>NW_004524791.1:1181951-1192652 GCF_000260255.1 Octodon degus
GGATGGGTGTGTCCCCAAGGATGGGTGTGTCCCCAGGGATGGGTGTGTCCCCAAGGATGGGTGTGTCCGGCGCGGGGAACATTCTTGTTGCATTATTTTTCATCATGGCTGCATTTTCTGCTTGTGTGTTTCCTTCCTCATCTGACATGGGGGAAAATCAAACAAAACTAAACCACAAATAAGTGCTTTCCACTGCTTTCTTTGCCCAGTATGTGGGCAAAGTGCTAAGTGCCTCGTTACAGGTAAGTCCAGGAATCCAGGAGGCAGAAGGCAGGGCGCAGGTGCTGGGAGCCGGGCCAGCTGCTGCTTCCTGCAGGGGTGGATTTGCCACACAGCGTGCACTGTGGCACCTTCTGCTTCTGGATGCCCCTCTGACCCGTGACTCTTGCCTACGCGCGAGGCACCTGAGCATGCTGAGCCTCTGGGAGCGCTGGGTCTCAACTGCGGGGTCCCAGGGGGTGGGCCGCTTCCCCTCCGCTCTACCCCCCCCCAGCTGGCTGTCCCTCGGCAGGCGCAGCTCCCCCACTGGTCCCCGCCCCATGCGTGACACAGTCCTGGCCCACGAGTGACACTGCTCTTATGGTCTCCTAAACTTGGATTCTAGTCTGAGCCTCTGAGGCCGGGGCTCCTGTTGCTGTGCTTCAGAAATAAAAGAATAAAGAAAAGAAAGAAAGCGAACTCTCTCCCCCTCCCTCACCTCTTCATTGCATGTCATATTCAAGATGGTGTATAGGAAGAAAATGTTAAAAAAGAGTATGTCAAGGCTGAAGCAATTAAATTAGGAAAAGTGGTGGAGTGCGCAGATTGGAAGGGACGTAACAAAGCTCCCCTGAAGCTGCGCAGTCTGTGGTGGCAGGTCACACCTTTGCCTGTGTTGTGAGGCTCCGGAGGTGGATGGAGTGACCAGCTCTGTGGATCCTGCACAATGTCCACCCCCACTTGCCCAGGCCCTTCAGACCAGCCACTTCCCCTGGGCCACACACACAGACTTGCACACCCCACCATGGCACACACAAGCACACGCGCACACACGCCTGCCTTCCTGTATGCAGTGTCCAGCATACACTCGAACTCCACCAGCTTGCATATTTTTATTTCAGTGGCTAGGAGCATGGCCACATTTCGGACCACACTCCACAGGGCAATTTATGAACCGCACATCTGCACAAGCGTGCGTGCAGGGTGCGTGGGGGGCTCAGGGTTCCTGGGGCCAGCTGGAGGTGCTGGGGAGAGGCAGGGGTGTGAATCGGCTTGTAAACGGTCGCTGTGATTTATAGGGAAGCCCCTTTACGGCCTGTGCCTCTCGGAGCCTTACGTGGACTCATTTTCTTTTTATCTCTGCCTGTCCAGTCCCCCTCCCAACCTCTCCCGCCTCCCCCTGCCCCTGAGCAGGTCCAGCTGGAGCAGACAGCCGCATCCAGGCGCGCAGACAGCACTAAAGTAAACACGCTGGCCACGGGCGGGCGTGCGCGGCCCGGACAGATGATGGTCGCGGGCCGGGAGGACCACACACACGAAGCCCGGACCACACAGCGTCGCCTGCTGCCCTGCCTGCTCCACCACCACGCACACACACACGCCAAGGCACACCGGGAGGCCTTGAGATGCCTTGTAGACGCAGGGCTGACCTGGGATTCCCTGATGCCCGGGCCCCGCTGAGCGCCTGTGCCACATCCCTGGGAGGCGTGGAGGACAGGGGCTGAGGTGTGCACTGATGGGCGGTGTCCCTTCACCTCTCAGGCCTCAGTTTCCCACTGTGAGCCGGGCAGTCACAGGGCAGAGTGGACAGAGCCACCTGCACCTGTCCCACTCCCCATGCTGCTGTCTGGCCACCCCGCGCCTCTCGGGGCGGGTAAGGGTGTGTGCTCCTGTACTGGCTGCAGAGCGCTGCAGTGCTCCCTCCTTGGCTGGCCTCGGCTGCCCTGCCATGGGAGCCAGGCCGCCTGGCAAGGGGCCACCTCAGAGGATCCGTGGTTGTGCCCATGGGCAGACCCTGGCTGTGCCTGGCCGTGACCATGCCCAGGGTCCTATGCGGTGCAGAGACCACCTTCGCCCTTCTTATCCACTGGGAACCACCTCAGGCACTGTGCTCATGCCACCCTGCCCTCCTGAGGCCCTGGCAGGTTTCCAGCGGGCCGGGCACAGCGCGGCCTATCGAGAGGGACAGGGGCTCATGTTGGATCCTGCCAGCTGCCTAGGAGAGCAGAAGCCAGGCGAGACTCCAGGTGCACCCCTCCCCATAGCCCCTATAGTTAGCGCCCGACCCATGTTCACCCCAAAGATCTGAGTCCCCAGGACGGCTCTGAGGGAGGAGGTGGCCATGCAGGCCCAGCGGCCAGCCCAGCCGGATGGCAGCAATGCTGCTGGGAGCAGGGTGGCACCAAGGCCTGGCCTGACTGACCACATGGGCTGGGGTGAGGAGCACAGGAACAGCTTTCTGCCCACGTGACTCCTCTTGGGTGGCAGGGTGGCCACAGGCTGTGCACAGACACCCGGGGCTCCCTGGGGGAGAGCCTTGGCCCCCAGCCCCGTTGAGGCCACCAGGCTCTCTGTCCCCACTACCTGGTTTGCTGCCACAGCAGGTGACAGGTCTGTGGGTCATGAGAGGCTGGTGACGAGGGGCTTTGGTCTGGGGTGCTAGCAAGCGCCCTCCCTGTCTGGCCCACCGTGAGAGGCCACATGGAGGGAGAAGCACACATAGGGTAAAGAAACAGGGTCCTCAGAGATGGGGAGAACCCTGAAATCTGTCCTGAAGTGCCAGAAGAGAGGATGGGGTGGGGCCCGGGATCCACAGGCTCGGGGCCCTGTGGAGTTGTCCCCAGCTCTTCTCGCCCCTGCAGCCTCCACCCGGCATACCAGCCTTGCTTTCTGCATCTGCAGAATGGGCCAGCTGAGCCCCCAGCACAGAGCTGCCTGGGGGAGCCGTGTGGGGCTCAGGGGTGCAGGACACCGACCCTGAGAACTGCAGGGCAGCGTCTCCACAGCGGACTCAGTGGGCCAGGGCTTAGGAGAGAACACTGCTGTTGGGGCTAAGGCCCCCTCCGGTAGGTTGCCGCCGCTGAGAACCTGGCTGGGAGGACATGGAGTTAGGAGTGCCCTGCAGCACGAGGAGCACAGTGCCCCAAAGCAGGAACCCAAATCTGGTTTTCTTCCTGCTGAAGGGAGCGTGGCCACACCCCAGAGTGTCGTAGAGAGGTGGACTCCCCGCAACTGGGGAGGCTGAGGCAGGAGCAGCACTGGGGCCCAGGATCCCAGACTGCCCTGCGTAGCAAGCAGCAAGCGAGGTTCTGTCTCTAACCTCTGCCAAAAACAAAAATTAAAGAAAGGCAGATGAGGGTGGGCACTGGTGCAGAGGTGAAGGCCGTAACGGAGGCTGACAGCACTGGGATCCCAGCCCCCAGGAGGGGAGGCTGAGGCGCCTCTGTGCGCTGCCCCTAAATGGCGCAAGCCCCGGTCCTGGGGCCCGTGGGCAGGGCTAGAAGGGCTGTCTGTCCCCTGGCCTGGGGCCGTCAGGGCTCTGCTCGCTTGGGGAAGTCAAGGCAGGGTGAATCGCCCAAGCTAGCGCCCAGGGCAGCAGCTGAGGCCAGCACACCACCCTGCTGAGCACGCGCATGGATGTTAGCTGGGGAGCCGCCTGCTGTAAAACAAACCTCTTCCAGGCCCTGCCGCCCAAGCCCGGCCGCCTGTCACTGCAAGCACAACAGGCCTGCGCCGGCCCTGCAGGGAGTGAGGTGGCCCCGCTGAGAAACACGGAGGTCACGACCCCAGCTTCCCCTGCCCTCACTGCCAGGGCGCTGACAGCAGCATGCTGCTCACGTGACCAGCACGCCTGGGCCACGGCTCCCTCGGACGGGCGAGCGGGAGGCCCTTCGCCCTGGTCCTGAGCAGCCACCCCCGGGCTCTGCTGAGGACTCAGGGGCCTCCGGAGTCTCTGCCGCCCTGTAGGTGACCGCATGGCCCGTGGCCTGGCACCGGTGCTCCTTGCTGTAAGAGCAGGATGCTTTGGGGGATGCCTGGCTCCCCACCACAGGTACCCCCTCCCCTGGGTCCCTTACCCCGGAGGCCCTGCTTTCTCTGCTCTTGCTCAGAAGCAGAGCCCTAGGTGAACAGCAGGCAGAAAGGGGGTGCTGCAGCACCGGGTGTGACCCCAGCTCCTGGCCTCCACCATGTGCGACCTGGGCCAGGTGGCCTGATGCCCTGGTTCACCCCTGGTGACGTGGGGATGGGGACAGGGCTCCCCTACAGATGTGGGCCCATCCACGGAGCAGAGACAGTGCTGTGGCCTCCTCTACATGTTGTCCCTGTCACAGGCTGTGTGGCAGAAGGACCTGGGGTGGGGCACTTACCCTGTGTGTACATTTTGGTGCTGTCTTTGTCTGGGAGTGGGGATGCTGAGGGCTGTGACAGTCCCCTGTGGTGACTGGTGCCAAGTGGAGTGCCTGATGTCACTATCACCTCAGGGAGAGTCACCTTTAAAAGCCTGGGCTTTAAGCTATTTGAAAGCACTCATTACACAGCCAGCAGCCCTGCAAAAACAACAAAAAGGGGAAAATGACAAAACTAATTCTAGACACTCTTGTCTCACGCAGGTGCTTGTTGTGTCAGGGAGGAGTTCTAGGCTCAGACTCTGGGTTTAAAAGCCACTTAAGAATATTTACTGCATGAACAATAGACATCAAAATACTGATAATGAAAAAGATCTTTCAAATCTCCATCTGATCAAAAGATATTTTGGTAACATATGGAAGGTTTGGTATCTTTTGTCACAAAAAAGGCCCTAGAGGGGTTTGCCTCTGGAAACATGGGTGGGGGAGCCGCAGGAGGCTGTGTGTGTGTGTGTGTGTGTGTGTGTGTGTCCATGTGTGTATGTGTGTCCATGTATGTGTGTCACAGGTAATTGGAAACCCAAGGTGGCAGGGCCAGTGTCTGCCCATGCTTCTGCCCGGTGGCCCCTCTCCCTGGTCCGTGATGGCCACGTGCTGGCCACGTGCTGGCCACGTGCTGGTCCTGGTCCGTGGAGGTGCTCAGTGAATGCTGAGGAGTTGTGAGCGGGGCCGGGAGGGGCCGGGATGCACTGTGGATGCGCCGCTTCCCAAGGCCTTTGGAGAGCACCGTTGAGGTCCTTGCTGAGGTCATCTGGAGTTCACTTACTCTGAGTGATTCTGGAACACGAGCGTGAAACACACGCATATGATCTGGGGACTTTACACTCATGTCTCCCTCCCATGCAACAAGCAGGCCACCCAGGTGAGGGCTGGGGACAGAAAAGTCAGGCTTCCTCCAGCCTATGGAACTCGGGCTCACTAGTTGTCTGGTGGTGGCCGTGACTGACTGCAAACAGCGTCCCTCCAGCGACATTCCGAGGACAACATCTGAGGAAGGCCAGGGACTTGAGCAAGGGTCCCCTCTCTTGGCCTGGCCTGTCGCTTCCTGAGGGACTCCTGCAGCTCCCAGACCCTGCCTGTGTCCTAGGAATCCAGTCCCTGGGGGAGGAGACAAGTCCAGGCTCCCAGCACGGCCCCACTTCCTGTTTGCTTCTGCGTAGCTGGGCGTTGGGTCTGCAACCCACAGTCCAGGCCCAGGCCCCCGCAGTTATCTCCCTATCAGCCAGATGGGCCGTGCCTGCCAGGCCTCTGCTGTTGGTCAGCTTCTCAGGGGACCAGGCCTGGGGGTCACTTTCAGTGCCAGGGCTTATATGCACTTTCAAAAGTGGCTATAAACCCCCACAAACTTGCAACCTCGTAAGAAAACAGTAATGATCACCCAAATCCCTGTCTTTCAGAATGTTTTGTTTAACATCTGTTTATGCAAATTATATCCGGAGAGAGCCATGTGTACCAGTTTTGAAGAATGGGATCAGATCCTGAGTGCTGTGTCGGCTGAACTATTTTTAACTCGGTAATCTGGCCGGAATGTGTTTCCATGCCAACCATGATCGATGAACGTCAGCTGACCACGGCTGCGTGGCGATCTGGGTCCCTGGCTGTGGTGGCAGACTTGGTCTGCTCTGCTGCTCTGCATGCCGAGCACCACCACAAAGAACGTCCATGGCACGTTTATCTAAGTGTCCCCCTCGGATGAGTCCTGGAGGCTAGGGCATTCCCAGGGGTGGCCATGCTGCCCAGGTGGCTGACTTGCCAACCCCACACCAGCAAGCTGAGTCTGGGGTCTGGCTGTGCACCACACTAACTCTGGCCCTGCGCTTATGTTGGGCCAGTCCTATAGGGGACAGCAGCATCTCACGGATGACTTGGTCTTAAAAAATTATTTTGCATATGTGCATCAGGAACTTAGGCCCTAGGGAACCAGTCCAGCTCCTTAGGGTTTAGCCTACAAGGCCAAAGCCTTTAAATCAGCTAATCCTAATCTGGCTCCCCCACTGCACTCTGATCCACCTTCATCTGTCCTCTATCTGTCCATCCTTCTAGCTACCTATGCACCCACCACCCATCCACCTGTCCACCCATCCATCCATCGGTCCATCTATCCACCATCCACTCATCATCCATCCACTCAGCCATCGGTGCCACCACGCCTCCCAGGAGAGCCACCACGTCCAGTCTCCCTGACCACCCGACAGAAGGCCCTCGGCCTTCCAGCCCAAGTACATGGACACCTGAGGTTCTGGCCTGGACCTGGAGCTGGGCCACGCCCCTGGGGGAGGAGGGCTGCGGGCTGCCCTCGGGTTGACAGCCACATTGCTGTGTCCACTCTGGCTCCCACTGTGGACCCCAGAGTAGGGTCATGAGGTCAGTGACCCGCCCAGGGCCACTATAAAGCAGCAGGACAGCTGGCTGGAGCACAGGGAAACCAAGTGACTCCAGGGCTCCCAGAGGATGCGCCATGGCTGTGATCTCAGTCAGAACCACTATGATTTTCTGGGCCATGGACTTCTTTGCAGGCCTTCGCCTCGGACCTGTGAGCAGCCAGCTGCCCAGAAGCAGGGCTGCTCCAGGGGAGCTGCTTGAGCAAAGGCTTTGTGTGGGACTGTGCTAATCCCCGGGCTGCCCTAGGAGCAGAAGCCGGGTCTGCAGCGCGCATCCCAGGCAGCAGGTGCTCGGTGACGTGGGCAGAGAGAAGGCGCGGACACCCCCACCCCAGATGTCTGCTTCCCGCGGGGAGCCAGCTGGGGAGGATAGATTTTTCTAGGAGCAGAAAAGTGCTTGAAGCACACCAGGGGAACTTTGCGGTGACCCTGCTCCTCCTCCTGGGCCCTGCCCTCTGGCCCTGCCCCTCTTCCAGACGCCCACCTAGGTGTCATCGGTCCTTAAAGCTTCATCACCCCTTGGTGTCCAGGCCTCAGGACTCCGGAGAAGGCTCTAGCACCCGTCAGTCACACTTCGGCACAAATCAGCCCCGCAATGTAAGCAATCCTTTTACGTTTTCAGGGGCAGGGGCTGTGTTTGTTTAAAGGGGAGCCCACTCTTCCATGAGATGGCTCTTCGTGATCAGGACGGGAGGCTTCTCTGCATCGCTGAGCTTCACCCTAGGCGCGCTTCCTTCTGCAGGGCTGACCTTTCTGCAGTAGCTGTCCGGGCCGGGCTTGGCTGGGGCTGCTCCGGCTCTGAGGAAGAAAAGGCCACAGACGTGAAGTCCTTTACTTTGTTTCATAACAAATCAAACCAAACTTCACCCTAAGGAAAGCGATCACAGAACAAAGGGCACCCAGGGTGTCCTGGAGCATGGGCCCTCCCTGTACCTGTGCCTGGGGCTCCCTGAGGGCTGCTGGCAGAGCCCTGGGCATGAGCTAGACCAGAGCGAGAGACCTATTCCTGGCTCTGCGGAAAAAGAGGCTCCTGTGGGCCGGGAAACCCCCTCGTGGGCCACGGTGGGGGCGGGGCTGTGCGCTTTTCTCTTGGCATTTACTGCCCTGAAGAATGATGGCGGCTTCCTCCGGCTGCTGGAGCCAGAGCCGGAGAGGTGACCTTTCAGGCCACTTTGTTTACTTGGAGCCCAGGGAGGCCCTGGAGCGAGCGAGCTAGGATCTGCGTCCGGCCTCGTGCTGACCCCCAAGGAGCCGCTGTCCACAGCTGCCCCTTCGGCCTGGCCAGTTGGGCACTGTGGCTGGGCATCCTACAGCTCAGCTCCACTTGCAACCCACAGCCAGCCGCTGGACCTCCAGGGCTGCAGGCACTGAGGAGCGACGGCAGTGGGCCTGCAGGGCCACAGGGCTGACCCCTGGCAGTACTGCAATTACGCGGGTCTCAATCCAGGTCTCTCTCAAGTGACAGGGAGAGCTGTGCACAGCAGGTGACACCCACGTGACCCTCTGGATCGGCCTCTGCTTAGCCTCCAGTGTGGCACCAACCGGCTTGTAGCCAGCTGAGCTCCACGAGTGGGAGTAAAGCTCAAGGCTTGCGTCGGACACGGTGCAGGAGGAGCCTGCTGGGTCTGGGACGGGCGCTGTGCTTTTCCTGTGGGAAAGCTGGGGCAGTGCAGGAGTCTCACCACCCCAGGTGCCAGGAGCGACAGCCTGGGAATTTCTTTAAAGCTGCTTTTTACTGAGAACACCAGCCTGAGGATGTGTGGCTGGCTCACTGTAGTCCTGCCATCCCCAGGGATCGAGATTTCAGAGCTCTGCTTCCTCTCCCTCGGGGAAGACTGCAGAGGCAGCTTTGGAACAGTTATTTGTGATTTCCTGAAATTAGGTAAAAAAAAAAAAAATTAGACATTTTTTGCTAGCCCAAGTACCTACTTCCTGGTAGATTCCAAATGCTGACCCCAGGGTGACCAGAGGAAGGGGTGTGCCCGGACCCCGGCCTGGGCGACGTCAGGGTGTCCGGCTGACAGCTAGGGGCGGTAGTGTGGCCGGCCTGCTGGTGTCCTCTGGTCACTGAGTCACAGCCACCCCAGCCCAGGCAGGCAGGAGCTATCTGCACATACACTGCAGCCTCCCAGCCCTGGGCCCAGGGCTTCCTCCATGGTGCCGGTGCGCTAGGACCCAGCCCCCTCAGTCCATGGCCAGGAAGGTCGTAAAATACATGTTTTTCCTAGAGTCCGACTAGTGACCTTCGACAGGGAAATCTTTTGTTTTCACACAAGCACAGAAACTAAGATTCTTGCTGAGACCAGGACACTGGCAGATCACAGGGAAGCGCGAATACAGGGGTAAAGCAGGCAGGAAACTGCAGGCCCGACGCAAGCATGGGGTGCACAGGGCCACTTGGATCGGCAGAGGACGTGAGCGGCGCCACCCCTTTCCCCACCCCGAGAGGCCCTTCCCAGCCAGGGTCCTGAGGAAGGCAGGATCCGGCTCCCGCCTCCTTGTGTGACCCGTTGAGGTCTCAGTTGCTGAGTGGACCACGATGTAGCTGTTGGCAGGAAGGTTGTCAGCCCTGAAAGAAAGGAGGTCTGTGAGCCATAGGAGGGGCACATGACCCGGAGCGGACACCCCTCGGCTCAGGACCTGGGTTGGGGGTACTGGCCACGCAGGTGAAGGTGCTGTACTGTGTTACTACTCAGTGGCAAGTCCTGGGATTTCCTAACTCAGGGAACCGAACTTTGAAGTAAATGCGCCTGCCTAGGGCCTTCGGGGGTCAGGTGCAATGATGACTGGGTCAGCATCACTGATGGTGCTCGGCCCTGGGCACGAGGGTCAGTGCCCTGAGGTGACAGCCTTGGATCCCCCAGTGCACCCCCCATCCCTGCCTGGCCACCATGCTGTGGCATGGAAGAGTTCCACTGCCACGCTCAACAGGTTGGGCACTGATGCCAGCCGAGGTGCAGGGTCCCTCGGGTCCCACGTGTGGGAATCCCCCTGGTGCAGAAGAGGGCAGAGTACATTTACCAGCCGACACGCTGCTGGGAGCCTAAACCCTGGGAACTCAGGAAATTAAGGGCATCGCTTCTGATTAAATATCTTAAGTAGACGCGTGCTCCAAATTTGATAAGACAGCCGCAGCACATTAAGTCAGTGCCGACAGGGAATTAAAAGCGGATTTGAGCAGCTTGCTGTGGTGGGCGGGGCCCACAGCCTCCTGCGGGAGCTTACGGTGCTCGGGAAGTTTGGTTTTAATAACCCAGGCTGCCCGCCCTCTCCCAGCAATCATAATAATTTGTCCTCATAAGGAAGCCCCAGGCCTCCACTGCAAAGGCAGCCTGCTGTGCGGGTGGACAGTGGCCCAGCGAGGGGTGCTGCCCGGAGCCCCAGGGCCCTGGGGCCAGACAGACGGGTTGCCAGGGCACAGGCCAGGGACTTGGCAGAGCTGTGCCCACACGAGGCTGTGAATGTGGGGAGAAGGGCCAGGGCCAGCGAGCAGGGCTGGGGCTGGCTCCCCCTCCTGCCCTGTCCCTTTCCTCACCATAGTGTTGGCCATCTATCCTGACACAGCTCCAGGCCTGCCTAGCGCCTGGGTCCTCCTGCCCCCCATGCATCCTCACAGCAGACAGAGGTCGGCGGCAAGGTGACCTAGGCAGCTGCCACACTGTGCCTCTCACCCAGGCTCCATCTCACCTGTCCCCACGGTGGCCAGGGCGAGAGGTCTCTCTAGCTGCCAGCTCTAGGACAGACTCAAGTCCTAACAAACTCAGAAGTCCTGCTGGTGACCTCTGGGACCTGGGCCAGGGCCAGCTGCAGGTCCCAGGGGAGTGTGTCCCTGGTTGGGCATGGGTGGCTCAACTGAGACTCCTTTGGGTCCCAGGACACGAGCCTCCTCATCACCCTGGAGCTGGGGAGGGGACCCAGAGCCCCAATTGCCCAGA
>NW_004524791.1:1192877-1208566 GCF_000260255.1 Octodon degus
TCTCTCTCTCTCTCTCTCTCTCTCTCTCTCTCTCTCTCTCTCTCTCCATCTCTGTTTCTTCATTGTCTCCTGAACCAAAGTCAAAACCCCATTGTGCCCACACTGGGCACTCCACAGGGGCGGGGGAGGGCACAAAGAGGACATAGTCCTTGCTCTGCAGAGGTCCATAGTCCAGCGTGGAAAATCCGAGTGAGCGTGCATGTGCCATCACAGGGGTGGGGCTGGCTGGTGCCACCTAAGCAAGCTAGTGGCAGAGACAAGCAGAGAGAAGTTCATAAACACACAGACTGACAGCAACTAACCTTGGGCTTCCGGAAGCCAAAGGAAAAGACAGAACAGGCTGCGGTGCGTGGCTCTCACTTCCCAAGACATGGACAGACACGGGGATTGTGCCGGCTTGTTGGTTCACTGACTTTGTCTGAGGTACTGGCTGCTGAAGAATGGTTTCTTCAGCTGATTTTGAGAGTTGCTAGTGGCAAATTAATCAGTGAATAAAGCTAGATAAAGAACAAGTAGGGCCAGCCAGATAGCTCAGCGGACTAAAGCACCTGCTTAGGCAGAGCACAGCAGCTGGGGTTCAATCCCTGGGGTACGGTGCTAGCCCTACCCCCAGGGTGCGCTGAGATGGCCATTGTGACTGGGCATGGTGGCACACACTTGTAATCCCAGCACTTGGGAAGCTGAACACAGGAGAATCACTACGATTCCAATTCACATAGTGAGACCCTTTAGACCGTGTGCTAAATACAGAAAAAAAAAAAAAAAAAAGAATGAGTGTGCAGCGATCCCTTTTTGGAAAACACACAAAGCTTTGAACAGAGAAAGACTCCAGTGCTGCCCCCAGCCAGCCCACGGTACTCCAACCACTGGCCCCAGGATCCGAGCTGGAATCCTGAGCTCGCGTGGACTTGACCGTCTGGGTGGAATTTGCTGGAACCCAATCGATTCTCCTAGTTCCTGAAGACAGCCTGATCAGGGGCATGCTGGTGACACTCAGAGGGAGGCGCCCTTCCTTCCCCAGGGGCCCTTGCCAGCCACAGCACGCAGGCCCAGGGGGGCGCCAAGCCCAAGGCTCCCTGCAGGTCGCAAACAGTGGGCACCTCCTCACCGCTCAGAGAGGTGGCTCCGGGCAGTGCCTCCCTCCTGACCCCAGCTTGGGCTGGCTTGCTTTATTTATTTATTTATTTATTTATTTATTTATGGCGGAACTGGGGATTGAATTCAGGCCCTTGCACTTGCCAGGCAAGCACTTATTCTGAGCTATCTCCCTGCCCCCCCCTATTTATTTATTTATTTATTTATTTATTTATTTATTTATTTTTGGTAGAATGGGCTTCAAAACAGACATGGGGTAAGGCTGTGCATGTCATTTATTTTCTGCCTCCGTGCTGGGGACCTGGTCCCTTTTTCTGTCCCAAACACTCGAAGCTGTGGGCACACAGGGTGGTGGAGATTGGAGTTGGCAGCCCGCCTTGGCTGCAGTCCACATTGGCTTGATTTTGTTACTGCTGGGGCTGGGTGCTGGCTGTGTGTCCAGGTCGCCCTGGGTGTCACAGGGCTCTGTCCTTCTCATGGCCCCCGGGCCTGGCACATGGGCCTGTGCCAAGGACTTCCTGGCTGCTGGCTTTGTGTCCTAAGAGGACGGTCTTGCTGCGGGGATGGGATGAACAGATTAAATCATAAGGAAAAGACACAGCCTAGTGACCACCAAGGGGCTCAGGAGCCCAGGTCTGAGCTGGGGGGCCAGGGGCCTTCCCAGTGCACGCAGCGCAAGCCCTCTTTCGGCTCCTGAGGGTGGGAAGCGCGCAGCTAGACTCAGCAAAGGTGCCGGGAGGGGAAAGGCAGGGATCGGGCTCGTGGGAGCGAGCCCAGATGGCTACACCCGAAGCCTGCAACGAGGACGCAGGCTAGCTGGGCACGCTGCACGCGTGGGAGATCGGAGAGGGTGGCTGATGTCTCTTCTTTCTAAATCATTACAGTGAAAGACATGTCGCCACGAACCCCCTCGAAATCCTCCCCTCCTCAGGAGCGCTCGTCGCACCGTCCTGGCTGCTTTCTGCGGCAGTCCCGGAGTCCTCTTTCCAGAGTGTCTTCACGAAGTGTGATCAAAATACAGCGCCTGCTTTCCCTGCACGCAACCAAAAGAGGCAGCTCGTAAACGCTGGACAGCACCCCGCCCACCTCGGACCTCGGGCCCCGCCCACCCGGGCCCCGCCCACCTCGGGCCCCGCCCACCTCGGACCTCGGGCCCCGCCCACCTCGGACCTCGGGCCCCGCCCACCTCGGACACCAGGGCCTGCGCCTGCACCACAGTTCCTCCCCGGACAAAGTGACTTTTGAGCCGACTGAAGGGATTTTTTTTACTTCATCCAGGATAACAAGGCAGCCAGGACAGTCCAACTAAAGACCTCAAGAAAGAGGTCACCCTGAGCTGCTGCAGAAAGTGGCAAGGGACAGGACAAATCTACCCAAGTGGGGGAGCCCCCGGCAGGGGCCCATGGCTGTGTAATGCATTTCTTTTCCTTAAGCACACTGTATTTTTCAATCACACCTCCTGGGTAGTGGGGCATCCTAGGGTCAGGGAAATCTACCCATAGGAGCAGGGACCCGGACGGTGCCACCCTTGCCCGTGGTCCGCCTGCCCCTCACAGCAGCCCTGGAACTTTCTTCCTGCAAGGACTAAGCTCAGGTCTTCTGGGAGGCCCTGGGTCTGCACCAGAGCAATGACCAGAACCCCAAGAGATGCAAGGAGGATGGGCAGAGAACGGACGAGCCAGGGGAAGCGGGGCCGGGGCTGGGGAGAGACTTGGATTAGTCTGACCTCTCCCTGCCTTCCGATTCTGAGGGTTTTCAAAGACAGCCAAGCATGAGGCGGTTGGGCGGCCCAGTGCAGGGTGTAGGGCGTGGGCGCAGCAGGTGTGCTGAGCCCTGCCCCAGCCGTTGGTCCCACTCGGCTTATCTGGCTGATCCCAATTGCAACACTGTCCTGTCTGTGGCTTCACTCTTCATTACGAAACCATGTTTTACTTTTAAAAGGCAATAACGGTGGAACCAACCTAATTAGGCAGCGAAACCAAAATCTCACCGTAGAGAGAGTTTTCTTAACCCACATGGAGAGAGAGTTCAAATCAGATTATCGTTAAATCTGATTTGTGATAGGCCAAGAGTGCGGTATCAGCTTCAGTGCTTTCAGTGTTCCCGGTGACCTTAGCCGGAAAAGCAGTCTTCAGGAAACAGTAACAGCAGCAGTGAGGATGGGGTGGCTCACAGGCAGGGACAGCGGAGGCCTGACCCGGCTCTGGCTCGGAGCGCAGCACGGCCCTGCCCACCTGCGCAGCCCTCCTCCACAGGGACAGCCAGGGAGCGCCTTGAGCTTCCAAAGGCCCGGGCAGGAACACGGGTTCTTGGGCCACTCACCGGGGATCAGAACCAGAACATGCGGCTCGCCTGGTTGGCACTAATATTTTGTAACTCACCCTGAAAACTCTGCTTTCTTAATGGGGAGCAAAATAAAGGGGCCCAAGCCCTGCGGTTCACTCGTCCCTGCAACTCTTTAGCTGTAAGCCCGGGGCTTTTTTGCCCAGTGCCTGCCTCTTTCTGAGCTAATTTCTGTCCACGCCACTCTGTCCTCAGGCCGCTGTGTCCCTCTGTTGTGTGCTGAGATCTCTGTCACCCTCCCCAAGCCTTTGCGAGGTGCCGCCCCACACCACTGGCCTGGGTACACACCCCCTGCCTGGACGCCTCTGGGCCCGACTGCACATGCATCCCCGGCTGGCATCATCCTACGAATCTGGCAAATGCGGTCCAGCACCCGCCTCATAGGGGACGCTGCTGCGCTGTGCCTCAGTTTCCTCATCTGCGGCATAGAGGTAACAGTGGCACCAATGTCTCAGGAAGGTGTGACAAGAACAGGAAGACCCAAGGCACACAGCCGCTGGCAAATCCACGCCTCCATGTCTGCTTCCTCGAGGGCCATGGCTTCTGGTGACCTCAACGTTTGGGCTCCGATTTGCACCATGAAACAGTCCAAGGGGCGGGATTGCCCTAGCAGCCTGGGCCTGCAGTGAGCTCAAGGGCTCACAGAGCACAGCCCAAGAAGCAGCTCTGAGGCACAGAGAGGCTGGAAACAGCTCCAGTCTGTGGCCTGGCTGAGTGTAAGACACTACAGACCCTGTGCTCAGGCTGCTGGCCAGGGCCTGCTGGGACCTCTGCACCAGCGCTGGAAGGAGCAGGGGTTTCCAGCGTCTGTCCCTTTTATTCTCCCCGCTGTGGCTCAGCAAGAACACAATGGGAGAGACAGGATGGAGACGGACTCTACAAACCCACTTTGGTGCCCCAGGAAACAGGACGGTTCTACCCGAGCTCCTGTCCTGAAGCCGGCCTGGGTGCAGACGCAGATTCTACCAGATCTGGCTGGGTCTACATAGCGGGGCTGCTGCAGGGCTGAGGGGCCACACTGCACAGGCCCACTGCACTCAGAGCTGTCCTGAGGGACCTGGCTCACCACCCTCCCTGCCTTTCCCCTGTGTTCACCTGGGGAGCCAAGGACAGGGCACAAAGAGGAGCGGCCACCAGGGAATTGGTAAGGGGTTCTGGGCAAGCAGCCACCAGGCCCTGGGAAGGCCAGAGGAATCACCAGCCTGAGCCACAGGCATGGATAGGCTGAGCTCAGGGAGCACCTACCCCCAGGGCGCCCTTGGTTCCATTCATGACCCTGGCATAGGGGCAGAGCTATCCTGGCTGCCGCATCATCCCTGGCCTGAGCTGGAGCAGGAGCTATGGCATCAGCAGGGTCCTGTCTTCCATTGCGGGACAGGGCAGATGAGGACATTTATGACAGAATGAACTCTGCTCATGGTCCCTGGGTAGTGCTTGGTAGGCCCCAGAGCGGCTCAGCCCCCTCCAAGCCACAGCACCGTGGAGGGCGCCACCTGCACAGCATCTTCTCACGCTCACTTGTCCCCAAGGCTTCAAGGACCCGCAGCAGACAAGAGCAGGACTGGCTTCTTCCCATGGGTACCTTGGGGTGCCGGAGCCCCAGCAGGTGTGTGCCAAGGGTACTGCAAGCCATCTGCCCTGGGTCCTGGGTGGCCTTGAGCAGGTGGAGGTGGATGCCCTGGGGATGCGGGCAGAGGTGTAGAAAGCCTTTCCTAGCCCCATGTGTCCTGTCCTCCACACAGAGACAGGCTCCTGATGGACGGCGCTCCAGGCGTGTCGGTACCTTCCGACCCCAGGAGCCCCAGGAAGTTCTGCCCTGGCAGGGAGCAGCGATGGGCTGAGAAGGGACGTAATCATCTGCTTTAGGTTAAAAAGAAGCAAGATCAGATTTTTAAGGGGAAAGAAGAGAAGACCAGGCCAGGAATGCACTGGCCCACCATCTGGCATGTCCCTGGTCAGATGGTGTGGTGGCTGTCTTAGGTCACCAAGGGGAGCCCCGCAGAGGGCTGGGGTCCGACCCACAGCCCAGTGTTGCTGCTGCAGCCCCAGCCCCATGGCAAGTCCGGGGCAGTGGGCGGTGGTGGCCCAGGCTCGGTGGCTGGCGTGGGTTTGTTGTACAAACATCAGCTTCTGGGGCTCAGAGGCGGTCACTGAGCGGTAACTGGAGACGGTGGCCTCTCGCTCGACCTTTCACCCCCTCTTTACTAAATAGGCCTAATTATTGCATTTGTCTGTCATTTGAGCCACAAATGACCCATTCATGTCGCAGTGGGGAGGCTGCGTCTCCGCCTGTCTGGGGCGCTAATTGCATCCTTCAGGCCGAGCTGGCGGGAGCTGCCCGGCTCCGCGCTTCCGGGCACCAGGCAGTGACAGCTCCGCGCCTCCAAAGGCAGGGACAGTGCTCGTAGAGTCTCCCAGCCAGGCCTGCCTGATGGGACCCTCTGGGCACCAAGGGCAGGTGCTGTCTCTGCGGGGCCCGGCATGGGTCCTGGTCCTCACAGTGAGGGGTACAGCCCCACTGGTGGCCCTGACCTGGCTTCCATGCAGTCAGCGCACCTGTCCAGGCCAGTGGCTGTGGGCAGGTTGATGTGGCTGCCCTGCCCCACACCTGGTCACCAGGGGGAGGGGCATTGGACGCCTGGGCAAAGGGCTGCAAGAAGAGAGCAGGAGGTCTGCAGGACTGGGGCAGGGGTGGCTGTGCCACTGGTGCAAATAGCAAATGTGGTACAACCCCCGGCGCACAGGCTACTTCCCTGTGCGCTTGGCCATGCTGACCCATAATGCCTGGATTGACAACTTCCCCTGCCCCTTGAGGTGAGGCTTTCTACCAGGGGATGGGGATTTCCTTGCCTCCCTTGCAGCTAGGGTTGGGCAGTGAAATGGAAGTGAGCACTGTTGGGTCAGACTTCTGAGAAACCTTCTTGGAAAAACAAAACAAAAAAAAAATGGATAAGTCACAAGGCAATCCTTTTCCCCCTTCTGCTGCCTGGAGTGGAAACGCAGTGGCTGGAGCTCCAGCAATCGCCTTGAGCTACGAGGTGCCAGGGTTGGTGGTGCAATAGCTCAAAGAGACCTGAGTCGCTGGTGCCTGCGAGCCTCTGTATTGCTCTTAGACTCTGTGTAGGAACTTGTTCCACAAAAGAGAAAAGTAACACTTTGTGTGTTAAAATCGCCATTGCTTCCGGTTTGGCCCTGAGGGCACCTCCCAGCAGCACATAGGAACCTGCCAGCGTTAGGTGCCGCTCTGCCAGGTGAGGAAGGGGTCCACGGCCTGGCGGTGCCAATGGGCTCCCGGTCAGAGGGGCAGAGCTTTCCCGCTTCACCTCTGGGGCAGCTATTTGGTCACAGGCTCGTCCTTCCTCTTTGCTTACGTCTTCTTCCTCCGTGGCTGCATTCCTACCCCCTTTTAACTCTGGGCTATAGTCAAGGCCTGTATTAATTGTGCCCAGCAGGAAATTTGTATCTATCATTGTATCTATTTCACTTGAAAATTATATAAAATATACTATTTACTTACATATATCGGAAATAAGGCATGAACAGTAAGAGGAAACCCGGGGTGAAGTCAGACATCAGATTTTTGGACTGGAAGCCCGTGCCATTTCTAAATGTCCCTAAATTCATCTCTGAGCTCCCTGGTGGCCAAAGCAAAGAGAGCATTGGGTAGTTGACAAAACTCAGTGCTTTGGCCACCTGCTGTAGCCTCCTGTGTTAAACCACAGAAAACAGAAACCATTGCTTGGCTTGGACATGGCCTGGCCTGCACCAGGGCCTGGTGAAGAAGGGGTCCATGGCCTGGGGGGACCCCAGGGTGGGTGACAGCCACAGCAAACGCTATACCCATGCTGTGGCTCCAGGCCATGAGCCCTAACTGTGTCCCTCCCGGCCAAGCCAGGGCAGGGTGAGTGGAGCACCTGTGGGTAAACTGAGTCACCGCTGGGATGAACAGGAGAAGGCAGCTAAGGGTTAGCCCCTTCAGCTCTGGATTCAAGTCCGCTGGCTTGCCTGTGCATGGCTAGGGCCAGGGGCTCTGGCTGAGAGGGCTCTCATTCCTCTGCCTCAGCGTCCCCTTCAGCAGACTCTGGAGCTGGTCCCAGGAGCTGCGTTCTTCCAATCCTGTCCTCTGCGTTCCTGGATGTTCCTAGGGGGGTGGCCTCACTCTGAGGGGCTCAGGGACTACCCAGGCCACCCCAGGGTCCGCAGGGGCCCCTCATGGCTCCCTCGGGCACAGTCGGGGCCAGCGCCATCAGAGCCTCCTCACTGAAACAGTGCCCTTCCAAGGGCTATCCACGTGTGACAGTAAGGACTTCAGGGGCTGGCCCTGGCACCCACCGAGGGCTGGCATTCTGCCCTGGAGCTGCTTCTTTTTACTGTCTGTGGACTGTCCACAGAACTGGAAGACCCCATCCAGGGCTCCCCTGGACTCCGGGCTGCCGGGCACTGCTGTGCGGGCTGCTCGCTGCCCACGGTGGCTGGCCACAGAAGCAAGGGGATGTGAGCTGGCCTCTGCCCAGGCTGAGGTGTCCTGGCGGGCAGCACTCTGTGCACCCAGATGCTGAGCTCCTCGCTCCTCCGAAGGAGACTTCATAGGGCAAGCCGCCACAGGATCCGCGCTCTCTGGAGAGCAGGCTGCTTGCCTCACCTCAGCCAGACCAGAGGGGCCACCACCTCCCCGTGACTGTGCCCTCTGTGGCTGGGGCCTCCTTTGGAGCTGCCCCTGAGTACACGTCTGGGCCTTGAGCTGGGTACACCAGGTGCGCATCTCTGCCCGTCATGTGCCCAGTTATGTGGTGTTGAGGAGCCCACGGCACCCGGATGCTGATGCCAGGGTCAGCCTGGGGGTCCGCACCTGGGCACCACGCACAGGCAGAGGTGGAGGATGAGCTGCAACACCACAGAAGTGGCCTGTGCTCAGGAAATTTCCTTGGACATTTAGGGGCGAAGGACCCCCCGCCAGCCTGATGCGAGGACAGTGAGGTGCTGGTAGTGGGGTGTCTGGTGAGACACACGGCAGGAACGCTTTGTTTCTTTGTAACTTCCGAAGCTCTGAAGCAAAACATACAAGGCTCAGGCACACCCCGCACCAGCAGCTGCCCTGCTCCTAGGGGTCCCTCTGTCTGGTCACCAGGAGCTCTGTCCTGGCTTGCTTGACATTCTCACCCTGCTTACCCTGCCAGGCTGCCCTCCTGTGTCCTGTCCCCACCAACTCGCAGGCATGGGCTGAGGAGAGCAGGTACCACATACCTCCAGGGGCTGCAGCCAGCGACTGGTGACCCCCTCCACTGTAAGTGAGGGCAGCCCTGTCCTCGGTGCAGCGGGCAAGCCCCGGGCTGCAGATATATGTGCAGTGATGTGAGGCGTGGCTGTGCCCGGAGTCCCCTGCCCAGGTCAGCAGGTGGCCAAGGCCCGTGGTCAGGAGTGAGAGGGCCTGGAGCCCGGGTTTGGCAGCCCTGCAGCCCCAACAGTGCCGCCTTTGTAGTTAAGGTAGTACAAAAAGCGGGAGGTTCAGCCCAGAACCAGTGTGACAGAAGGGAGTGGCTGGGAATTCTCAGCACCAGCTCGGCTTCACAGCTTTCCCCCACTGTCTTTGTGATATTTAATACAACTCCTTTCTCCAAACAGCCGCTGCGGGTCCCTGGCAGCAGGAGCTAGCATCTTAGCCTAATGACTCATGGTCCAGAGCGGGCAGCACAAGACCACAGGGAAGGACGATCCCATGATTCTCTTGGTGGCCATCGGCAAAGCAGTGACTCGAAAAGCCCGAGCTCAGGCTCCTTCACCACTCCCCCATTAGAAGTTGAGGCCCCGGACTCATGCCTGCCTTGTGTGCTGAGGAGACTGCAATCCAGTCAGCTGGGGACACGTCCAGAGTCACAGCTGGGGACGCATCCTGTCACAGATGGCCTCAGGTAATTGGATCTGGGGATGACGGGGATCCTTGGCATGGGGAGCAGAGACGGGCTCCCTCATCCTCATGGGCCCAGACCAGAGGTGTCCCCAGTGACCGCATTGCTGGCTCCGTCTGATGGCCGTTAGCTGTCAATGACAACGGCTTGTCCCTGTGTCGCCTGCAGGAAAGATGCCATGTAGCGTGGGGGGAGGACCAGGCCACACAGTGCCTGGCAGTCTTCCGAGCATCTGGTTTCCTTCGGGGAGCTGGGAAGACGGGAATGAGCACACACGGCACCATCGCTGCTTGAAGCAGACCAGGGACAGGTCTCCAGGCGAGCAGCAGCCCCCGGCGTCTGACTGCCCACAGGCGCTCACGGCCCCCAGCGCTCAGCGAATGCTGTTTCTTTTACTCTCTGGCCCTGCAGGTGTGAGGAGCAGACCTGGCTCTAGCTGGTTTTTTCTTTTTTTAAACCAGAAACCGAATGCAGGGGCTCTGCTTGCCAGGCCTGCACCACTGTGCTGAGCCCGGCTCATGGCTCTGTCTACTGGGCACACTGAAGCCCTGCGGCCCCCACCCTGTCTCAGTGAGAGCCCACTTTCCACTCTCCACCCCACACCCCGGTGAGGGCCCTGAGGAGCAAGATCTCTGACATGAGAACTGGTACTGGGGTCACCAGGCCCCAGGAACTCTGACCTCCAGGCAGGCCCGTGGCACAGTGCTATGACTGACAAGCCTGGGCGGAGGACCACGTCAGAGCTCCTGCATCTCCATGGAAACAGATGCTGCAGAGCATCCCATGCCACTGAGTCAGGGACAAGGCTTGCCAGGCATCAGGAAGCGCCACAAGGCAGGGCCACTGTGTGCATGGTCAGGTAGCAGCAGAGACAAAGTTGAAACCCCTTCTCTCGGGAGGCCCGGGATACAGTGACCACAGCGCCACCCCAGCCTGGGCCCCCCACCCCCGAAGCTTGGTGTACACCTTAGGTTTGTGGCAAAGCTTGCATTTGTATTAGCGACTCTTCCTAATCCATTTTGCACCTGGCTTGGCATTTTAATTTCTAAGAACTCTCCCATAGGAAATAAAGATCTCAGGACAAGTCCTGAGGTGACAGCTTTGAAGCCCAGGCCAGAGGGCAGCCCTGGGGGCCTCCATTCCCCGGGGAACATGCCTGGCCTCCCTTACCTACCCAGGGCCTGGGCTCGGGGCCTCACCCTCATAGGGGCAGACCGGCCAGGATGGTCCCAGGGCCACCTGCGCTTCCGGCCCCCAGAGGGAAGGTGGGGGGTCAGCCGGGCTTTGGCACTGACACTGCTCAGAGGCCAGTGGGGCAGCCACCCACCTCCTCAGCCTGGGGAAGTGCTCATTGTGCCCCGTGGCCTTGGACAAACCCCTTGATCTCTCGCATTTTGATTTCCGTTAAAGATCGGAGGTGGTCTGGAGAACTTGCTGAGGAAACAAATGGAAAGTCTTTGCCAAAGAAAGCCCAGTCCTCTCTCGGGGCTTTCTTCAGAGGCTATTTTTGGGAGCCCTGCCTGTGTGTGACCGTGCGCAATGAGGTGCTTCCTGCCGGGACCTGGGGAGGTCTATCCTGGCCAGGGTCGCTGAGCACCAGGCCCACAGCCCCTCCTCAGCCGCCATGCTGCCACCAGGGTTTCCACGTGGACCCTATTTTTGTACCATTTTCCCTGAAATAGAAGGGCAAGATGCTGTCCCCAGTACTCCCTGGCGGCTTAGCCTCCTTCGACCCTCTGAGGGAAGGACTTCCCTTGGCCCTGTTTCCTTCGCAATTTCCTCGACCCCGCGCAGGGAAATGCCGGCTGGGCAGGCAGACCCGACGGCCAAGGCCTGGCCGGCGCCTGGGCCCAGTGCTGCCACCAATGGAGCAGAGTGCTGAGAACTGCCCCAACACCTCCTCCATGGCCACTCCGCGGCCGGAGGCTCTCTGAGAAGACACAGGCCCCCAGGAAGCCTGAACTTCAAGTGAACAGTAAGCGATGTTTCAGCCTAGCATGAGAGATAGTTCCAAAAATATTGGTTCCTTACAGCCATATTTCACCTGGGCATCTGTCCTCGCTCTTGCCCAATCTGTCCCTGCCCCAAGCAGCCAGAGCACAGTAGGGAGTTTTCCTCCCTGTGGCTCTCACTCCACACACATCTGCTGTGAGCTGACTGTGCGCAGGGCCTGGAGCCCCAGCACAGCATGAAGCGGTCGCCAGCCAGCGGCAGAAGTGACGCCTTGCCTCGAGGTCTCCGGAGGTGGAGGTCTGACTCAGGCCCCACAGGGCTGAAATCAGGGTGTCACAGAGATGGCAGCTACAGGCTCTGGAGGAGTCTGTTTTCTGCTGCGCCTGGGTTTTGAGGCCTTCCCTGCCTCTGTCTTCAAAGCCAGCAGTGGCTGGCAGAGCCTTCCTAGGGGCTGTGCTGGGACCCTGATTCTCTCCGCGTGCCCCATCCACTTCCGAGGAACCTCGTGATGACAGTGGGCCCCCAAGCAGCCCAATGCGCCCTCGTGCTGAGGTTGCTGGCGCACGTGAGTGCACCCACAGCCCTGGGCCCTCTGCCGGGCCCTGCTGTGCCGTCTTGGGGGGATCTTTCAGCAGGTGCAGAAAGTTCAAGGGGCCTCTTTCCTCCCCTTTCTGCACCCAGCACTTCCTGCCAGTCGAGGGCATCCAAGTCTGGGGAGCCGCAGGCCAGGAGTGACGCTGACAGTGGCGGCAGAGGCAGGGACCTCCCCCGGCTCCCCGTAATTCATAACTCCTGCATCTTTGCGACAGTTTAGGTCTCAAATGCTCCCCCAAATCCCATGTGCAAAGAGGCGGGGCTTTCAACGGATGACTGGACTGTGAGGCACTGTGCTCCCCTGTGGGCTCATCCATGAATGAATAGGCTCGGGCCTGATGTGCTCTTAGAGTGGTCCCTGAGTGGAGGTGGTCCCGGGGGTGAGCCCCGCAGGGAGGGTCCTTCTCCCCCGCTCCTCGTGCTTCTCTCAGGCTCCTGGCTGCACTGGGCAAGTGCTGGCCTCCTCTCCAGCCCTCCACCAAGCTGTTTCTGCTGACCATGGACTGAAGCCATGATCCAAATGGGCCTTCCCCCTAAGTGGTGGGCGTCCGGCACTGTGCCCAGGGATGGGAAAGCTGGTCGATAAGGCTGTTTTCTCCCTGTCACTCACCCCAGCAGCGCTGTACAGCCAGGCTGTGGAGGTGGGTGGCACTACATCCCCTGACATCACTGTGTGGGGGACCTTGGGCTTCCTGGGAGGAGGCTTTCAGTCCCTGGAGGAGCAGCCCGCTCAGCCAAGAGTGCAGACGTGACCCAGTGCAGGGCCATCTCCTGCCTGACAGGGTCCTGGAAGTGAGCAGGGTCTATTGGGGCGGTGTGACCCAGGGGCACACAGAGGCCCCTACTCAGGGCCCCCTGGAGGTCTGGCCTGCTCCGGCAGGGCCTGTGTGCCCAGGCACCCCTGAGCTCCTACTGCATGCCAGGCTCTGAGTGAAGCGCTGGTCCAGAGGTGCCCAAGGCCCAGGACCTGCACTCTGTTGGGATGGAAAACAGCAAGGGTGGCCTCAGGGCTCTGGTGCAGACATGGTGCCTGTGGGCCTGCAGGTCACAGCCGCTGCTGTTGCACATTCCCACTCCTGTCTCACCTCCTCACAGATCCGCAGGTATGTCTCAGGCAGAAAGATGGATCCTCAGATGCCATGGGGCATTGACGTTGGCAGGCAGATGGCTCCTGAGTCACAGAGCCGGGGCTCAGAGCTGAACGGCACCCGCAGTGCAGGGTACCTTGCAGCAGGATGTGGCTGGAACCATGGAGCCTGGCTGCAGGCCCTTCGTTGGCATCAAACCCCGTGAAATGTGACACACGCCAGCCAGAGACAGTTGCTGGGCTCCTGGGGCCAGAAACAACACTAGGGTCTCTCTGTGGCTGGCTGGACCTTAGAATTACAAGGCAGGAGTGTTGGGGCTGTGGGGGGAGGGCCAGGCAGCCCAGGGGATCTCGTTTACCACGCAGAGCAAGGGGAGCGGGGCCCCAAGGTGCCCACAGCTCCTGTGGCGTCCCGTACCCGGTCCTCACCTGGTCCCCGGGGGTGACCAGGACTCTTCCCTGTGCAATGCCAGGTTCCACATGATAGAAGGAAGAACACACCCAGGATCTGGGGACTGGGTGCGGAGCACCCACCAGTGCCCCCAGGTCCTTGAGCTCCTAATGAGGACAGGAGGGGTGCTGTCAGTGCCAGCTTGCTTGTGCCCCCGCTGGCCAGCCTTTCTGACTGGACCATCCATGTGGAGGCAGCTGTCCCCACCGACCCGGGCCCCCAGGCACCAGCCACCTTCCATCTCCCTCCTGTCCACTGACCCCTCCCTCTGGATGCCAGCTGGAGGGATGCCTGCAGGTCTCATTCTTGCAGTCCCCTGCCATCCCACGACACTCATGGCCACCTGCCCAGCTAACACCCCTGGAGGGGGTGAGCGGAAGGGCCAGAGCTGGGGCTGGGGCTGTCCCCAACCCACTGGGCTGGCGTCTCTGGTCCGCCTGCCTTCTAGATTCTTGTGCTTCGGGTGTGTCTTCCCAGGCTGCTCTCGTGCTCTGCGATGTCCTGTGCCCCTCACAGCCCTGCCTGCGTCCCCAGAGCCAATGCCAGAATCATAGGAACGGGCTCACGGCCTGAGCACAGCAGGCAGGCCAGGCCCTGTGCATGCGTGAGCCAGAGTGGGCAGGTGCCCCACCCATGTGACCAGCCAGCCCAGAGGGACTCACCTCAGTGCCCCCCAGCAATAAAGACTCACACATCTGGGAATAGCACTGGGCTGGGGCCAGGTGGGGGCAGGGCAGTGGGCTGGGATGCTGGTCCCTCTCCCAGGAGGCAGCAGAGGACAGCTGAGCTCCTGGCCCTTGTGTTTCCACAATCCCTTATCTTGGGGACAGAGCCCAGAGCTGGGCAGACTCTCATAAACTGCAGGGCATGTTTTATGTGCTTTCCCACCAGAGCCTGAGGGGCCTTGAGAAAGACTGCGGGGAAGGGGCTTTACCTTTTCTGGGGGCTTTGCCGGGGCTCCCACGCTGATTGTCGCCTGGGGCCTGCACACTGCTCTGTGGTGGGGGCCACCACAGCAAGGAGACCACCGCACAGGGACACCAAACACCATTCCTGGAAAGGCCCACATGTGTATGTCTATTTGCATATTTTGTATTTATTTGCGTATTTTATTTATTTTCATTTGCACATAACTTTACTGTGTGGTATCCAAGCCATTCTGCAGGGTGAAGTAATGGGTGAGCACGTGTGCGCGGGGACAGCTACATCCCTAGTCCCAAGGCCACCTGCCAGGTGTGTGCCACACTGTCTGCCCAAGGCCAGGACCTGCTTGGGCTCATTCCCTCCAGACGCCAGCCCCGAGGGCCTTCAGCGTTTGCTGACTGAGTGCGGAAGTGCAGCGTGGCTCTCCTCGCCCATCGGCTTTCCTGCTGGGGCCTGGCCCCACAGTTTCCAGTGGCCATGAGCAGAAGCCTCCTGGGAGATGGCTTTTCCTGTCAGGCTTCCAGCCCCCATGTCCCCAAGACAAAAGTCACCGTGTGGACTTGCAGTCCCTCCCCCCAGCAGGTCCTGTGAGCAGCAGGCACTCTGCTGGGGAGCCAAGTCAGTCCCTCAGTTTCCCTGTTGCCTCTGGTCCCTACCACTGCCCACATACTGGGTTTGCAGGGCACTGCCAGGAAGGAACAGGTGGGGGACACCTGGGGTGTGGCACCTTGTAAGGAGTTGGTGGAGCCCATGTCTTCTCCCACCTCCCCAGCCACTGCCACCTCCTCTTCCAGTCTGCCTCCTCCTACTGTGGGGCAGCAGAGCTGAAGGCCACACCAAGCTTGGTGCTGCTGTTCTGGACCATGGGCTGCTTGGGACTGAGCCAGGCCAAGCACCCTCAGGGCAAGCAGAGCGCAAGGCCAGCCAGTGTGGGGCGGCTGGGCAGGAGACACAGGCGCCAGGCTGATAGCCCAGCCCAGCCAGGCAGAGCCCCTCCCCGCGGGCTTCTTTTCTGGCCAGGCTAATGGGCACCCTTGTTCTTAGTGCCTTCTCAGCAAGGCCCCTTCTTGGAAGTCCTGGGGTCATCCCAGCATCTGGGGCCTTCCCTGTCAATGGCTTTGTGAGAGCAGGAAGCTGTGCGGGGACACGCACCCCACCTCTCACCCCGATTCCCAGGATAGCACCTGGAGTATCTGCCAGTCACAGGAAATAACAAAGCCACCACCTCCCAGCCAGTGCTAGATTTGAAGATCCAACCGTCTGTCACCCCTCTGTTCCCCATCCATCCATCCCCCGTCCATCCCCATCTACCCATGCCCCACCCACCCCCACCCAT
>NW_004524791.1:1210168-1237661 GCF_000260255.1 Octodon degus
CCCTCCCATCCCCCACCCCACTCACCCCATCCACCTGCACATGTCCATCAGGTTGATTCGTGTCCTGAGCTCCCTGCCTGCTGTGGCCTGAGGTGAGTCTCTCCTCCGAGTGCCTCTGTAAGGTGGGGCTGTGATGTCATTCACAAGCTCGTGGTGGCACAGTGTTAGGTCCATGATGCGAGTCACAGAAGGAACCCCAGGCCTCACTGACTCTTGTCCCTTGGACTAAGGTGCCATCCACCTAGAGGGGGCAAGATCTGCCCACGTTGCTGGATGCTTGTCACAGCCCGGCTCAGCCCTTTCTGAAGCCAGTTCTGGGCAGCAAAGCCTCGGTGCCCTACAGCACCCCTTCCTCCTTTGCCGTCTGTGCCACAGCCAGGCTTGGATGGACTCAACTTCCTGTCATCCTGTCATGTCCAGGTAGCAGGGCCGTGAATCAAGAAAGGCAGCTGGGAAGGGTAGGAGTGACCCCAGGTCCTCGGAGCACTCAGTCCCCCAGGGAAGCCAGAGCTCCTACCCCTCTGCAGGCGCCCTCCTCGGCATGCCCATGGGTGGGGCGGGGCACCTCCCAGTGAAGAGGGTGCCCATTGCTCCTTGCCCGGAGCCACCAGGCCGGTGTGGGTGCGGCTCGTGGTCACATCCACCACCTACTCCATTTTGACAACTGCACTCTGCTTTTACAGATGGAAAAGAAAGTGAGAGCTGAGGACCTTGGGCAGGCCCTGGGGGTGGCGAGGCCTCGGCAGGAAGAAGGAGGCTGCTGTTTCTGTTTCTCAGGCTTCATCCATGGGGGAAACAGTACCAACCAGATCGTGCCACCCCAGAGCCCTGCAGGAAGCCAGACCCAGTCTCTGTGGACCCAGCGCTGGGCTGGCAGGTCCGAGCTGCTCCAGCGAGCCTCTAGGGACCAGGACGGGGTCGTGGCCTGTGCGGTCTGAATCCCTGTGTGTAAAGGAGGAGCTGGGGCCTGAGCACACAGCTCCCCATTGTCCCCACGACCCCAGGTCCATACAGCGCGGGGGCACCTGCGGCAGTGAGACAAAGCAGGGGTCCAAAAGTAACGGGCAAAGTGGGGTGTGATGGCGCAGGTTTGTCATCCCAGAACCTGGGAGGCTGAGGCAGGAGGATCGAAAGTTCTAGCCCATTCTGGAAGACTTAAAGGATCCTGTCTCGGAACAAAAAATTATTTTAGAGAGGGCTGAGGATGTAGTTCAGTGTAAAGGCCCTGAGTTCAATCTCGGTACTGGGAAGGGGAAAAGGGAGGGGCAGGATGTTCCTGGGACACCACCCCAGGTGGCTTCTGCCCCCACTTTCCCCCAGGGGCCACCCGCGGAGTTGAGTGCACATGATCCTCACCACCAGGGGGCGCAGGAGAGCCCTCTCTGCCTCTCTTGGGTGCCAGGGGTCAACGGGCCCTGGGCATCCCGGCATCTGGGAAACCTTCAGGAGCTTTCTTTAAGTGCAGCCTTCTTCATTACAATCCCAAGTGAGCTGGTATGGAGTCAGCTCTGGGGTCTTGGGCTTTTTCAGACCAAGCCTTACTGGATTCTGGAAGGGCCAGCCCTGCCCGCAGGTGCTCCTTGTCGTGGTGAGCCTGGCCTCGGCCCTGGAGCAGTAGGAGTCGCCCACTGCTTGGCCACCCTGGGGAGGGGCCTGGGTCCCCTCCTTGCTTTCCACCCACCACACCTCCAAGTCCTTGGCAGCTGCTACTCTGGGGGTGGAGGGGGCAAGGGCGTAGCTGTCTCCTGAGGTCTAGGAGTGACGGGCCAGGAGGCTGGGGGGTTGTGAGGGGGCACCTGCCGTCACCTGGACCAGGGCCAATGTCCCTCTTTCTCCCCTGGGCTGGTGCCAATTCTCAAGGCCGGGGATGTTGTCCCCTCTCCGGTGCCCGTACCAGGTCTCCTGGCTCTGTCCGCTTCCCCCACTGAGAGCAGCTTGTGTATGGCTGTGCACTCCTCAGCTCGCCCCAACCCCATGCCTGGTGAGGCGTGGGATTCTGCCCAAGGCACGGGGCCTGGCTCCTTCAACCTGGCCCTGAGCCTCCCTTTATGGGCCGGGCTCCACCTGGCACTGCCCGACGTGCCCAGGAGTGGGTCGTAGGGGACGTGCCCACCAGGTCTAATGAACTCTAAGGCGCCATGTGTGTGGCCTCGACCCTAAGTGGGCTCGTTTCACCCAGGGCAGGGCCCCAGCCTGAATGTGTGTGGAGCTGAGCATAGGACGGGCTCCTCCAGCTCTTCACGCAAGAGGAAGCCGCTTGCTCAGAGCACAGGGGGAACCATGGCCCAGGCTCTTCAGTGACTGAGGTTGGAGCGGGGGGCGGGCGTCCGCACCAGGAGTGAAGCAGGGTCTGGGCAAAGGAGGGCGGAGCTCGCTAACTGAGGTGGGGAGAGGGTGGATGGAGGGCATCCGCAGGCGGGCAGATGGGCAGGCAGCTGGAGAGCATGCAAGACAGGCGGGTGTGGCGGGTTGGGCCACCACAAAAGCTATGAGAATCCCCAGGTGGGATTGTCCCCAAAGACCCCACCGGCCCCAGGGAGGGCTGAGTGGCTGCCGCCCAGGTCCATCCTAGAGCCTCAACTCCACCACCCAAAAGATCCCCCTCCTGGGGTGTTCTCCAAAGAAAAATAAGGGCCCAGGACAAGACAATGGGAAACACCTTTCCCCACCCAGTCTCCCCTTGTTTTATGGTCATGGAAATGGGAGCCCAGAGAGGTGACCTGCGTCACCAAAGGTCACACGGCTATTCTGCGACAGGGCCAGGCCGGCTGAGCTCCCTTCATCGGGGCTTCCTGTGTGTGTGACGCACCCGGCCCGAACGAGGAAAGGAGGGCCTGTGAGCCTTGCCCCCCCCCAGTGACCTGTGTCTCCCGGGACCAGCAGGCGGATCCCCAGGTTCCCCCCACCCCCAGAACCAGTGCTGCAGACAGCTGGCGGTCCGGCTTCCTGGCCAAGTTTGTCCTGACATCGCAGGACACAAAGCCCAGTGCGTCCGCAGGGCTGGCCGCCCAGTGCCATTCAGCAGGGTTTACGATTTTCCTGGAGCCTTTCAGCCGGATGATGCCAGAGGCTGAGCCAGGAAAGAAAATTCCTGGGTGATGTAGATGCAGCCAGGACTCCTGTGAGGACACAATCTTCCTGCTCTGGGGGGCCGGGCAGGACCAAGCCGTCCTAGATCCCACTAAGGACAGAAAATCAGAAAATGCCTGCTCCCACACCAGCACCCAGAGGCCAGCAAGCAGGGACACCCATGCACTGGCCAGTGTGGACGCCCCCGCGGCAAGAGGACAGGCGGGGCTTTGGCCGTGTTATTTTATTTGCAGATGAAGTTATTTTGGTGGAGCCCGGCCTGCCAGGGGCCGAGGCGATAAGATCGGGCCTGGTCGTCGCTGCCAGATGTCCCATTAGGGGATGGAGCGGCCAGCGGGCCGGCTGGCTGGTTGCACACTGCAGAGGTTTGGGTCCAGCTGAGGAAAGGCTGGGGTCACGGCCTGGCCCGGTGTTGCGACCCCTCCCCACGGCCGCTGCCCAAGCGCCAGTGCCCATCACCGCAGGCTCCATGGGGCCCTGGGCCCAGAGGCCTGGCTGAAGGCTGCGGCCACCACAGCAGCAGGAGAGACCCTGCCCTTTGTTCCCCTCAGAGGAGGGAGGGGTCTTAGCTTCTGCGTGCACAGGTCCTGCGGCTGGTGTGCAGCTTGGGTCAGTCCGCTGCGGAGGGCCGTGAGCCTGGCTTTGGAGTGGCCAGAGGCCACCAGCAGGGCCGCGTCCACACAGCCCAGTGCCCTGTGCGCATGAGGACTGTAAACGGGACCCCGTGGGCCGCCTCTCTACTCCGGCTCCTCAGCTTCCTGCTGCCAAGCCGAGTGGGAGCTGATCTTGCTCTTCACAGTCCTCCACAAAGCATCTCACAGGCACCACCAACGCGGCCTCGCCCTGGAGCGAACGCGAAGCTCTGCGGTGCCTGCTGCTGGCCAGCCCAATTACAACATTTGCCTGCACTAGCTCAGCTTCACACCTGTCTGAGATTTTCTTTTTTCTTTCTTTCTTTTTTTTTTTTTTTTTTCTTTTAGTCTGGTAGACTCTGGAGAGCACAGAGTTTGCATTTTGCCATTTTTAAGTCAAAAGTCTTCCTGTCTTGCAAAACTGAAACTCTCTCCATGAAACACGTTCCCCTTGCCCTCCCTCCAGCCCCGCAGCCACCATGCTGTTCTCTGTCTCTGGGAACTTGCTACCTCAGATGAGCGGAAGTGACTGGCTTGTGAATGCCACATAACGTCCCCCAGGTTCCTTCATGTTACAGCATGTGTTGGAATTTCCTTCCTTTTGAAGGCTGAGTAATACTCCATTGTCTGAACAGACCACGTTTGATGGATGTGTTTGCCTGCTGTGGGCACCTGGCACGTGTCCCTGTTGGGGCTGCGGTTCTAAGTCGTGCTGCTAAGTACTCTGAGTTGGTATTTGTGCACAGAGTTTCACGTGGATTTATCTATTTTTTTCTCTCGTTGCCTATAATTTTGGTGTCACAGCCAAGAAATCATTGTCAAATCCCAAGCCATGAAGGTTCCCCGCTGCTTTTTGCTCTGAGAGCGTTCTAGCTTTGGCTGTCACAGTCAGCCTTCCTGTGGCGCTGTGGTTCGCTTGCACACGGCCTGAGGTGGGGATTCCACTCGTTGCTGCACGTGGAGACCCAGCTTCCCTCACAGCTGTGGGCGCAGGATGGTCCTTCCCACCGCGCTTCCTCAGTCCCGCGCCGCGCTCACCCGCCGAGCGCGTGCGGGCTTGGGTCTGGGTGCCGCCCTGACGCCTGTGGTCTCTGCCTCAGTCTGTACCTCGGCACCTTGCGTGGCATCCTAGTTGCTACAAGATGCTTGGAAATCAGGGAGCGGATGTCCAAATTCCCAGCTTGTCTTTCACACTTTATATACATTTCCCCCATTTTACAGACAAGACGATGGAGGCCCCTTCCCGTTCTGGTGGGCTGGCAGGCCTGTGAACTCGTACCTCCCACTCGCCGGCCTGGGTTTTGCAGGTGCCCTGTGCTGGATGGCTGCGCTGGGGAAGCACAGCTACCCCAGAGGAGGGCCGGGACCCTGCTGTGCAGGCTCCAGGCAGGGCTGCGAGGAGCTGCTTGTCCCAAGTGTCCCCATGACCCCCAGGGCCAAGGCTTGGTTCTCTCCCATCCCAGGAGAAGGATGGGGAGATGGTTCCTACCGCTCCTGGCCCAGGAGAGCTGGATTTTCCTGCCTGGTACCCAGATGCTTGACAAGAAGCTTCAAGCTCATTCATGAGCTCAGCTTCTGCCAAAGAAGCTGGCCTGCAGGTGGTGACATGAGCATCCCATGGGTGTTGGGGTCATGGGGCCCAGCTCCCCCAACTCTTCCCCTCTTCCAACTCCTCCTCCACCTCCCCATCTTTTCCACCTCTTCCATCTCTTCCCCCATCCTCCTCGTCTTCCTCTCCTCCATCTCCATCTACTCTTCCACCTCTCACTCCCTGACCTCCTCCTTGCCCTATTTTTGAGCCTCTCCCTCCTCCTCGCCCAGCCAGTCTCTAGGGCCTGGAGGACCCTAGTTCAGGCTGCCCTGCTCAGTGTGGCTGCCAGTCACATGTGGGTCCTTGAAGTTACGCTGAGGTTAAATTAAATAAAATAAAAGCACAGTTACTGACACGGGGGTGTGCCCCACATCCCTTAGCCTCGAGGGCTGCTATCCCCCCTCCTAGTGGTTCAGCTGTCACTTAGGATGGGGGTAGCTGAGCCTAGGAGCCCATGCACCCTGCAAGCTCGTGCTTGTGTGGACTCCTGGCTCCAGTGAGGAGGGCTGGCTTGTGGTGCGCAGCACAGAGGCCAGTGGAGCTGGGCACAACGGCTGGGTGATGGGGTCAGCCAGGCCCTGACTGCACAGCCGTGGGCCACGAGAGGAGCTGTCACGCACGCTGTGGTGGTGAGGGTGCCCAGGAGTCGCCACCTACCTCACAGCCCTGCAGAGCCTCAGGCCCAGCAGCTGCCCCGACACGAGGGGCAGGCGAGGGCACGGCCAGCGTCTGAGCCTGGACATCAGTTGTCTGCAGAGCATGCCATGTGGCAGGTGACCTGCAGGGACGGTGGCCGCCCCTGAGCCAGGCCCCTTGCTCCCCTTCACATCCCATTTTCTCTCTGCTAAGGTGCCCTGTGCCCAGCAGGTGAGCCCGCAGGAGGCCCGCAGGCCAGCGGGGTCTCCACGGCCCTGGACACGTCACCTCTGAGAGCACTGTTCCCCATTGCCCAGAGGGGCCCAGGAGGAAGGCCTACCTCGGGGTGCCAGATGTCTGCTGTGCGGCAGTCACCCTGCCAGCCCCAGCTTGAGTCAGCCATCAGGATCAGGGTTTAGGGCCCAAGTAGCCCCTGCTCCAGGGGCAGTGGAAGGGCAAGGGTTAGAGATAAGGTTAGGGTTCAGCTAGGGTTAGGGTTGGGGAGGCAAGAGTTCTACCATCCAACCATCAACTCGGGTTAGGATGGGGCCAGGTTAGGGTAGGGTTACTGTAGGCTAGAACAAGGCTAAGGTTAGGGTTAGTGTCGGGTTAGGGTAGGGTTAGGGTAGACTTAGTTTTAGGGTAGGTTTAGGTTAGGATTGGAGTCATGATCAGGGTCAAGCTGACCCTGGACACCCCACAGTTGCCTGTCTCGTGTCCGTGTCATCCCGCACCTGTGGAGCCGGCTCCTACGCTAGAAGGTCCCCAACCTGCTTGCCTTATTCTCAGAGAATCTGAACATCCCAGGCTTGAGGCCGAGATCCTTGCTTTCCTCAGGACAGCATGAGTATTCTGGGGTTCCCTGGCCCTTCCGCAGCGAGCCAACATCACGGTACCCAGCTCCTCCGCAGGACTTCCACCACCACATGCTCGGGGACTCTCCTTAGGGACAAGCCACGTGCCCCTCGCGTGCGTCATGTCCCAGCCCGAGTGCCATGTGTGGCTTGCCCCAGTGGGAACCGCTGCCAGCACACCCACGCTCAGAATCTCCCAGGCTCCCATTTCTGCCTGAAGGACCGGCTGCTCCGCCGGGCCTGAGCCTCCTCGTCCTGCACGAGTTTGCTGCCTTCTAAGGCTGCTGCTCAGTGTGCACAGGGCTGCTCTCTGTGGCCTTGTTGTTGTTTGTTGGAGAAAAGCGCTCGCTGCACAGCCAGGCTAGCCTGGAGCTTAGGGTTGTCCTCCTGCCTCAGCTGCCCAGGCACCGAGACTGTAGGCGTCGACACCACGCCTGGCAACACCAGGCCTTTGTGCAATGTCTGTGGCTGCACAGGCCACGGAGCTCCTACCCAGATGTTGCCTGTGTCCGCTCTGGGGCCAGGCATGTGGCCACAGCGTGGGGGCCAGCTCGCATGCATTAACCCGACGTTCACTTTGCGGTTACCACAGTTTTGGGTCAAGGAAACGCGGGATCGAGTGTGAGCTGATGTGGGGCCAGTTCTTCTCGGCTGTCCTGGGCCCAGGCCTCACCCCAGCTCTCCCCATCAGCATCCCAGGAACAAATGTGAAAGCAACTCTGTGGCTCCAAGACAAACATGCCCAGCAACTGGGTCGGGCCACGGCGGGCAGGGCACGCCCGGCCGGGGCAGCTCTCAGCAGAAGCAGAGAGTTTTTACCTTTTTGCCAACAATTCTGTGGGCAACATTTGTTTTCTATTTTCCTTTTTTTTCCCTCCTCATTAAATCACTTTTATAAACTCCTCAAAAGTTTCAGTTTATTCAGTGACAATTAGTTTATGGCATTTCTGAAGTGGATTTAGATTTGAGTGATAAAATTACAAGCCAAAATTGCAACCATAATGGAAAATCCTCGTTCATGTTTGGCCTTCGAGACCACAACTGAAAGAGGACGGCAGTGCCAGCCAGAGGAAGTGACGGTCACCGGCCCGGTCACTCGGGGCACCCAGCACTGCGGAGCTGCAGCCTGCACGGGAGGCATGGGTCGCCTGCGCCCGACAGGTGCGAGAGGCCGGGGCCTAGCAGGCTGGTCGGCTCCGAAGCTGCTCTCCGACTCCAGCACCAGCCCTGCATTCCAGGCCGGCTGATTGCATCTCGGTTCCTTGTGTTTAATGGAGACCTTCCTGAGCTATTTCCTGATAGCAGCTGGAGCCTTTTGAACAGGCTGCTGCAGGCCGGGAACAATCTGAAGGCGCGATGGCAGTTCCAGGGCCAGGGCGGACTTTGAACCCGAGCAGGAAGTGCAGCGTGAGGCCAGCTTAGCCCCTCCTCGCTGTCTTCCTCTGTAAGCTTTCAACCCAGCAATGCCCCCAGGTCCCGGTGGGGACAGGGAGAGGAGCTGCTCTTTACCCGGCATCTGTCCGATCTACCTTGGCCCAGGGGTGCCGCTGTGGCCCGTGGCAGCTGAGCCTCCTAGAGCCCATGTTTCAGCCAGGAGCTAGGCAGTCATGGGGAAACCAAGGCACAGTCTCGGGAGGGAGGGCAGCAGATGAGATGAGGCTGATGGACAGGCAGGGAAGGCCTCTCTGAGGAGAAGGTGGCTGCGGAGCCAAGGTGGGCACGGCGAAGGAGCCGCCCGTGAGATGGGCAGAAAGTGGGCACCTGCATGGAGGGCCGGGTGGGTGCCAGGGCCCTGGAGAGCCCTCAGATGCTGTCCCAGCCCAGGGCAGGGCCTGCAGTCTGACCTCCATCCTCTCTTCAAGCTTCACCTCCCCTCTCAGGGAGACCCTGCTCTGGGCCTTCCCCAGGAGAAGTGGCCTCCTGGCCTGCGGACCCCTCTGAAGACTGGCCCCTGCTCCGCCCCTCCCCAGACAGGGCGACCCACTTTGTCTCTGCCTCCTGTTGGGGTGCCTCTCAAACATTCCACATGCCCAGCTGCAGGAGCTACAGCATCCAAGAACCTGCAGGGACTGGGGTGGGGGGAGGCTCACTGCAAAGATCTGCTGCACAGACTCAAGGAAGGAACCCAGCACCGTGCCCGTTTAGGCATGTGTCTAACCCAATGCAAAAGCAAACACAATCTCCAACTCCCTCTTCTCCAGATAAGTGATAGATATAGGTAGATAGATAGATAGATAGATAGATAGATAGATAGATAGATAGAGACAGACAGACAGATAGACAGACAGACAAATAGATTAACTAGAAAGGTAAGTAAGTGGATGGATAGACAGATGGATGGATGGATGGATGGATGGATGGATGGATGGATGGATGGATGGATATATGAGTAGATGGATGGAGGGGTGAATGGACAGATGAATAGGTGGATGGATGGATGGAATTGATAGAGATGCTGTGCAGACACTGTAGTGCGAGTCAGTACACTTTCACCTCCACTCACAAGGATGCCTCTGTTTGCACATACACAGCACACTTAACAGATGCCCACACACGGAAATGCTATGAGGAGGAGTGGCACTCCACTGTCACCTTGTAGCGCACTTCATGAATCGGGCAGAACTGAAGGTTACGGTGGATTCCGGAGCACGAGCCTCATCACTCTTCTCCTCACGCCTCTCTGGTGTACTTTTACTGATTTTTAAGTGAGGACGGCAGCACTGAAAGTATGCAGGTGTCAGGCTGGCAGTGGGGAGCCCAAGTTCCTGTCGACAGCCTTCCTAGGGCCTGGGGTGGTGGGAGCAGCTCCCGACCCCAGAAGCCCAGTGCCTGAGAGAGGAAGCTGTGACCCAGGACCTGGGCTTCTTCCCCGGCAGAGAGTGGAGGCAGGGAGCACTGCCCCAGGGTGCTGCCCCTCTTTGTCCCCTGGGAATGTTGCCTGAGCTTTAACTGCCTGCTCCTGGGGAGGCCAGGGCCAGACAGCCCCAGGCTCAGGCTGTGCCACACCACCAGGGCCACGACCAGGCCCCTGCTCTGTCGTGCGTTCACCGCTGCTGCTATTTGGCCTCGCATGGGAGCTGGGTCGCTGGTCAGGTAAATAAAGTTTTATTGAAAAGTCGCCAGCCCGCTGTGCGTGTGTGGTCTGCACAGGGCTGTTCCCAGGACCTCACAGAGGTGGACGGCAGGGGTGGAGCAGCATGGCCTGTGCAGCCTAAATATTTACTATCTGCTTCTCTACCGGCGAGGTTTCCCAACCCCGAGGCTGAAAGATAAACCAACTCCACATCTAACCAAGCCTCTATTTTGGGTACTTTCTAAATGCTAAATGTCCCGTCTTGTCATTAGATCTGTTGTATTCAAGCATCTGTAAAACAGCTCTGTGTTAAGCCATCTCACACCTAGATCTCTGCTTGTGAACGTCATCTTCTCCTTGGACTAATGCATCGGAAATCACATTTGGACCCAAAGCTGCTTGCGTGCTTAGTCTTCTGATGCCTGTAATTATGGTTCGTTCCAGAAAGGCTGGGCCTACATGCAACCCTCTGGAGGAATTCAGGCGAAGACACTAGGGGAAGTCACAGAGGCCCCAGTGCAGGTACCTGCGAGGCGACCTTATTTGGAAGCTCTGAAGGCGTGGGGGAGTTGAAATGAGGTCAGGCTGTCAGGGAGCCCTCGCCCTCCCAGACCGCTGAGCTGCAAGAGTCCCTGGCTTCCCCCAAGTGCTCTTCCTGCCTTGGCTTCGGGATGCAGGCAGTACAGCCTCGTCCTCCGCGTGGTCAGGCCAAGACTCTCCTACATCCCGAGTTGCTGTCCTCAGGAGCAGGCTGGCCTCTGATGACACAGGGAAGCAGCTCACAGCCCGGCCACCAGTATCGCATGCCACCAGGAGCAACCCTGCCGTCCCTCCCCAAGTCTCAGTCTCAGCTGTGTGCAGTAACAGCCCTCTTGGCCCTCTTGCAACTGGAAGGGGATACGGGGCAGCCTTCAGGCACCCACAGGACAGGCACTGAGGGAACCCTGAGCACAGGGAGCTGCACACACACGCAGCGAGGTCCAGAGCACCTGAGGACTGGAGGAGTTGCAGCTGGAGTTGGGCCTTAGGACCCATGAGGGCTCAGGAAGGAGGGACAGGAGCCGTCTGGGTAGCTGGGCAGCACAAAAGGCCCAGTGGGATCAGATGTTCCATACTGGATGACACTCCACCTGGCACTTGTCCTCCGCAGGTGCCCAGCGTGCAGCCTGGGGTGGGCCAGATTGGGACGGCTGGTGGGAGAGCCTGGGACGGCCCCTCCGTGTGGCAGGCGCACTGGCTGCAACTTGCAAGGCCTGGAGACCTGGGCTCGGCACTGAGAGGCTATCACTTCTGCTTTGTTCTGTGGAGGGGGAGAGTCACCTCCTCATTCCAAGTCCAGAGCACGGGACACGATGGCCCCTTTGTGGACACATGAGGTCTCAGGATGCAAGAGCTAGACAGGGCGCCCAGGGTGCTGTGGAAGAAGAGGACAGGGCAGGAGGCAGGAAGCGCAGGAGCTGGAACCAGCTCCCACCATGTCTGACCTTTGCATCAAGGGCTGTGGATGGACCCCAGGGCTCCACACCCAGCCGTAGCCATAGTCCTGCGATCATTGTCATCATCATCATCATCATCATTATTTTATTCGGTACAGTTTCACCACACAGCTTGGACTCATAGTGACCCTCCTGTCTCAGCCTCCCCAGCACTGGGATCACAGGCGTGCTCCTCCACACCGGCCTTCGGTCGCTTTCATGGCTCATCTGGGGTTCCCAGGCGGCATGGCCTGTGGTCCTGGGGATGGAAGCCAGGTCCTTGTGCTTGCCAGGCGGATGCTTAGACCTCTGAGCTATCTCCCCAGCACCTTATTTTTTATTTTGAGATAGGTTTTGGTAAGTTGCTAACTTTCAGGCTGGGCTGAAAGTCAGGCTTCTCCTGCCTCAGCCTCCTTTAGTGCTGAGACAGCAGACAGGTACCATGTGCCTGGCCAGATCTGAATCTCAAAGGAGATGGAGGAGAAGGCAGAAGAGATCGATGCTGTCTCCATCCACCCAGCTCTGCGGCGGGGCCCAAAGGCCCATGAGCAAGTCCCTGCCCTTAGCACACCGGGAAGTCACCTCCAACTGCCCCACTGCACACTGCCGTGTGGGCGAGGGCCCAGGCCCCAAGCTCCCACCAGGCTACTGCCATCCCGCGCCCAGCTCCTGTCTCGCACGCCACTCCTCCTTCCCCTTCCGCCACAGAAACACATTGCTTCCCTCCGGCGAGAGAGCTAAAAGCAGTTCCTTAAGCCCCAGCAGAGGTATGGAAGAAATTCCAGTTTGATGGTCCACAGGTATGCTTGTTTGGACTGGCACATATAAATCAGGGCCTGGTTTACATCAGATTAGCGCAGCAGAGGGCCGGCTGATTGCGCCTTTACAATCTGTTTACGAGGAGGGCTGGGGCGGAGCGCTCCAGAGGGGCTGCCACGTAAGCCTTTAAAAGTTTTCATAATTGCTGGGTGATCTCTCTGTGCTGGGAGACACATCCTCTCCTCACGGGGCCTGGAGTGATGCCTCAGAAAGCCCTGGGATGGCCTGGGGACACTAAAGCGTGTCTGCCTCAGCTACCCGCCCCGGGTGTATTCTTGGATAACCGAGGTCTCAAAGAGATTTCACCTCCTGCACATCCTGGTGACCCAGGACGGCCACCCTTCCCTGCAACTGTGGTCTTGAAGCCCGGCTGTGCGGGCGAAGGGACCGGAGCGGGGGTCCACGGCCTCGCACAGACCTTAGGTGAAGGGAAACAGGAGCAGCACTGGGGGGACGGAAGCGCGCCCCTCCTCTAGCTCCCCAAGTTGTGCACGGGACAAGCGCAAGACGGTTACTTCCTCATCAGCTGGGTTGGCCAAGATATTTTCCAGTGGCAACCACCAGTGTCAGAGAGAAGAGACGGCTACCCCTGCTTTCTGGAAGGGTAAATGTTTTCATAAAATTAAAACACCCGAGATTTTGACCCAGAAATCGTGTTTCCAGGAACGTGCAGCATGAGCGCCTGCAGAGGCGCTCCCTCGGGGCTCCACGAATGCGGCCAGGCCGGGGGTGAGCCCGCGGGTCTGCGCTGTGGCCTCGTCCCTGGAGGGCAGCCCGGGCCCCGCTCTCCCTGCTCTCCCTGCTTCCCAGCAGCCTGGGGTCCCCAGCAGGGCCCACTGTGAGCCCAGGGGCTGCTTCCCCGCTCAGGCCAGCCCCTGGCGGTGGACTGCGCAGCGCCACGGGCCCTGCCCCCTCCGTCCAGTAGAGGGGAGGAGCCTGCGGTGACGGCTGAGGCTCAGCCCCAGCACTCTAATGCACCCCGATTAGAGCGCAGTGCCCTGACTCAGGGACACAGCATGGGTGCATCCCCTCTTCAAGTACCTGCCCACTTTCAGAGTGAGCCAGGACGACGCTCAGCTTCATGTGGCTCAAACTAGAGGTGACAGCGTAATGTTTCTCCTTGATTTCCGTTCTCTCAGAGCCAAAATTCAGCAGCTGTCTTAAAAAGTAACAATCGGCAGCCCCAACCCTGTGCTTCCCAGGCACCCTGACAGCCAGCTGTGACTGTGTGACGCAGTGTGGCGAATGTGTTGCAAGCGAGCTACTGCGGGATTCTCCTTCTTCACTAGAGCACAGATGCAGTGGCGGAGACGGAGCAGCCATCTTGGCACCATGAGGCCACAGTACGGCAAAGGCCACGGAAATGGGAAGACACCCACTGCGACCGCTGCAGGCATCTGAGCCGTCCTATGCGACCCTGGGCTTCTCCACAGCTCAGAAAACTCACGCCGGGTGTGTTTAAGCCACACCAGGAAGGGCTCTCCCTGCCAGCAGTCCCTTGACAAGCCTGTCTCTCAGGGAAGTGCTGATGGCCAGCTTTCCAGAGCCAGCCCATTTTGGGGTTTGCTGCAGCCACAAAATCCCATTTTCAGCAAAGCTATTCCTCCCTGAACCAGGCCAAGAATGTTCCGGTTTCCTAGGGACCCACAGGCTGCTGGCGCCGTGCCACGCCCCTCTGTCCTCTCCGGGCTGCGGGCCCTGCCTGGCATGGCCACTGTGGAGCGGGACGTGCCCTGTCCCCTGAACCACCCCGTCCCCAAGCCCAGCATCACTGCAGCTGGGGGCTCAGGGACAAGAAGTGGAGTCTGTGGGCAACAGCCATCTCTCACCTCCCGCACTCCTAAGGACCGAAACGCAGGACAGGTCTGGTTGCTGTGGAAACACAGGCTCAGGTACAGAGCGTCACACATTTGCGCAGGTGGGGGCATCCAGGAAGCGCCGGGGCCCCCGACCCTCTGCTTCTGCAGCAAGGACAGCTGTGTGGCCGAGCGGCCGGCCGCCTGTACAAAGAGGAGCTCTGCCAAGTTCCAGAGCCCCAGCCTCGATGCCAGCGCTCTCGATAAATCAGGGCCCCCTCTAACGGGACTGCAAGCCCTGTGCCTATTTTTAAAAGTTTATGACCCTGGATTCCCGAGCCAAAGCAGGGAGGCGCTGCCCCGAGCTGTGCGGGCGTGTTGCGAGGCTGCACTTGCTCCTGGCCCTCGGCCGCGGCGTGCACATCCATCACAATGAGCCGGAGGGAGCGGCCGGGCTGCTAAAGTGGCAGGCGCTGTGGGCCCCTTTGTTACCCAAAAAAGGGCCCTTTCCAGGTTCTACCAGGGCTTAGAGAGCCCCAGCCTCAGCTCCTGGACAGCCTGAACCCTGCCAGCATCACCTACTCTGACCAGGCTTTCTTCTGCCCAGAGGAGCGGGATGAGCTGTCCTGAGGCCCTGGGAAGCAGCGAGGGCCGCACAAGGCCCTTCTTACAGGTTGGCTTTCTGTAGCCACTGCACCAGGCACCACGCGTGGCTCGGAAGGCAGAAACCACCTCCCTTCTTCGTTCCACAGGCTGTTACTTCTGGCAGCAAGACATCAGCAGGAATGGGACATGGTGGCCCACGTTTATAATCCCAGCACTCTGGGAGGCTAAGGCAGGAGGGTCGCAAATTGAAGCCTCCACATACAGGGCTCTAGGGAGGCTCTCTGCTGGTTCTTCCGGATCCTGGGGGCCACATGTGCCCTGGCTCTGCTTGGTCTCCCCCAGTCCTCCTGCCTGGTCTCTTTCCAGCCAATCTCTAGGCACTGGGCTCAGGTCCCCTGGCTGACTTGGGAGGCCTGGGTTGTGGGGTCCCTGGAGGCCTCCCCTTGGGGTGCTTTTCTTGGCCAGGACACATTGCAGGCTCTGGGGTCAGGACATGCACGGACCTCCTGGGTTGTCACCATGCCCGCTGCAACTTCCCTGAGGAATCCTGCCCATTGTTCTGAGTCACTGGCCCCTCTTTGGACTGCGGCTCCACCCCCAGAGCTTTCAGGACACAGGGATAGTGGGGACTCCATCCAGAGCCCAGCTCCACCACTTGCCTTCCTGGGCCTCAGTTTCTTCATCTGTAAAGTAGGCGCAGCAGATGGGCCCACCTGGGCCACTGTCTACGGAGCCATGGGGCTGAGTCCTGTGCCTGGGTCCTTAGTTCGCACATTGTGGTCAGGCCCAGCTCAGGGGCAGCACCCCCTCTGTGACTCACAGACGGATTCCTTTCCCTGAAGCAATGTGGCGCCAACTGACCCCTCAGAGCCTGCGCGCCGCGTCCCCAGCAGGGAGCCCTGAGGCGGCACAGCTAAAACGAGGCACCGCTGCTCCAGCACAGCACAGGCTGCACGGGCCACTGGTGACCTCAGGGCCAGCACCCTCACCCTGCTCACCTCACCCCACTGCCGTCCAACCAGCAGAGCAGAGGAGAAGTGGAGGCAGACCCAGACTCATGTCTTGGAAATCCAGGAGAGCAGTGGGGTGGAGAGGTGGGAAATACAGACGAACTGAAGCCTGGACAGAAGTCCCCCCGAAGGGCACTGCGCACACGAGCCGGCCAGCCACCGCTCACATCTGAACTCACCCCAAGGCTGGTTTTCTAGGCCAATGTGTAGAAACTTGACTTTAAAATGCTGACGCTGCCTCTGATCTCGTTGCCCTATAACCTTGTTTACTAGCCACTTCTCCCACCACTTCTCCCACTTCTCCCATGGTGCTCCTGCTTCTCCCACCTTGGAGCATTTGGGGACAAACTGCTCTGTCCCTGCAAAGTATCCTTCTGAGCGCCTGCCACACCAGTCACACTCAGCCCTGTTCAGAATGGGGTGGTAACAGGGCTTTTCTAGTCTGCAAACAAGAGTAGGATGAACGCCTGCCCATCTGCCTGCCCACACTCCCGCCCGCCCGCCTGTCTGGCCGGCTGGCAGCTCTGAGCATCTCCACTGAACCCGTCCTTACAGAGAGAGCAGCCATCTCTTCCCTCTGCAGGTGTAGGTGCCCTTGCCCTGCTTGGCCTCTCCGAGTTTGCACCCATTTCCCATCACAAGAGGTGGCAGGAGAGCTTTTCTCACACTGCCATCTTTCGTCACATTGTCATGGTTCTTAGCCACCACAGCAGGTCAAGGACACGGCTGGGGCTTGCTGCGCTTGCAGTGCCTGCTGCTGCGGCTGGCGCCTCTGCATCCCGAGCTCTCATGCTTTGCCTTTGCTCTGCGCTCCTCACCTGCAGCTTAGGCTGGGCTTATTTGCACATTAAGGACTGCGAGTGCCCTCAGCCTCCTCTGTGGAACCGGCCTCCTCCTTCTGCCCATAAGCCCACCCTCTTTCCCCCACGTGCTGCCCACTCCCTAATTCTGTACCAGCTTCGTTCGACAGTTCACACAAGCCGGCACATGCACCATCTCCTCAGGACTTCCTCTACCGATGCACAGAGGGAAGTAGGAAATCCAGGTTTCCTTCACGTGCGCGAGGTCCTGGGCTCATGTGGGAGGCGCGCTGCCCGCCTCCTTCCTGAGTGATGAGGCTGTGGTCGGAGAACCTGCTCCTGGGAGAGAGGTGCTCCGGAGGCCATGGGAGGAGGACGGAAAGCTGGGCAAGCCTGGGCTGTTGGGGGCCTGGTGAGGCCCTGCCTCGGGATCATGTGATGTGGACTGGGTGTGGCTCAGGGCCGCAGTGGACACAGAAGCCTCGGCTGCCAGCTGTGTGCCCTCCCATGTGGGCTGAGGTGCTGTCCCTGGGGTCTCAGCCCCATGGTGCTCCGGTGGCCCCTGTTGTAGTGACACCAGTGCGTGTGACAGGCCACTTCTTGGATGAAGGCTCGGAGATGGGGAGCACAGCTCCTCTTCCTCTCATGCTGGGAGAGGCCCAGGTCTCGCAGTCCCCCACCCATCGGGGCAGTACATGGCGGCTCTCAATGGAGTGAGGACTGTCCTTCCCAGCTGAACCTGGGGCCCAGCTGTCCGCACGGACAAGAAGTGGTGGGGAGGCTCAGGTCTGGGGTCCCCACCCTCCTCGGAGGCCGAGTCCTCTCCTGATAACCTCCAGGTGACCTGAGGCGTGAAGCCATGACAAACGCTTTGTATTCTCAGCATAACACATGGAGAGCATTTCCCACACACCTTGGAGAGAGACCCACTCCCAAGCTAGACAGCAGGCGGGTGCCGCGGGCCCTGGAGTCTCCATCCTGCCTGGGCTGCCAGGTGGTCCAGAGCGAAAGTCTCCCTCTGGCTGTCAGCTGCCGAGCCTCCTGTGCTGCCTCTGGCTCCTGCCCTGGGTAGAGCCGCGGTGGTCACAGCAGGGGCAGGCAGGGCCTCACAGGTGCCGAGGAGCCGATGAGTGGTCGTGTGGTTCTGTGTCAGCGGAGAGGTGGCAGCAGGCTCCCACATGCTCAGAGCGCTGACGCAGGAGGAGCAGCACACACAGCCTGCTCCTGAGCAAGGGCCTGGCGCAGAATGGCGCTAATTCAGGGTGCAAGGGCCACGCGTCTGATCTGGGTTTTAAAAGGTAAAGAGGTAAGGTGTGTGCACCTGTCACCCCCATACTCGGGAGGCCGAGGCAGGAAAAGCACTGCGAGTTGAAGGCCAACCTGGGCTACATCACGAGATTCTACCCCAAAGGTCAAAATAGCATAAAATTAAAAGGTAAGCCAAGGCATGGAGTGTGACGTCGACCTCCTGCGCCATGCGGGGTGCTTTGGGGGGCCTTCTGAGTCTTGCATTTTTCCCCACTGCCTTCTCTGTTGGGATTTTTATGCAGTGGTCTCTCAGTTGCTTGCGTGGTTTCTTGTCCTGTTTTCTGGTTAATGTATGAAGTTTCTCACACTATCCACCAGGCCCCGCACTGATATGCTGAGCTTTTCCTGGGGCGAACTTGAGGCAACTGTCTCGGGGTTCGTAGCGGAGGACTGTTGAAGTCTGACCTGCGTGTCCCCGACCCAGCCCCCCCCCCATGCGTCGGAAGGTGAGCAAGGTGAACCGGCTCTCAGCTCTGGGTTCTGAGAAAGCTGCCTCTAGCTCCGCGTTTCTGAGCTGCGTGGAGGTGGACAACACCAGGAGCTACGCTGCCCTGATCCCGGGGCCGGAAGTTGAGGGGCGAGGGCGAGGACCTGCTCTCTCCGGCTCCAGCCCCCAGCGCATGGCAGAGCCTGCTAAGCACACCCACCACTCCTGCAGCACAGAGCTTGGCCCGTGGCTCCAGTGCCCACAGCCCCGTGCACTGCATCCTGGAAGCCTGCTCTTCGAAGCCCACCTTAATCTGGGTCCTGAGTCACGCCCGGGGGCTTTTGTGGGAGACACTGGGCGAGGTCCAGCAGCCGAGGCCAATGCAACCCGGCCACTCCTCCATGGTCCCAGGCCCACCATGGCCCCAAGTGTGCCTGTGACAACCAGTGTCTCTGAGGCCTGTGAACAAATGGGTCACTAGGGCCAGAGACGAGGCCCGTGGCCAGCAGCTTCTCCACAACCACTGTAGCTCTTCAGCCCTCTGTGTGTGCTAGCCTGGCCTGGCCTGGCTGGGATGGGCTGGAAGGGGCTCCCAGGACACCGCAGCCCCAAGACCCAGGTGCACAGGGCCGTGCTGTGCCACACCTCCCCCAAGCCAGCTGCCTCAGTACTGTGGTGCCGGCCTGTGAGGGCTGGTGTTAGGACCCTGCTTGCACTGCGCAGCAGGGACACCGAGGCTTTGGAGGTCCGGTCTGCTGCCTGTGGCTCCCTGACTCATGGCTGGCAGGGAAGCAGGCTAAGCCCCAAATCCAGCTTAGGCACCCAGCCCTGAGCCACAGAGCTCAGAGCAGCCTGCCCTGGCTTTCATGGAGCAGGAAGCAGGGGCCAGGCTCTGCCCAGCCTGTGTGCCCACTGGCACTTGGCCACCCAGGAGTGTCCCTCTCCCCATCCCCAGGGCCTGGGGGGAACTGAAGACCGCACAACAAAAGCTTTGCCTGGGGAGCCCATTTCTTCAGGATGCTGTTTCTTTGAACCCAGGTACAGAAGGGAATGTGGGTGCAGAGAGCTGACAGCAGAGTATGTGGACTCAGGACATGGGTGTAGAAATGGGCGGGATGGGCCCCAGCCCCCAAGGGACACCCGAGATAGCTCGTCTCCATGGGTCCTGCTGCCCTCTGCCAGGTCATGGGGACCCCATGTGGGGCTGTGTTCCTAGCGGGCGCCCTGGCTGTGAACACAGGGCACGCAGGGCCTTTCCGCATGGATCCCTAGCACTGAGGACCCTGTGGAGTGTGAGCTGGAGTCACCGTCCCTCCTTCTCCTTCTGTCTCCCTGGAGTCAGTGGAGAGGCGCTGCCTGCCACTCCGAGTCACTCAATCACAGAGGTGTGTGACCCGGCGACCCAGCCCAGTGCCACCACCCCTCCCAGTCTGCCTGGCGGAGGGGTCGCTGACAGCGCTGCCACAGCTTATCTGACCCCTGCTGACCTCGCTGGCCACAACCCAGGATACCTGGCTGGGGGAGCAGGGTTCTCGGGAGATGCTCGGACCGCCAGCATGAGCCCATGTGTCTTCAGCAGGGGCTGCTCCTGTGTGTCCCCCACCCACCTCGGGGCTGAACAGACTTGGGGGAGAGTGGAAGTGAAGGGGGCGAGTGAGGTGACGGCTCTGCGCTGCTTCCTCCGGAAAGGAGGCCACGGAGGGCTGCTCATCTGCGTCCCTTGGGTCCTTTAGCAAGGAAAGAGCCAAGGAAGTGCGCTCAAAGTGCCCGGCTCCTGGTGCCCTGGGGACCCCTTGTCCCTTCCCCAGCCTCCGGAAGTGAACCCTCCTGGGTACCGCCGTCCTCAGGTGGCTCTGGGGACAGCATGGTGGCCTGCGAGGGTCCCAGCTCCGACATCTCTCTGTCCAGGGCTCTGCTTCCGTCGGCCTCCTGAGAGGAGGAGGAGGGCGAGGCAGGTTTCCTAAGCTGCAGCAGAGGGCCCCAGTGTGGGTGACCAGGGCCCCCACAGGTGTGGTGTGTGCTGAGGGGCAGCGGCCTCACGTCCTGAGGAGGCAGCTGGCCCAGTGGTCTCCTTGTCTCAGAGTGTGAGAGCGTGGCTCTTCCTTTCCTGCCCAGCATCTGCCCCTCACACAAGCCGAGGGCCCGAGCACCAGAGTCAGGACCTGGACGCTCAGGTAGCCAACGAGCCTTCCCTAACCCGCCCTGCTTGTTGGCAGAAATCCTTCCCCTGTGGCTGTGGGACTCCTGCAGCTTTTTTCCTCAAGGTGTACAGGGCGTGGGGTGGCGGGTTTGTCCTGGCATCTTCCTAACACTCCCCTATGGCCACCTTGTGTGTCTCAGCCAGCTGTGTGGGCAGTTGGCCGCTCCCTCCCGCACCATCCTCAGGGACAGGCTCTCCTCAGGGTTGCAAAATGGCAGCCACGATGCCCGCAGCCACTTGCAGACACATCAACATGCAGTCGACGGAAGGAGACTGCTTCTTCTTTAAGATTTTCTGAGAGTGAGGGTCTAGGGGGCAAGAACCATGTCCCCCACTGGGCCAAGTGACTGGGCTCCTGAGTGAGCAACCCTGTAGGTGTCACCCGCGGTGTGGGAGAGCCCCTGAGCCCACGTCCCCAGCTTTCTCATTTGTAGAAATCGATGTGAATGGCGCCCATTTCAAAGGCCGCGATGAGAAGTGCTGGACACATGAGGCCAGGCCTGCTGGGGCACTGCAGGGATGGAGCCGTGGCTGCTCCCCCTGATGCCGTCCTTATCGCCGGCAGGGCTGCATCGGGCTTCATAAACACGGGAACTGCTGAGTGATGGGTGGAGGGGCTGACATCCACCGAGCAGGCCGAGGTGTGGGCGACACAGGGGCTGACAGGCGGCTCCCAGGACCACCCAGCGCGCCACCCCCCGGGCCCGCTTGAGCCACGGTCCATCCTGCCGCCTGGCCTTTGTCTGCCTGTGTCTGCCAGGGTTTGGTCCCCGTCCCCGCTGGTCCATTGGCGGTCACCATGGGCCCTGAGGGCGCCGCTGCCCACCCACCCACCCACCCAGGGCAGGAAGCACTTGAGGGTGCAGCCAGAGGCCAGTCTGAGGCGGCCACTGGAGCTCTTCTTGCTCCCTGGTCACTGTCAGAACCAGCACCACAGACAGGAAGCAGAGATGGCGGAAACGTGCTGCCCCTGGGGGGAAGGGGCCTGGGCCAGGTCCTGGCAGCCTTCTGTGGGCTCCGAGGAGACTCCTGCCCACCTCTGCCAACCGCTGGTGGCCCCGGATGGCCCTTGACTCTCCAGGAGAGGCCAGGGGAGATGCAACTGCTGTTCCTTGCAGGGCACTGTTCGCGGGCTGGGGCTGCCTGCTCACCCGCCCATGGTGGCCCTAACCAGCTCTGGAGACCTGGGCACAGGCTGCCTGCTGGGTGTGCTGTGCCTGAGCCCTCCTGGGCTGTCCCCTGAGCATCCCCACCCCGGCCCCTAAGCTCCTCTTCAGCACCCTTCCCCAAGCCAGGTGGCTGGCTATTCCTCCCAAGTGGCCAACCAGGCCCTGTGCCCCGACCGGGTGTTGGCTGTTGTGCTGGGGCTGTGGGCCCCATAACTCACTGGGGAATGGCCTGTGCCAGGCACTGGGGGCAAACTCCCCCATACCCTGTGGCCCTCGTCTCTCAGGGTCCCCAGGCACCAGGCTGGCCTGAGGGCCACATCCTCCCTGCTTCTGTGCTCCTGTGCCAAGCAGGGCCCAGCAGCCAGGAAGCTGCAGAGCAAAGCTCCCCGGTCCTGAGGCCGTTGACCCAGCAGCCGGAGCTCCCAGGATCAGGGTCGGGACAGCCTGGGCTTCCCCTCGTACTCGCCCCCGTGGCCAGGAGCTCCCTGGGCTTCTGGGTCTGACAAGGGGTGTAGCACTCAGCTCTCCTGAGCCTTGGGGCTAGGAAGCTTCCCCACAGGCCTGGGCCAAGTGCCCCCAGGGCATGGCGGATTGGGGGGAGGCTCTGTCCTCTTCCACGCCTGCACTGCCCCCTGCGCAGAGTCTAGCCAGCGCGGGTCCGTGGGCTGCACTGCCCAGGCAGCCCAGTGCAGATCTCATGCCCGAGGGTGGCCCGGAGCTTGCTTTGAGCAAAGAATGAGGAAGGACGGGTTATCATCTGTGACCAGGACACATTCAAGCCGCAGGGCCCGGGCGTCACCCAAGGGGCGCACAGAGTGGACTTCAAAGCCCAAGTGCTGTCAATGAGGAGAGCGACGTGAGACGGCCCTGCTGGTGCTGGTGCCCGTGGGGAGCCTCCTGTCCTGCTCTGCAGAGGGAGGTGGCCCAGGCGCAGGCGCTGACCCCACGGTTGCTGCTCCGAGGTCCAGCAGAGGCCGTGGCAAAAGCCCAGGGCTCGGGAGCTCCACATGCAGCTGGGCTCGAAGCAAGGAGCCCAGGTGCCAGCTGGCGCTGCCTGCCTGCACAGACGCCCTGTGCCGCTCCCGCTGGCGCAGAGCCCTGCCCTGAGTGCCAGGCTCTCCTGCCATGCTCGGGAGCAGGAGCGTGACTGTGCACGCTGCAGACCCTCTGCACAGAGCGCGAGAAAGGAGGCCCCAGCCCGCCCCGGGACAGGACCAGATCCGCAGGCCAGAGTCCAGGGCACGGCGACCCGTGTCCACATGAGGGGCAGCAGTGTCCCCAGCAGAATCCGGCCCACGTCATCTCGGTGATGCTCCTGGCTACAGCCTCCACGCTGGGCTGCAAGGCCCCCGGGGTGCTGGAACTGGAGGACGCACCTCCCCCAGACTCTGACGGTGGCCCTGAACTGGAGCAGGGCGGCCCATCGCCGATCTGAGAGACCAGAAGAGATGCGTCAGTGCAGGACACCACCCTCCGTGGTTGGCAGGAAAACAGGTCAGCGCCCGTGTGAGGCCGTGTGGGCCGGACAGTGTGGACACTGTATTCTGGTGCGCTGATAGCCAAGGCTCGGGAGGCTGAGCTCCTTCTCTGGGCCAGGAGCAGAGTGGGTCACCTCAAGCTCTGTACTGGGAAGAACTGAGGCCAGATCCACACGAAAGAGTGGAGGAGGGCGCTGGCCGGAGTGAGCTCAGACAAGTAGCTGGGCCGGCCTGGCGGCACCCGCCTGTCATCCCAGCACTCAGGAGGCTGAGGCGGGAGGATCACTGAGAGCTGGAGGCCAGCCTGGGCGGCATAGTGAGAACCTGTCTCCAGCAAACAGAGAAAGAAAGAAAGAAAGAAAGAAAGAAAGAAAGAAAGAAAGAAAGAAAGAAAGAAAGAAGAAAAGAAAGAAAGAAAGAAAGAAGAAAAGAAAGAAAAAAGAAAAGAAAGAAAGAAAGAAAGAAAAGAAAAGGAAGAAAGAAAGAAAGAAAGAAAGAAAGAAAGAAAGGAAAGAAAGAAAGAAAGAAAAGAAAGAAAGAAAGAAAAAGAGAGAGAGAGAAAGAAAGAAAGAAAGAAAGAAAGAAAGAAAGAAAGGAAGCTGGGTTTCAGTTTTATTTTTTTGTCTTTTTGAAACAGAGTCTCATTGTGCAGTTTAGGGTGCCCTTGAGCTCACTATGTAGCCCAGCCTGGTCTGGAACTCGCAGGGATCCTCCTGCCTCAGCCTCCCGAGTGCTGAGATTGCAGGCGTGGGCCACCATGCCCAGCTACTTTAAAGTTCACTTTTAATACCACCAATAAAATAAGAGCACTTTATCAGTGTTTTTAATAAAAGTGTTACATGCACACTGGTCAAACACGCACACTCGCACACACACGCATGTGCACACACATGTGCACACACACACACACACACATGTGCACACACACACACGGAAGCTCCTCTCCCTGGCCCAGCTTCCCTGACCAGGCTCCCTGGCTGCCAGCTTAGAAAGGAACCTCTCACCTTGGCAGCCCCTGCTCTGGGGCAAAGTGCTCCCCCCTGAGTCAAGACTGCCACTCAAGGAGGACCAGCCCCCCAGGCGACTCCACTGTCCAGTCCTTCGTCACTGGAAGAAGGGTGCTTGGTGGCCATGTGTCCTGTGGCCTCCAGGCCCTGTCACCTGGACAGGCCAGGGCAGGCAGTTCATGAGAGCAGACCTCACCCTCTCCGTCTGGAGGCAGAGGAGCAGCCCTGGGGTGTGGCTGGGTGCTGGCTCCTGGGTGCTGGCTCCCACAGGCTCCTGTCTACTCTGGCCATGTTGTCCCAGGCCCCAGGCGCCCCCGACTCCAGCTCTGCCTGCGCAGACCTGGCTCGCTGCCACTGGGCTTAGGACCCTAAACCTGATGCTTCCTCTCCAAGCCCCGCCTCTGTGAGGACCCTGTGTCCATGGAGCCCCGCACTCCTGATTTGGGCTTCGGATGCAGGTCTGCCACCATGAGAGGCCACAGGCAGGTCAGACACACTCTCTCCAGGTGGGCAGTCCTCGTGTGGGCACAGGTACCTGGGCTGGATCACAGCCACATGCTGTAGTGACACCCTGAGAGGGGCAGGTGCGTGGGGCAGGGGCCAGGCTCCTACAGTAGCCAAGGGGGCTTTCCGGGAGGAGCACGGCTGCAGGTGACCAAGTTGTTCTTGTCCTCGCCCTGTCCGTGGGGTCTGGGCCGACCAGCATTGCTCCAGCAGTGCCCACGGCCCCACTAGAGTCCTGAAGACCCTGGTGACCCCAGAGCCCCTGAGTGCAGAGTAAGCCTGAGGTCCTGGTCCGAGCTCCTCTACAGCTGCCAGGGAAGGATTGGCTGTGCAGGCCCCGATCCGCAGGCAGCGCTCTACCGGGCCTCACCCCTTTCCCGTCTTCCTCCTCCCTGGCCTCCACCCTCCACCTTCTCTCAGCACCTGGGTCTGCAGCTCCCCATCACCTCTTCACCTCTTCCGCCCTCTTCCAACCAGAGCTCACGTGGAACCCAGAACCAGCACCAAGGCCAGAGGTGCAGGCCACTCAGGGTCTCGCCACCATGGAGCAATACCTTTGCCTTGGGACTGAGGCCAGCACTGCCAGCCAGAGGTGAGCAAAGCCTGGCTCCAGGTCACCCAGCCTGTTGCAGGTCACACCTCGGCCCCAGGCGAGGACACGGGTCGAGCTCCTGCAGACTCATACACAGTGCACACTGCAGGTCGCTGCTGTGTGTCTGGGGACGGTGGCCCACGCGCTGTGTTCCACTCCCTGTGTCAATGCTGTGGCTTTGCTCTGTGCGTCTCAGCGGGCTCCCCGCAGGCTCTTACACTCATGCGGCTGGTACACAAGACCTGAGTGTCCCTGTGTCCCGCCCTTCGGGCATCCACTTCCACAGGGGCTTGGTCTCCCAGGCGGCCGAGGCTGGTCACATCAGGAGGAAGAGTCTGGCCTCTAGGCACCCCTGGCACCTGAGCGGGAAGCCCCGTCCTGCGGGTTCTGCACGTGCCAAGCTGGATGCCAAAAAGTGAGTCTTCTGCCCCCTCATGCCTCCCCGCCCCCACAGGAAGCGGCTACAAAGGCCGGAAAGGACATCAAACGCGCCGCCAGGCGCACATGCACACGCGGGAGGATCGCAGGGTCACAGGAAGGGCCGCGCCGCCGCGGCAGCTCCGTGGACCTCTACCTAGGGACCGGCAAGGTGACCGCTGCGCTGCCTGCGCGGGCTTCCTGAGCAGCTCAGCAGGCGGGGGCGGCCAGGACAGCGACTGCTCCCCACGTCCGCGTGAGTCTAATGCTCCCGTGGACTTGGAGCCCCACGCGGCCCAGGGGTGGGTGTGGCTGGGGACCCAGCGGGAGACAGAGGTGGAGCTGAGTTCCTCAATGTGCTGGCATCTCAGAGCGGCCAGGCCAAGCTTCCAGCAGCTTCTGTTCCACCAAGCGCAGGCACCGCTGTCTCACCCAGAGTCCTCTAACCAGAAGCAGGGATAGCCCTGAGGGTGTCAGAGAGTTCATGCTGTCTAGGCCTCAGGGAGAAGCAGTATGCAGAAGTGACAGGAGAGATGGAGACAGCAACTAGATCTCCCACCCTCCTGATGCGTGGTGATGTTGCTTGGAAAACACCTACTCATCCCGCAAAACCCAACTGAAATAGTCCTTCTGCTTCTGCACATGGACTTGCACAGCCAGCAACCAAAACTGCAGGAGCATAGCCATCCTTAAACACTGTGTCAAATGGGCTTGAAACAAAGAACAATAAAAAAAGGTGAGAGCTCAGAGCTCAGCACTGCCTGCTGCTCTGGCCGCAGTCCCTGCACCTCTGTCCTCAGGCTCGCAGTGGTGGGCGGCCGTGTGCTCCTCCCAGTGCCACGTCCAGGTGCCTCACTGGCAGCGTGAAGTGAGACTCGCGAGAAGACTTAGCCTGGCAGTTGGCCCATGCTGCAGAGTCGGGAACCTCCCCGGAGGACTGGGCACAGCACCGCACTCACAGCAAGGTTGTGGGCACCAGCTGTTGTCACTGTTCCCGCTGAGGACATCTCAGGGATTAAAGGGGCCAGCCAAGGCCCGGGCAGCCACGTGCAGCCGCACAGCGGCCCCCTCCACCTGCAGCTGGGCAACCGGGCTGGGGTCAAGGTGCTTGCGGGGTGAGGACGTGCAAGCTCGCAGCAAGCGGGCATGGGGGCCCAGGTCCCTGGCCCTGGGCTTGGGACCACACCGGGCAGCCTTCCCACCCCAACCTGTGCACCCACCTGGCCTGCATCAGAGAGACCCTGGGCCTGGCAGGGGCAAAGAAGCCTGGATGTTGGCACGGTGACTCAGCAAAGCCATCCCAGCCGTGCCTGTTGTCCGGAGCCGAAGGAGGCCCGAGCTGCGGGTCAGGGAGGCTGGGGCTGTCAGTGCTCATAAAAAACGCAACAGGGTGAGACGTGTGCACAACCTGCACACAGCCACCTGCTACCTTAATCTCCACACAGCTTTGAGAGGTCGCAGAGGGAGCACAGAGCTGAGTCACTGTCACCCATCACCGATGAGGCACCGAGAGGAGCTCACCTCCACCCACATGAGCGGGCGGATCAGGGCGTCAGTGTGCGGCTCCAGGCTTGCCCTCAGGAGTGGGTAGGACTGAATAGACCCAGAGCGCAGGCCCAGGGAGTGAGTGAGACAGACAACCGAGGGCCTCAGGATCCTGAATAGCCTCAGAGTGCAGGCCAGGGGAGCGAGTGAGACCACCCAGGGCCTGGCGGGATCCTCTTTCAACCCAGAGTGCAGGCCCAGCACGGAACCCTTCAGCAGAACTCCCTGGAAAGAAGCTAGAGGCAAGACCCACCCAGGTGATTCAGGAGCAGAACATCTTGCCAGAGAGACACAAAGGGTTCAACTCTAACGGCTGCAGCAGAAAGAAGTGGAGCACAGCAGCCAGATCCAAGCAACACCCACCTGGAGGAATCGGAACTTTGTAGATCCGGACCTGGTGCTAAGGTAATAACTCTATCTAAGCTCTACACCAAAGGTCAGAAGACAGTGGTATGCAAAATGAC
>NW_004524791.1:1240016-1254851 GCF_000260255.1 Octodon degus
ACCATCACCACCACCAAACCTCCACCACCACCATCACCACCACCGCCGCCACCACCACCATCACCATTGTTTTCCTTGTTCTTGTCCCTGTCCCCATCACCGCTACCAGCATGCCTCCACACCATGCCTTCCTCTGGAACCCCGCTGTTATCTCTGGAATATTTCTTCACAGCATCCTTAGTGCCAGCCAAACTGAAGCCCAATCAGAAACCCAGGGCCAGGAGTCACAGAACAGGAACCCTCAAATCTCTTACTGTTCTTTCAAAAATAGGCTTGGGCCCTAGAACACATCTGCACGTCTGTGTGGATATTTTTGTTTCCTTTCTCTAGTCAAACTGACATTCAGGCAGAGCACAGGGCATTAGAAGCCACATGTAGAGCGCTGGGCTGGGCAGCACGGGCCCGGGCCCGGCTCTGCTGCTCGCTGGCTGAGTAACCCTGCGCGATGGCTCGCACTCCTGAGCGTCTCTGTCCCGGCCACCAAGAAAAGGGCGCTGTAAGGCACTAAACATGACAGCAGTCCCTCAGACACTACCAGAAAATATTAGCTGTTGTGTGAGCAGCTTCCTCTGGGGCTGACATGGGCTTTCCCAGTCTAGAACACACTAGTCAGAATTTGTTTTATGTTAAAAGACATGCTGAAATACTTCTGCGAAGGCTCACTCGCAGTCCCAGGAAGCTCTGCCATATGAGAGAGAGAGACAGAGAGAGAGAGAGAGAGAGAGAGACAGAGAGAGAGAGACAGAGAGAGTGAGACAGAGAGAGGCAGAGAGAGGGAGAGGGGGGAGAGAGAGGGAGAGAGACAGAGAAAGAGACAGAGAGAGAGGGACAGAGAGAGACAGAGAGACAGAGAGAGAGGGAGAGACAGAGAGAGACAGAGGGAGGGGGGAGAGAGAGGGAGAGGGAGAGAGAGAGACAGAGAAAGAGACAGAGGGACAGAGAGAGATAGAGAGACAGAGAGAGAGAGGGAGAGACAGAGAGAGACAGAGAGACAGAGAGAGGGAGAGAGAGGGGGGAAAGAGAGGGGAGAGGGAGAGAGAGACAGAGAGAGAGGGAGAGACAGAGAGAGAGAGAGAGAGAGAGAGAGAGAGAGAGAGAGAGAGAGAGAGCTGTTCTCTGGAATTGGGTGCACTTGGCTGTGGCGCCTTTTCAGCCACTCAGCCCTGACCTTCTTGAGGTGAAGGTTTGTATCACTTGTGGTTTATCTGGGAGGAGACTCCAGACACGTCAGCAAGGGGCAGACAGGGGGCGAAGCCTGAGGTATTGACTCGCAGGTCCCGTAGGCCAGTGCCAGGGCCTGTAGAAGCCACTAGAATGTGCCTCGGAGTCCTCCTGGCCGAGAAGGCATCTAGGTGCTTGTGCTCTGAGATGCTGAGCCCCCAGCACTCAGGGCCTGCAGCAGGACAGGGACCAGGGCGAAATTCCTCCCCAGGCCCTGGGCGCCAGGAATGGTGCGACTGCTGCCCAGGTGGACCTCAGGTGCCCCGAGCCCTAGTGCGCTTGCTTCTCTGCTCCAAGAGAGCTCAGGGAGGAGCCAGCAGAAAGCCCCTCCGTCGTGCGCTCAGGGAGCGCAGCGCTGCTGAAGCTGGGCCTTGGGGGGCTGCTCAGAGTACAGGCCCTGCCACGAAGGGCATCATCCTGCAAAGCCAGCGCTTGCCTCTCCAGCGTGGGCTCCAGCCAGCTGCGTCGGGCACCTGGGCTCAGAAACCTTGTCCTGCACCCGCCTGCATCCCGGTCCTGACCTGGTTCCCGGCCCTGTCGCTCTCTCCCTACAGAAAGCCTGTCTCTAGGACATCTGCCCAGAAACCGCAAGTGTATGAGGCCCAGTGCTCCACCACTCAGGCCTGCGGGGAGCCAACCAGCTTTACAGGGCCATTTCTCGCTGTCAGGCGCAGAGCACAGCGTGGAGAGGCCAGCTGTGAGGGCTCAGTGCCCAGGTCTCTGATCAAGACGGCAGAAAATGAGATAACTTCACGCACCCATCACCGCTGCAGAGTGCGGCCCGAGGGTGACCTGGCTTTGTCACGCACCCGCCCAGGGTCCCTCCGTTGGCTGCTTTGGGGGAGTGTGTGCACACTCTCCTACATTTTGTCTTCCTCCTGCTCTGTCCCCACTTCTCTTTTCCATTCTTCCTCTTTTATCCCAGCCCATCCAACGTTCACCATTCACCATCTCACAGTTGCCAAAGAGGAACTTGATGCCGACGTGATTTTTATAACTGTCTGGGACGGAGCAGAAGGTTTGTGCCGTTTCATTTGATTCTCCCAACAACCCGCAAACATGACTCTATCCACTCAATCTTATAATAGGAAGTCGTGACTCCCAGCCTACCTGCTTAGGGTGGGAGTGGAACTTGGCCCGAGCTCTGCTCAATGGAGCAAGCTGCAGTTCACAGCTGCCATCTCTGCCTGCGAGGCTCTGGAGGCCATGACAGAGGTGAGAAGCAACCCCAGGAGCAGGGTGTGGTGGCCCATGCCTGGAAGACTGAGGCAGGAAGAGCACAAGTCTGCTCCCAATATGGCCAACTTCATGACTTAGTGAGACCCAATTGTAAAAAATAAATAAATAGGGCTGGGGATGTAGCTCAGAGAAAAGCACTCTGCAACCCCCAGTATTAAGAAGAGAAGAGAAGAGAAGAGAAGAGAAGAGAAGAGAAGAGAAGAGAAGAGAAGAGAAGAGAAGAGATGGGAGGGGACAGGACAGGACAGGAGGGGAGGGGAGGCAAAAGGAGAGGAGAGGAGAGGAGAGGAGAGAAGGGCAGGGAGGGGAGGGGAAGGCAGTGGAGGGGAGAGGAGAAGATGAAAAAATAAAAGGAAAATTCAATCCCAGGTGTGCCAGCCTGCCCCTGGGCATGCTGAGACAGCAGCTGAGGCTGGGTGTGGTGGCGTGCACCTGTAATTCCAGCACTTGGGAGGCTGAGAACAGGAGGATCACTATGAGTCTGATCGGTGTAGTCAGACCCTGCACACCCTGTACTAAATAGGGCTGGAATTTTAGAAAAGGAAAATTCGAGAGGTAAACATGGCGCTAGCTATATTTATTATTTTGCATGAGGCCAAGAGGCACAAATGGAGATGTGTCTTGCCCTAGCCTGTTTTCTCCTCCCCAAAGTGACAATTATAAGGGCTTTGATTGGCTTAGGGATCTGTGGGGACCAAAGGAAAGGTAGTGGCAGAGGCAGAGACACTGCTGACTTCTGAGACTAGAGCAGCCCTGCACCATCCACGGGGTTTACGGGTCCTGGGCGTGTGCAGCACGACTCTGGTGACGCAGCTCGCCTGTCCAGTGCAGGCGTGGGCGTGGCACTGAGCAGTTGCCCAGAGCCCCGTGCCACCCCTCCCGCTCCCCCCAGGCCTGCATGGAGGATGCCAAGCGCTGCCTGGGCTTTGTGGACTCAGCCAACGCGAGCTCCTGCGGCAGCGCGTGCCTCCAGGTGCGCGGAGGTGGCTGGGATTCCATCTGCTGTCGGACTGGGCCTGGAAGAAGCTACCGGGTGAGCAGCCCGGGGCTGCTCAGCAAGTGCCTCCAATCCACTGATTTCCTGAGCTGACAGAAGGGCTTCTCGGTCCCCTGCTTAGGGCACGCGCTCGCTGCACACCTTCCTGTGCAGAGGAAGTGGCCCACCGGGTGCGTCCCCGATGCTCAAAGGACTGCCGAAAGCGGTCGAAGGCTCTGGCTGGTCACCGAAGCTGACTTTGATCCCTGCCCCAGCGAGAATGGAGCGCCCAGGATCAGCACCCACCCACGTGGAGCGCATGTTCGCTCATGGACAAGACGCATGGGACTAAAGGCTTTAGGGCACTGGACGTCAGGTAGTAAGGACATCGACCGCGGACGGGTGAGAAGCAGCACAGCCCCCAAGACCCAAGCAGACCACACTGCCACCAAGTCACTTCACTGTGCCCTGTGCAGGATTCAAGGATGTTCATAAGTACACAAAAACATCTGGCACCCAACAAAGGTAAAGGTCACACATTTTGCATCCATCCAAAATGACAAGGCATGCAAAGAAGTCGCGTAACGTGGCCCATACTGAGAAATCCACCAAAGATGGCAGGAACAGCACAGGAGGTGGCATGTCCCACAGGGGCAGCAGCAGTCATTATGACTGCGTTATGTGTGTCCAGGATAAGTTAGAGCAGGATAACACAGTGATAGCTTCCACTGTCAGCAAGAGCTGAGATGAAAAATACGCTGAGTAGCTTATCAGTAGCCAGACATTTTAGAAGAAAAGATTGTGGAACAGGAAGCCATGGCAGCAAAGACTTCCAGAAGGAACAGAGAACAAAAGTGGGGAGCAACGAGGAGAGGAGCAGAGGGGATGGAACACCCTGAGGGGCCCGAGTGATGCAGGGTGCTGGGCGGGGGGTGGACAGAAAAACACAGCAAGGTGTGACGGCTAAGAGCTTTCAAACTTGAAATATTATAACCCTGGGTCGGTGAGACAGCTCAGTGGACTAAGCGCCTGCTTAGCAAGCGCAGGGACTGGGATTTGATTGCCCGTACTGCATGCCTTGCCGGCCCCACTCATGAGCACGCTGAGCCAGCCACTGAGACCAGGCGTGGTGGCGCACACCTGTAATCCCAGAGCTGGGGAGGCCGAAAGCAGGAGGATCACTATGAGTCCAATCTGTGTAGTGAGACCCTGTACCAAATACATAAATTAAAAAAAGAAAGATGATAGCCTGTAACCCCACAGACTCAAGCAGAAGGCTAAAAGCAGCTACATTAAGGCACCTGGTGACCAAATTGTTTAAAACAAAAAAACCCGAATGGTAAAATCAAAAGGAAGCCAACGAAACCCACCAATAATCATACAGCCTGAATGCAGGTTCAGGGAGACAGGCTTGCTCTCTGCAGCCACTGCTGCGGCTGCGCCTCCCTTCTGCTCTTGCTGTCTTGCTGCCTTCCGCTGCCGTGAACTGCTGCCTCTGCCATGTGCCACTCTGCCTTGGAGCCAGCTGAGTATGGACTGAAGCCCCCAGTAATTGTGAGCTAAAGAAACCTTTCCTTCAAAAAAACCACCAATAGTGAAGAGAAAAATCTTAGCATGTTGCAGATGGTTGGTAAGGGTTACAGCAAATTTCTTATCAAAATAATGTGAGTGAAAAGACAGTGGAACTATCAAAGTGTATAATGTAAAGAGCAACCTTCTTGGAATGTAAGTCTTTTTAAGGTAATTGTCTGTCCAAAGCAAAATAAGAATGCTGCACTGTTATGGTTATATCTAGCTGTCCCCTCAAAGCCTCATTTAGTCATTGGAGTGGGCTTGTAGAGATTGTGATTAGCTCATGACCCAGTGCTGGGATTATGTGTATGGTGCTGCTGGGCTTCCGGGTGTGAGTGCTGCTGAGATTATGGGTGTGAGTGCTGCTGGGATTATGGGTGTGAGTGCTGCTGGGATTATGGGCGTAAGTGCTACTCTCCAATGGATGGCCTGAATGCAACATAAGAAAGGGAGAGAGGCTCTACCTCTGCCCTGCCGCGGCTGTTGCCTCTGCTTCTCCCTTTGCTCGTGCTGTTTTCTGCCACCATGAACTGCTGCCCTCTGCCATGTGCTGCTCTGCCTTGGAACCAGCCGGGTATGGGCTGAAACCCCCACTGTGAGCTACATAAACCTTTCCTTCCTTAATTTTGGGTGTCAGGTATTTGTCCCAGCAATGAGAGAAAAGTAACTGAGACATGTGCTTTGGGGCTGGTAGTGCACATAGGAATGAGATGCCTGATAAAAGGCTGACAGAAGAAAGTTGGGGTGCACAATTGTGGGGTGCTTGTGTGCAAAGCGCGGCTCTCTGCTTGTGGATCCTGAGGTCTGGCTAACACGTGTGCCCCACGTGATGAAGCAGCCAATAAAGTAACGACATAAGATGCTCCCAAGAATCTGACAAGGGATACACATGACATAGAATTGTGATAACACTTGGTTAATAAAAAAAAGAAGAAAAAGGAATGAGGAATGGATGGGATACAAAGAAAATGAACAGTAAGATGTAGACTTAAATTATAATCCATCACCATATTAAATGTAAATGGCATAAATCCAAATTAAAAGGCTGGAATTGTCAGACTGAATAAAAAACATAATTGAAGTATGCTTTACACATGGAGAGAAAACATTCTCTCAGGCTTTCACAGAGAGCAAATTGGTCAAGAAATGGCCGTGACTCATCCACATGGCTGACACTGACAAAGGATCTACAAACTGCGGTACAGGGTTTCAGGATAAATTCTGAGGGGATTTGACTGACCTTGTCAAATACAAAAGTTACATTTCTTGTTATATATGTTGGTCTTAACCATCCAGCAGAAAAGTATAAAAACGAAGTATAAAAAGTAGAGCAGGGGCCAGGGAGATGGCTCAGTAGAATAAGTGCTTGCCTGAAGGGCCCGAGTTCAATCCCCGGTTCTGAAAAAAAAGTAGAGCCTTGTTAATATGCTGAGCTGTAAAAGCCTCAAGTCAACAACTTCTGACATTGCCAGTCCTACGCATAACCCACTACTATTATGGAATACTGGATTATATTGGAATATTTTGCTGAATTCATGCACCTGCAATATTTAAATGCCAATGAAATACCCATCTCTGACAAAACTAAACAAAAAAGGGATGCAAATGAAGGACCGTTTTGTATCTGTATATTCAAAATAGTTAGGATAGACATACAGCTACTTTCTCTTAATTCAATAAGAAGAAAGATTTGTACTAATAGTGTTTGGACAGGATATCATGTCTGCATCTTGTGCTATGAATAATCACTACAAAGACAACAATATGCAGCGTATTAATTATTGAAACTGTGCTAGTAATTGGTTTTGAAATTGTCTCATTGCTATTTGTTTCTCAATAAAATTATTAAAAAGTAAAAATAGAAATGAAGTATGCTTAAAATAGACACAAACAGTTTGATTGCACAAGGGTGGGAAAAGCAAGCTACACAGACGTGATGACGGGAGCCTGGAGTTTTAATCCCATGGGTTTGTTCTCGTGCTGAACTTTGGAAACAAGAGAAGCCCTCCGGGCAGGGGGTGCAGCGAGCCGAAGCCGTCTGGGGGGATGCAGCCGGCCTCCGCTCTGTGCGCTGCTCACCGCGGGCCCCGTGCGCCTGCGCCTGAGAGGCCAGTGGCACCCTGACCTCACCCTGTGGGCCTCTGCTGAAGCTGGAATATCCAAAACAGGAGGATGTGCTCCGGCAGCAGCATCTCCTCAGGCCCCTGATCTGCCCTCCGACATCCTGAGCACATTAGATGCTCAGAGAGCCAGGAGGAGGCTCTGACAAACTGGTTGTCCCAGCACAAAAGCAGGAGTCTGAGGACAGAGCCCAGCACGTCCACAGATGGTCCTCAGCCAGCCCAGCCAGGTGGCCCAGACCTGCCCCGGCATATCCGTCCTGGGCTGCGCTGACAGGGCACTGGCCTCCTGGGGACAGCCCCCTTATGGCAAGAACAGAGGAGGAGCAGGGTGCCTGCCACACGCTCATCTCAGATCTCTGCTCTTCCCCCTGGAATGCCCTGTTGGCTGAACCGAATTACTCCCCAAATTCTGAAGTCAGGGGACAGGGAGATGTGTGGTGTCTTCCGCAGGGGCGCTGTGAGGTCCAGGACAAATGGGTGGATATGGAGGAGGAAGGGGACTGGGCTAGTCCTTCGATCCACCTGCAATACACTTCGTATTTCATAGCTGAGAGTGAGCTTCCGGGTTGCAGATCTAGCTGTGGAGCAGTCCCGACTGCAGAGTGTCCTGTCCCCTTGTCATCCCATGACAGAGGGGGAGGGTTGCCTCCAGCAGTACAGAAGACAAACACGGTCCCCAGACACAACAGTGCCCCTCCTGTTGTGCCAAAGTCCGATGGTGACAATAACAGCAGGACAATCTGGGGGATGCTAGCAGTCACTACTTACTGACATCCCAACATCACCTTTTTTTGCTAATGGGACCCCAGTTCTGTGTAGGCATTGTGAGAAGGCAGTGTGGATGGATGGATGGATGGATGGATGGATGGATGGATGGATGGATGGATGAGTAGAAGGACGGATGGGTTGGTGTGGCCTTTATGTCCCTGGCTGTTTCAGAAAGTTGAGCCAATCTTCCCATCTTTCAGCTCATCCATCTTGAGCTGAGCCTCCTGCATCTGCAACCACGAAGGTGGTGCCAGGCGAGTGATTCACCCTGCCCATGTCCCCTGGTCCGAGGAGCAGTCCGTGTGACCTCAGCAAGGCCTGCTCAGTGTGAAGCCTGCCTCCTCCACCCTGAGATGTCCTCAGGGGATGCCTTCTCTATCCCATAAAGCCTGGGGCGGGAGTGGGAGTGGGCGACTCTAACCAGCCCTGACTGGTGCATGCTGTCAGCCCAGCTCTTCTGTGTCCTGCTCGGGATCACGATAAAGTTGGCAGATGGGGCTCGGGGGCTGCACAGCCTAATTAAGCACAGGGCCGAGGCCCTTGGACTTGAGCGCATTCACCGCGCCTGGCTATCTGCTGGGAGTGTGGCGGGGGGAGGGCCTGCACTGCAGGAATGCTGCAAGCTGCCGTCCTGAGAACCGGGACTCTGGAGTTCACCCTTTGTCCTGAGCTGCTCTAAATCCCCGGCTCTCAGGGCCCGGTGGGGGTGAGATCCAGCTGGCCGAGGGCAGCTGGGCTGGGTCTTTCTCACAGGGGCTGCTGTCTCTCTCCCTGGCCTCCCCCCTCTCCCCTCTCCTTCACACATTTTCCCTATCACTCCATCTCCCGCCCTCTCTGCATGCCCATCTCACACCCTCTGCTTCGCCCCTGTGGCCTCATCCATTTCTGTAACTTGCCTGACCCTGTCCTCTGGCCCCAGCCGCTCCCCCTGTATCTCGCTCTGCTTCCTCCTCAGTCTCTCTCCCTTCTCCTCTGCCCCACTGGGTCTCACAATCAAATGCACCCTCCAGTGCCTCAAGAGGACTGGACACTGCCCTGTGGTCAGTGGGGCTGCAAGTGTGCCTCATCTGTCCTGCAGATCACAGGCCCTGGTGGCAGCAAGGGCCGCAGAATTCTCAGGAAACAGAGCCTTCAGATTTTACAGGAGAAGCCCTTCCGTGGTCCTGGGGTTGTCCCCGGTCTCTTCCGGTACCCACAGCTGCACTAAGGATCCCGAGGCTGAGCGTCAGCGTGTCCAGCCTGGGTGGCACTGTGACTGAGGCTACCACTGTGGGCCCACAACGTCTGAGATGAGGCCTGGTCCTCGTGTCCCCTCTGTGTCCCCTAGCCCTCGGCTGTGCTCCATCATGATGCCTCATCGTACTGTGGCCTTCTGCCCACCTGTGATCCTTGTGAGGTCACAGCCATGTGAGGCCCAGGAACCCAGTCAGGGTCCCCACAACTCCTGCAATAGGCTTGGTGCCCAGGGTGGTGGTACTCAGAGTGGTGGGGCCCAGCTGGACCTCCTTGGGTCACTGGAGACTGTGAGACCCTGGCCACCCCTCACCTACCCTCTGGCCATGACATGAGCGACTGACTCCACCTGCCTGCCCAGCCATTACCAGCAGCAATGGGTCCCCCATTCTAGGTAGGGACCCCTTCCAGGCACTGTGAGCCGGGGTCACCTCCCCTCACAGCCCTTGCCTTGGGTGTTTCTCTACAGAGAAACAAAGCTGGCCGCACAGGCCACAGACGCCAGGGGTCCCCATCCTAGTGAACGACATCTGCAAATATCAGATCCCCAAGGCAGGGCATGCTGGGGGGTGCGAGCTGGGGAGGGAGGAGGCCACCACCCAGCCTGGTAGAGCACAGAGGGGAGAAGACCTCACTGAGCCGCACACAGCCCTGGCCCTGCGGTGAGGCGGCAGTGTCCTGCGTGGGGCTCTGACAGGGGCATTAACAGTGCCTCTCGCCTCTCCCGTGTCAGACTCAAATGCAGTCAGGGCCCAGGCTGCAGAGCATCTTGCCGCACCGTGCCAGGTATGCTCTGGTGGCCCTCGGGGCCCTGCTCATCCGAGTGCTGGCAGTTGATGGCATCCTGGGAGACAGCTGAGGCATGGGGTCCCAAGGAGGCCCCAGGCCTTGACCTTCACTGCTGCGATCTGCACGCTGATGTGACACAGGACGGATCTGGGTGCTGGTGGGGAGAGGGGACAGGGCTGCAGAGGGGGTGGGGTGGCCAGGGTGCAGAGACAGACACCGGGAGGCAGAGAGTGGGCGGCCAGCCCTGGAGGAGGCAGAGCCAGGCTGGGGCTGCAGCAGGAGTGGCCTGGCCATTAGAGCCACACTCGGACCGAGGTGGGCTGCCGAGAGAACTCGAGACGGAAACCGAGCCAGGGCCGGCACCACAGCCCGACGCGCGGGTGACCTCAGCACGTGGGCACAGTGGTTATGGGGAGCTGGCTAGGCCCTCCACGACGATGCCCATGCTGATGGGGCCTCAAACCTGGGCACCTCTGCCACCAGAACTCCCGGTGGGAAGGGCGCTCAGGGTCAGGATGCAGCGGCCAGGTCAGCCTGACAGCCCCACAGCCTTGCTCCCCCCTCAAATTTCCCCACGTTCCCACAGAGAAGCGGGCTACACAAACCCACTGTCTCTTCCCACCCTGCTCCAGAGTGGCCCTGGCCTCCCGTCCAGCGGACAGCTGGGGTCTGCGGTGGGGGTAGATGGGAGCAGGGAGAAGAGAGGGCCGCAGGGCTCAGCTACACCGGCCCCCACAGCCTCTGCCACACCAGTGACCCTGGCGCTAGCACCTTGAGCCCCCCAGAGCCCCGCCCTTGGGGACCCGCTTTCTGTGCAGATAACGTCATCACCACTCTCAGCCGCGAGCATCCCTACACCCACTGCACCACTGCTCACGACAGTCTACTTCCTGCACCCAGCCACCACCCAAGTCTGGAGGACACCGTGGCCAGGGTGGCCCAAGGAGCCAGCGTGGACCTGGATGCCGCTTCCGCAGAGCCTCGGCATCCTGGGCCTGTCAGTCTTCTCTGGGGAAGACTAGAGCCGCCTCCAGGCCAAGCCCTGCGCTCCCCACTCCGGGACACCTGTCCAGCAGGAACAGACCTCTTCCAATAAACACCCTGCCCTGGGCCGAGGCCCGCGGGGAGGAATCCATCCGCCCGGCTCCGGATATCCTGCACAGTGCTCCAAACACTTCCTTCCACAGCCTGCAGAAAAATGTCATATTCTTCCAGCCAATTCTTCTTTCCTTTCACATGGAGAACCATCCTGAGAGCGACTTCCAAAAAGCCAGAGCAACCTGGAAATACTCCCCGGATTTAACAGGCGGCCGGCTCTCTCCAGCCCCCTCCTTCCCTTTGTGTTTATTCTACGGATATTTCTTGCACCCGCGCTCAATAAATAACACCCTGGCTGGTGGATGTCACGGGGGACAGGTCCTCCCGCGGCTGTCATTCCTCAGCATGCAGGCTCTGCTGGGCCACCCGCTAGCAGGTCCGCGCCTGTGCGGTGACCGGGTCACAGGGGTGCGTGTATCCTCGCTACACTCTTTCCTGGTCTGCTTTCTGAAGGCAGCGAAGCCCGCTGTCCTCCGGGAGAAGGTCTGGGACCTGGGACGGCTCCCGGATGAGCCCGCCTGCCCTTGCCCTGCGCTCGTGGTCGCGGCAGCAGGCCAACCCGAGGTGCATGGCAGACGCACAGACGCCCAGGGTGGGCCCTGCCCTGGGGCGACCCCCGCCGCCCTCTGCTCAGCAAGAGTGAACTCTGAAGGGGGACACGGACCCTGCCTCAGGGCCTTGGGCAGCGCCTGCGCAGGTAGCACCACGTCCAGTCTAGGGGAGGGGCCCTGGTGTCCGAAGCCCAGCCCTGAGCACATGGGCGCACGAGTGGGCTCCTTTCTGCAGGCTCCCTGGTGCTGAGAACTGACACACTGTGCGCCAGCCTCCCAGAAGACACCCACTGTCATGGGATGGAAGCCCCCTCAGCTGACAGAAGGAGCAGAGTCACTCCGGGCCCCTGCAGCCAGCACTTCCCACTTAGACCCTCAGCTGCTGGGGACGGAGGGCTGAGCGCCACCTGGATGCGCTGCTGGGAAGGGCTTCCGTGGTCCCCACAGCCCACCCACTGTCCTGCTCTCCACCTGCAGAAGGCAGGAGCCTGGGGCAGCGTGAGTGTCCCTCCTCCCGCCCTCTCCAGCACACAGGGGCCAGAGGCGGAGCCAGGGGACGCCACACTGTGGGAGCCAGAAGCCAGATGGGGCAGTGGGCAGCAGGGTGTGATGGAGGCTGTGGTGCCACAGGAAGGGGTGGTCGCCTGCTCCACAGGCAGGAGGCTGAGGGCTGGTGTTGCCAAGGGCTGTGGCCTGCACGGGGTGTGGACTCTGTCAGGGAGCACCCTGGAGGCATGCTGGCCTTGCCCTCCTCTCCCAGTGGGCTCCTAGTGATGGCCACCTTCCCGCAAAGCATTCTGGGAGCATTGGTCAAGCTCCCTGGCTGAAAAAGGCCCAGAGTGTTGAGTCTACAGCAGCGAGGAGGCCATGAGTCATTAATTAAGAAGAGGAGGTTGGCCATAGGGGTGTTCTCCAAGGGCTTCCTGGAGGAAGCTGTGTCTGCCTGTGCTGGGAATCGGAGGACATTTCACTATAGAGAGACACTGGGTGACCCAGCTCAGGAATCTGGGAGACCCATGGTCAGAAGAGCTCATGAAAGCCCAGAACAGTAACCTTCCCAGGCAGCTGGAAGGTTAGGCACAGGGCACACAGGCTCTGTGGGCAGCATCTGAGGGCCCGTGGTTCATTGCAAGTCCCGAGGCAGTCTGGGCAGAGCTCAGAATTGCGTTTATCTGCAGAGGTGGGAACCTTTCTGAGGGGTCATTTGTCCATCACCCCCAAAATATGTTCCCAAACCTGCAGGGGCTGAGCCCGTGAGTGACATCACTCGCCACCCACCAGCAGCGCTGTTTCCCCGGCGACACTGGCTGCCCCTTCTCTTTCCAGGGCCGGGGTGTCTGGGCGCACCTTCGCCCCAAGGGTGCATGTGTTTGGCTTGGCGCTGGGAGCTGTGGGGTAGTCGCCCTGGCCTAAGATAATTCTGCATTCCTCTCCCTGTGCCCCTGCAGGGCTGGGCTGGAAAAGGGGTTCATTCATCAGCCGGTGGAATTCATTTCCTGGGGTTACTGGCTCCCTTTCCTCTTTGCCACCCATGTAATCAATCATGCAAATCGAGGTTTATCTATGCAGCCCGCTGCAGTGCTGGGCTTCCAGGCATCAGGCCCAAACTGGGCTGGAGCAGCACAATGGGGAGTCTAGCGTCTCAAGGAAGACCGGGAGAGGCATGGGAGAGGCAGAGCCATGGCTGGTGACAAATCAGAGGGATTTGAATTAGTGCAGCGACAGGAGAAGGGTCCCCAGGGTGCTTGGAACACCAGAGGACTAGTCCTCCCCACCTGGCTAGAGAATGCTGCCTGCACACAGCCACCCCTGCCACTGCCCCAGAAGAGCCTGACTGTCCTCACTCTGCACTCAGCCCTGGCTGAGCCCAGCCTGGCCCGGCGGGCACCTTTGGACACCTGCCATTGCCTCCTGGGGGGTGGCAGAGTCACGATGGCAGCTGGAAGATGCTGGGTCTCTCAGCGGCCCCATAGGACCCAGCCACCCCACACAACCCGCAAGCACCCAGGCTGCACTGCGGCTCCCAGGGCTGGTGCTAGAGAGTGAGATGTGAGCGAGACACTTCTGGGCCAAGTGGTTCAGGGGTGAGGCAAGAGCCCCAGGATCCCCTTGTTCCGTCTGTCAAAGGGAAAGAGAAGTTCTCAAGGTGGGCCTGCTGCACCGGCCCAGGGGCCGGGCCCAGCTCAGTGTCCCCAAGGCCCACTGTGAAGAGGGAGCAACAGATACAACCTTGATCCTGCTGGCCACCAAGACGCACTGGGTGGCCCTGTGGCAGCACGCATCCGTCCTGACAGTGCCTCAGCCTCGGGGCTGGTGCCCAGGCAGGACGTGTCCTTCCTTGCTGAGCTTGCCCAGAGGTGAGGCATGGCACTCCTAGGTGCCCGCAGCCCTGTTGTCTGGCTGGCTTGCGGTCAGCCGACCTACCTTTGCTACCAGTGGGTCTGCGTGGCTGCGGCCCACCTGCGGGAGGGCACCGGCTGTCTCTCCTTTTCTGCCTTTCCCTGTCCCTCCCTCCACTTCATTCCCAGACTGCTGGATTTGGCTGAGGCCCCCGGGGTTTGACGTGTGCTGTTTGACACCCAGGTGACATGTGACAAACTCCAGGGCCCTCGGTCAGGAAAGCAGAAGAGGAGCTGTGCTCACCAGTTCCTGCGACCTGTGGGACTTCAGCTCTGCAAATCCACCTTTCAATCCTGGGCTTTCCCACCTTGGGAGGGGGACAGCAGTCCGGGTCTCCAGAGGCCTGGACCTGAACACCAGCCTCGGGCACCCAGGAAGGGCCGGGGCTGAGGCGGGGCTGGGCTGAGGGTATGGAGCCGGGGCAGAGCCTGGGGACAGCAAGGCCGGGCGGCTGGGCCACTCCCACCTGAGACTCAGTTTCCCCCGTAAGTGGCCGCCACAGTGTCTACCTAGGAGACTTGCTATTGACCTCTAGAACCTAAAGCAGGACTTCAGAACCGTGATGGGCTGGAGCAAGAGCTTGGCGAAGCTCCGCAGCCGCGGAGTCGCCGCTATCCTTGTGCGCGCTGTGGGCTGGCCCCCCGCTCCCCCTGCCCCCCACCCCCATGGTCTCCGCTACTCAGAGCCATTCTCAGCCGCAGCGTGGTGAGCTCTTGTGTGTTGGATCACCAAGAACTCACCACAAGGAGCTATTCCAGGGCTGGGACTCCTGAAGGGGAAAGGATTTGTCTCTTGCTTTATGAACTGCTCCTGCTCTGATAGGTTCATTCCCAGTTTTCTGTTCTTACATGTCTTCTTCTTCTTC
>NW_004524791.1:1254951-1255430 GCF_000260255.1 Octodon degus
AAAAAAAAAAAAAAAAGTAGGTGGGAGATGGAGAGGTGGGGCTGGGGGCCCAGGAGCTCAGTGTCAGTGTCATCCTTGCACTCTTGTCCCATCTCCTGCCAGCTCTGAGGCTTTGGGAAAGTTTCTTTCTCTCTGTGCCTTAGGTTTTTCTTATCCAGAAAAAATAGGTAAATGGTTGGGACTGGCCATGTATGGCTGTTGTGAAAATGCTCCTTGCATGTTGTCCTGAGTGACTAAATAATGAGAGAAACAGCAACCACAGCAACAAATGCAATTATAGTACTGCCAGGAGGATGGGGTAACGGAAGTCACTACCACCACCACCATGACCACCACCATGACCAACATCAACACCACCACCACCACCACCACCATCACCATCACCACCACCGCCACCACCGCCACCACCATTACCACCACCACCACCACCACTGCCACCACCATGACCACCACCACCATCACCATCATCACCACCACCA
>NW_004524791.1:1259818-1263025 GCF_000260255.1 Octodon degus
TTTTTAATGGTTTAGATCTTTAAAAAGCAAAACAAACCATCCCCCAGCCAAAAACAAAACAAAACAGTTGTGTCACCAAAGTGCTTGGGAGGCTCAGCCGAGGCAGGAGGATTACAAATTCAAACCCAGCCTGAGCAACTTAGCAACTTAGTGAGACCCTGGATCTAAATGAAAAATGTTTTTAAAAGGCTGGGGCAGTAGCTTAGTACAAAGGCCCTGGGTTCAATGCCTATTACTGAAAAACAAAACAAGTCAGAAAAACCAAAGAAGAAAATAAAAACCTCCAGCATGTGTGAGCCTCACGGGCCCTGCCACAAGTCGGAGCAGCTGGCTCTCCTGGGCACCCGGGTTAGGGAGCGGTGCCAGGTGGGGCCCCTAGGCGTGCCCGGGAGGCATGCGGAGCGGCGGTGAGGGCTGGCTGTGGAGCTCGGGCTGCCTCGTGGGCTGGTCCACCCAGCAGGCGAGAAAGAAGCGCAGACAAGGCTGCGGCGTGAGGACCTGCGTAGGGACTGCCGCGTCTGGGCGCCAGAGCGGAGGACCAGCGGCTGTGGCACATGTCAGAGCCCCAGGAGGAAGCAGGCCTGTCGCAGAGGTGGGAGTCCGAGCAGTGCGTGGGTGGGCGCAGGTTGGGGACGCGAAGCGGGGAAGTGGGGGCAGTACTCTCTGAGGTGATGAAGCTGGGCTCGTGGGTCTCCGGGCGATGTGGATATGTAAACCAAATCTCATCAGAGACGTTTGAAAGAGAGAAGTCAGGTCTCTGCGTTGGCAGAAAGGAGTAAAGAAGTTCTGTGTTGACAAGTTCTCCGAGGGGTGGGCTGCCCCCATGCCAGGCTAATCACTGGGCACTGCCCACTGCTCCTGCAAACAGCTGGACTTCAAAGGCAGGCATGGGCCAGTGAGTTGACTCACTGCCCCCGCAGCACACCCGGCCCCTGGCATTGTCTAGGCCAAGCGCATGCCCAGGCCGCAGCTGCCAGCAGGAAGATCCCTTTGGGTGGGAATGTTCCAGCTTCACTGTCTCCTTCCAAGTCCATGCAATGGGTGCTTGCCCGAGCCCTGGGAGCTGGGGCTCAGTGTCCTCCCTGGGAGTAGGGTGGCTGGGTGGGCATGGAATTCCATTGGCCAAGGCTGTGTTGACTGTGGGCAAACTGAGGCGGGGGTGTGCAGCCACGACTTTCTCTAGTTTCCTCAGGATGGTGGGTATTTCTTGGAGCCTGTGCTCTCTGCCACAAATCAAGCCCAGGCTTAGTCGTTGGCTACAGAGCTCTCGTTGTCCCATGCTCTGCCAGCCTCTTGATGCACCGGCCTGTGGTGCCCTGGGCCCTGCGGGCTGACCACCATCCCTTGTGTACTTGCCCAGGGCAGGAACCCGGCACGGGGGTCCCTGATAGTGGCAGAGGCTCCCAGCAGCACTCACAGCCCCATCTGGGCAGAAAACCTCAGCCTCAAGGCAAAGGCCATGAGGGCAGAGAGCATGGGCTTCCCAAAAGCTCTGCATCCTCGTTCCATCTCCAAAGCCTACAGACTGCACGTCAAGCTCTGTCCTCGCTGCTCTTGGCCTGTGACTATTGAAGCAGCCTTCTCAGATGAAACGGGGCTCCCGCATGAGGGCACAGAGTACAGAAGGAAGGCACAGCCTCCACGTTTGGAGACTCGGTCCCCCACTGAATCCTAGCTGAGCGAGGCCCAGGCTCCAGAGCTGCTGGCCTCAAGCCCAGGCTTGGGCTGCCCCTGGAGAGGCCGTGGCTGCAGCACCCTGGGCTCCACCCTGGCGAGACTGCTGCCCAGGGCAGTGGCTCTGGGTCTGGCCTCCATTGTCAGGCCTCTGGGGTCAGCAACCAGGTGCCCTAGACTCTAAACACATGCAAATGTCCCAAGGACACCGAAAAACTGGAGACTGCCTTGGAGACTCTCACGGCAATGCCTGGAAGACACCGGCAGAGCCCCTCTTAGGGACCTCCTTCACCACCCCACAAGCTATTTCCAGAATGAGGAGAAATGCAGTCATGCTAGCTGGGACAGTCACAGTGTGGTGGATTGCCAAGTGGTGGCAACTTGCTCTACCCAGCTGAACTGAACCAGCATTGTGCTGGGGGTGGAGGCCCACCTGGGGGTTGTTGCCGGCAGTGTAAGAGGCAGAACTGGACAAGTTTAAGCACTGTTGAGGCTGCAGGGAGCTGTTGGCCCTTTTGGAGGAGCTTGTCACACTGGCTTTCCTGGTGAACTAGGCTGCTGTTGTCTGAGGAGCTCGGGAGCTTATTGTCACTGAGCACAGCTACGGTTCACTTTGGGGGCGCACTGGTCCTCACCTTGAGAATCTCTTCCTGGCTCTGGAGGGGATGATGGTGCACAGCTCAGTGTCCTGGAGAAGCTTGTAGCACTGGCTTGCCTGATAGGAACTCAGCTTTCCTCATTGCTGGAGGAGCTCGGAGCCAGACTGCTGCAGAGAGCTCTGGTCCTCACCTTGAGCATCGCTTCCTGGCTCCATATGGGAAGATGGTGCACAGCTCAGTGTCCTGGAGAAGCTCGGTGCGTTGGCCTTCCTGGTGGGAACTCAGCTTTCCTCATCGCTGGAGGGGCCCAGGGCCAGACTGCTGCAGAGAGCTCTGGTGCTTGCCTTGAGCGTGGCTGCCGGCTCCAGTGCAGATCCCGCAGCCTGCGAGCGCAGATCCTCCATCCCGCTGGCACAGACTTTCTAGCTTTCACCGCTGACCTTTGGGCCTTCCCGGCACAGATCAGGGAAGCTGCCTGCATGAGACTTTGTCGCGGGCTCAAGGCCTCCGGCTGGCCCCGTGGGAGGCACTGTCATGGGCTCCAGGTCTTCAGCTGGACTCAAGCAGAACACTACTGTGGGATCCAGGCCCTCAGCTGAAGTCTTTGGTCTTTAGTGTGGACTGATTTCCTGCACTTCTTACATATGACTCTTGGTGACTAGTATCAAATCATATTATAATTAAGTGTCATGAATTGCATTGTTTCTCTTGCAAAATCCAAAACTACAATAAATAGCAAAACAGCACAGATAGTAACAGCAGCATTAACCGTACGAGTGTCACCTAAGGAAACACGACGTAGTGCTGGGCAGCCTTCGCAGTACCAGTCCCAACCATGCTGTTTATTTTTTATTTTATTTGTTTAAAGATTTAAAATTTCTGAATTTAGTTCAACTTATAATACCACATTCCCAAGAAAAATGAACCTTTTGCA
>NW_004524791.1:1264615-1265684 GCF_000260255.1 Octodon degus
CATCACTACCACCACCACCACCACAATCATCTCCACCACCACCACCATCACTACCACCACCACCACCACCACCACCACCACCACCATCACCACTGTATTGGTCAGGGTTTTACTTAGAGGAACAGATATAATATAAGGAACAGATATACAATGTATACGAGATATACAATGTCTAAGGAATTACAAGATTGGCTTATGACAGTCAGCTGCAGAGTCAGATGAGGGAGTGTGCAGAAGGCGTCTGCACACCCCAGTTGAAAGAATTCAGTCCCAAGGTCAGAAGCTCACTGCTGTGTTTGCACAAGTCTCTGTTCGTCAGCTAATGGATCTGCGATGGAAGACTGAAGAGTCTGCGATGGACGCTGAAGAGTCTGCGACGGAAGGTGAAGGATCTAAGGAGGAGGTCGAAGAGTCTGTGCTGCAAGCCAGGCGACAAAGTCCAAGCCGAATATGAAGACTGAAGTTCCTCTGAAGAAGTGGAACATTGACTACTTTCTCAAGCCCTTTATACGGTCTCTTTGTGCTGAGTCACTCTGGAGGCTGAGCCAAATGTGCCCCAGGGTAGGAGCCCCACCAGCAGGAAGTGTGCCGCGGAGTCATCCAGCCAAGTTGACACAATGTATCAACCACTACAACCACCATCACCACCATCACCACTGTCACCATCACCACCATTACCATCACCACTATCACCATTACTGCCATTACCTCTATCACATCATCACCATCACCACCATCAATACCAGCACCATCACCATCAGCACCATTATTGTCATCCTACATTTTCTTCAGTCTTGCTGGATTGAATCCTGGAGATAATTTGTAAAGGAAGAGCAAAGTGTACCCTAGCACTGTCTTTGTATCTGCGTGACCTGAATCTCAAATCTTGACCCTGCCACATATCCATTGCTTTCCTTTGGACAAGTGACACAAATTCATGGGTTTACTTTTTTCTTTCTTTTTTTAAAATTATTTATTTATTAATTTTTACATTTATTTAGTGGGGGGGGGCCAGCTCAGCCCACCAGGGGGCGGGGCTGGCTGGCATGTGGTGCTGGGGGATCGAACC
>NW_004524791.1:1266231-1274191 GCF_000260255.1 Octodon degus
GATGATGGTGGTGATAGTGAGAGTGATGGTGGTGGCAGTGGTGATGGTGATGGTGATGATAGGTTTGTGATGGTGGTGGTGGTGATGATAGTGGTGGTAGTAGTGGTGGTGGTGATGGTGATGGTGAGGATAAGATTGTGATGTGATAGTGGTGGTGATGGTGGTGGCGATGATGGTGATAGTGGTGATGGTGATGATGATGATAGTGAGGGTGGTGAAGGTGGTGGTGGTGGTGATGGCGATGGTGGTGATAGTGGTGATGATGGTGATGGTGATGATAGAGTGGTGGTGGTGGTGATGGTGGTGATGACTGTGACAATGATGGTGGTGGTCACAGTGATGACGGTGACTGAAACAGGCTGAACGTCTGACTCCAGTACACTTACATTACCTTCCATTTGCTTCCTAACAGCAAATGACTGTGGTCATGTTGTAAGAGTGGTCTAAGGTGTCCCAGACCTATTGCAGGGATAATTGGTTCTCATTTGTCCCTTGTCTTCTGAGAATGATGCAGAGAATGTGTAGCTACAGAATCGGGAACCAGGACAGTCACCGTGCAGGAAATCGGACTGTCCTGCACCTCACATGAGCATAATGGACTCGACAAGCCCCGCCTCCCACGAAATGAACAAGGGCTGGCGTTTTTGAAGTGTTTTTTTCGAGCTAGGAGGCACATGCATTTCCCCTTGAAGAGTAAGTTCCAGCTGGAGTTTCTGTTCCATTTTGCAAAAAGCAGCAGCATTGAGGATACCTTGGTGACCTGCAAAGCAGTGATTGTGGCGTTTAGCCTTTTAAGCAAGTGGTAGTAATAATGATGCGTGCTTCTGTACGTGTTCTACCTTGGCATTCCCCGTTCCTGATGAGTCACGCCGTGGAGGACCCTGGGGCGATGCTCCTTGGAAGAGGAGTAGCTGTCTCCATGCTGGCGGAGCCCGGCCCTGGTGCTGTGCGTTGGTGTGCACGGAGCTGGCTGGCTTCCCCTTATGCCTTCAACTGGCCGGAAGCAATGTGCGTCCATGCAGCCGAGGTGCTGGTGGCAGTCTTTGAAGATGGCAGGCCTGTTTGCCCAGAATCCCCACTTGCTGTTCGCGACTGTGAGCCAGGTGATGGGATGAAGAGCCAGTGCTCCCTGCTGTGGGCTGGGAGCAAGCCTTGACACGGAGGCCATGACCTAACTGGGGCTTGAAATCCATCAGAAGCACGGATCCCAGAACATGAGCCACTACCTCAGCTGTGTCCCGCAGAGCGCTCCTTCTGCGCCGCCTTCCCTGCATATCGCAGGGGTGACTGCAGGCCTCCCCCAGCCAGCTCTCAGCACGCGCCTGCTTCCCCACCCTTCCCTCCGTCGCTCATCCTCAGGTCCTTTCTTCATGAGCGAGTAAAGCCTGGGTTCGGCCCGGGCTGGGCCTTTGTTCTGTTCAGCCATCACCATGGCGGACGTAGGGCCCCTGGGCTCCTCCACACTACAAATGTGCCTTAGCGTCTTTACTCTCGCGGTGGGTTGCACTGGATGTGGCAGACTGGAATTAACTTGACGGGATTCCAATAACTTCTCCATAGGATTACAAATATAAACTTCCTGGACCAAAATGAGGACTAGGAAGAACTCTCCATAACACACAGCAGGTGACCAAAAAAATAAAAGACTATCAAAGGAGAGAAGGGCCAGGGTGTGCGGAAGTGAGGGAGAGCAGCTGGCTGCGGCTGCTTTGACAGTGACACAAGCACAGCCAGCCATTGTGGCACATGCCTATAACCCCAGCACTAAGGAGGCTGAGGCAGGAGGGTCACACTGAGTCTGAGGCCAGCCTGGGCTGCACACAAGACCCCGTCTCAAAACAACAGCAACAACAGCAACAACAACCGGTAAATACGGATGGCCATACTGACAGTTTCAGCCCTTTTCTTTACCAAACGGGATCCTATTGGAGAACTTTATTTTGCCTACTTGTGCATTATTTATTTAGCCAAAAGTTGATAATAAAATACTATTCCTTATTTGGTGCGGTGCAGGCTGTTTTATAAAGCACTGCTGCATATTGGGGCACGCGCCCACAGCCCCCGGGACCCGCACAGCAACCGCCGCGTAGGCCTGACGTTATTCTCCCTGTGCGCGTGCAAGACTTAACTCGCTCTAGAGAGAGGACCAGGACCGCAAAGTCGTGGGCACTGAAGCTCATTCACTGACGCACTGGTCGTAAGAGCAGAAGATCAGAGTCACGGCGGCCGACGAGGAAGCTCCTGAGACGAAGCCTGGCGCACACTTGGAGCGAGCAAGGCTGATGGGAAAAGTGAGGCGCAGGTCGCAGGTGGGTCTGGGGATCGCTGTCACGTGGCAAGAAAGACAGCGCCTGGCGCATCTCCTGGGCATGTTTTGGCTGTGTCTGGGGGGTGACCAAGCACGGGGCTCTAGGCCGCCTCCTAGGGGGAACTCTGAGGCTGGGCACGTTCGTCGGGAGAGGCCCGCCGCGACGCAGTAACAAACAGCACGGCGGTCTCCTTCTACCGACTGCAGATCGTCACAGCTCGGCAGCGTCCTCCTCTGCCACAGCGCCCCAGTGTCAAGGCTGATGGGGCATCTTCCTCTCCAGTCTGGCTGGCACCAGGCCTGGAGGTCTTGAGAGCACACATGGCTGCTCCAGCCTGCTGGCAGCACGCGTCACTTCTGCTCCTGTGCTGTCGGCCAGTGCTTGCCACGTGACCTCCGCAGCCACAGCGGAGCCAGAAAGAGTGGATCCATGGGTGCCCGGGAGCCTGGGAGCCGAACGGAATGACTCAGCCCGGGCCAGACGTAAGCTCGTGTGTGTGTGTGTGTGTGTGTGTGTGTGTGTGTGTGTGTGTGTGTTACTGAGGACTGAGCCCAGGGATGTTTACCACTGAAACTTCAGACCCTTTTATTTTTTGTTCTGAGACAGAGGTTAAGTTTCCTAGACTGGACTTGAACTTATGATCTTCCTGCCTCAGCCGCCTAGGTCCCATCATGCCCAACTCTGTAAACTCCTGGCAACTTGCAGATGGGAGTCCCACCAGGCAGCGGAGGAACAGGTCTCTGCGGGCTGCGGGCTGCAGGGAAAGCCCACTGTAGGGGCTTGGCTTGCCCCAAGCACGCAGTGAGCACCCACTGTGTGGGGGGATGTGGCCAAGGGACCTGGAGGCCCAGGGACTTGAGTTCAAATCCCACCTTCCCTGGTGAGTTGGTTCTGCCTCTCCTGGAGCGTGGGCTGCAGATGCCCGACGTCAGCTTTCCAGAGGGCTCACAGTGAGGACAAGTGGAGACAGACCCTCCCAGGCGGAACAGCATCCAGGAGGCCAGAATCCCCGGATCCTCTACCTGCTTCCTCCCCGCGGAGCGCTCCGCGTCCTGCTCCCCAGAGCGCTGTCCTCATCAGGGTCAGGTCACGCGGGGTTTCCCATACAGCGCTCAGGGGTGAACAAGGGGAACCCTTTGCACCTCCACCGAGCGCAGAGCTGATGCTCAGGCCTGACCGAGATGAGGCGGGGGTGCCGAGCAGCAGGGGAAGGAGTGCCCGCGCCCAGGATCTTCCACTTGGATTAGCGGCAATTTCCTGAGCTCCTGGCTTCCCAGATGAGGTCGGAGGTCTGCGCCGAATGCGGCCATTAATCTCCAGTGGGCAGAGCCGAGCGCAGGTGTGAACGGCTGTGAGGTCTTTCTGGGCAACTGGGGGCTGCACAGTGTCAAGAAGCACAGCAGCCGCTTCCTCATCAGCGCCCCAGAGTGTTATCTTAGGCAGCAGAACTGGGAGTCTCAGCACAGCTTTGTGGAGAGTGTACTGCCCAGGCCAGGGTTTCCCTGGGACAGTTGGGACAGTTAGAAAAAACAAATGTGCTGTGCTTAGGAAGAGGCCTGGCCTTGGGCGGGCCCTGTGCCGGGTGGGCAGATACTGCCCATGCGCCACTGGAGTGCAGGAGCCGGGCCTCACGCGCGGCTGCAGTGCCAGGGACACTGGGCCCCTGCTGTGGACACCTGGCAACCCCGCCCAACAGATAAAATCGCCTCCCCAGGAAACTTCAGTGACAAGTACTGAACCTGATCTCACAGGATGTTGCCTGCCTTGCAACACCGCCGTGTGGCCCAGAGCTCCAGGGTGCCCGCTGCCTGCTGCTGGCCCCAGATCTGCAAGCGTGACCCTTGGAACTAAGGTGGACAGCGGGCAGAGGTGGGTGTGGGGTGTTGTGTCAGGAAGCTGCAGGGTAAGGAGCCCAAGTCCCCTGCACACACGCGACACCCCTGGAGTGCGGTTTGCAGCAAGCTCCTTGTTTGCTCCGGTGAACACATCTGGGGACCTACTGTGTGCAGGACAGAAGTTAAATTTTTTAAAAAATAGCAAGTGGTGGCTGAGATCCCCGCACTTTTATTCTTTAGCACAAAATGAGCATAAACCAGAGCCCACGTGGCATTTCCAGGAAGCTGACAGGGTCTGGGTTCTTTTCAGCCTCCCCAGCGTGTGGTCCTCTTTCTCGTGGTCCGAGATCGCTGCCTCAGCTCCAGCCCTCACCAAGTTTCCAACAGCAGGAGAGAAATAGAGAAAGATATTCACAACTTCCCCCTTTGAAAAGAAAAGAAAAAGCCTTTATTTTCTCAGCACGGTTCTAATTAACAAAAAAATTGAGGCTATGGAGGAGGGTGCTCCTGTAGAGCCCCTGACAAAGACACACCCAGCTCCTGTCCACGCTTGCCCGCCTGGGCCTTGCTGGTGTCCACTGTCACCAAAGCGAGGACGTGCCACCTGATGCGGAGAGTGACCTGTCTCAGCCTTAGAGGACCAGGGGAAGAAAGGTAACTCGGGGAAAGGGCTGCTGGAGGGGCACCGAGCAGCACCCAGCTGGCCATGGACAGGCAGGGGCCAAGTGGAGAGGGACTGCCCAGCTGCAGCACAAAATGCCAAGGTCTGCGCTGCTGCCGCCCAGCCACACCCTGCGGCAGCTGCACATGTACAGCACGGGTCCCCAGAGATGTGGCCGCCAGCCTCTGGGGTCCTCCTCCTCTGGCCTTCAGGGACCTGTGGCTCTCCAACACAGCCACGGGAGGCAGAGAGAAGCAGTTGCCTCAACCTAGTGGTTGACAGCCCGGACAATGGTCACTCCAAGGTCAGGCACTGTGCTTGGCGGTAGCACCCCAGGTGTGGGCGCCCTGCTGTCTGTGGCAGACACCTTCGGAGCAACTCGGACCTGATGCCCTTGCCCCAGTCTCCCTTCCCCCGCCCACAAGCCTGGCTCTGCAGGCATCTTGTGGGCGTCTGCGCTGGGCACGGTCACCCCATTCTGGGCTGTTTCCATGTCCACATGGACAGGCCAGAGAGGAGCAGCTGCCCCCCAGGTGAGTGCTAGGGCAGGGGCCCCTGCAGCCAGAGGTCCCGATCCCAGAGCTGCACGAGACCTGCTCCTCACTCCCATCTTGGTCCCAGGCAGCCTGCCTGGTGGGCAGAGGTGCTGCAGTCCCACAGGACCCAGGACCCCCATTCTGGAGTCTCGGGGTCATTCTCAGATCTATGTCCCATCTGTGGAGAGAGGTCAGCTCTGTGTCAAACCTGGAGAAAAGAAGAAATTGCAGCAGGGTGCTGGAGAAGTTTCAGGGTCAGAGCGCCCCAGCCCTGCAGTGTGGGCCAGAACAGGGTTGCTGTCCTGACTGTGGTGCCGTTGGGCTTGGCAGCACCACACAGTGCCTCCCAGGGGGTCCGGCAGTGCCAGAATGGAGTCCAGTGGCTGGGGAGGGGCCATGGGGGATATGGGGGCCCCTCCACATGCTATAGGCCTTGGGTCACACCAAGGGGGGTGCCAGCTGTCCCCACCCTGGGAGTCTAGCCTGCAGTTTCCAGGAGCCGGAGAGTGCAGGTAGACAGGCTCTGCAGAGCCCGGCAGGCATGAGGGGACGCCCTTACAAATTGCTGTGAGCCCTGAAAGCTCCAGCGATCTGGGGGGATTAGGAGGAGCGGAGAGCCATGCTGGGACAACCAGGGCACATGTATTTACGTTTGCTGAAGGCTTGTCTGGGTGAGGGATGGTGGGACCACCCCAGGACCAGGAGTGTGGCAGCCGTGTTGCAGCCAGCACCAGGCCTCCAAGGTCAAGCGCTGCGCACGGCACACGCCACGCCTGGCGGTCGTGCCCCAGGTGTGGGCTCTGTGCTGTGTCCAACAACACCTGTGGCAGACACCTTTGTGAGCTCCTTGGACCCCTCACGCCCTTATCCCAGCCTCCCCTCTTCAACCCCTGAGCCTGGCTCTGCAGGCACCTTTGGGCGTCCCCGATGGACATGGTCACACGTTCTGGGCTTTGTTTCCATGGCTGCAGTGGACACCGAGGGACTTGTGCAGTGCCCATTCGCACAATGAGGCAGACAGGACAGAGTGGGGGATGAGCGGCAGGGGCTGTGGGTCAAGGGCCCCTTCCCCCCCCCCCCCGACGGACCACCCTGAGGGCAGCTGTGGTTTCCGGATCGTGTGGAATAGACCCTAGTTCTGTAGTCCATTCTGGCTTGCGGGTGGCCCTCCGGGCTCCCCTGCTCTGCCCAGCCCCCAGCTCCACCAAGGTCGGGGCACACACTTGCTCACACACACCCCTTGCACAAACGCTCCTGCATGCACTGAGATGGCAACTGCCTGGCTTCCCCGGGTCCTGCTCGGCGGGGCCCACAGATGGTCTGCCTCAGCCCTGGAATTCCCGTTTATGGAGCTCTGTGGTTGAGACGGAGAAATCCTTCTCCTTTTCCTCCGTGCCCACAGCCAACCCCGTTTCCCAGACTCCTTTGCAGTTGGGGCAGCCAGTGACTGCACCGTGACTGGTGGAATGTGACAGGCTTCTGCGGGTCCTCTTTCCCAGTTGTGTTCCTCCCCATTGCCTTTCTGGAGCCTGTGTACTGCGGGGTCCTAGGCTAAGGCAGGAAGGCCCTGGGAGCTCCCGACTCCTGGAGCACACCCTCGGGCCTTCCTCACACCGCAGTGTGACCCTCACAGGAAAAGCCTTCTCAGCATGGCCTGTGGCACAGGGATGGAAATGAGGGTGCACAGTGGGAGGACGCCCAGAGGATGCAGGGGTCTGAAGCCCTCGGGAGCAAGGAAGTCTGGCAGCCCCACTTTTCATGAGGACTGGACCAGTGCTGTGTTGCTTGGCTCCTGGAGCACCTCTGCCGCTGCACACACTCCTGTCTCCCTGTGCCTCCAAGCCAGCCTTTCCCTGCGGCAAGATCTCACCAGGCCATGTGCAGACAGCCTTGGAGTGCCCTGGGTGGTCACCTGCAGGGTTACAGTTCTCTCCTTTCCGGAGCTTTCTCTTGGTCTCTCCAGAGTATCCATGTTCCTTCTCTGCTTCCACCCCTCAGGGCCCACTTAACCCCTGCCCTTGGGGCCAGTCCCCAGGGAAGTGGGGAAGCATGTGGTTTCCTAGGACAGCAATGAGGGTGTGAGTGGGCAGGCAGGTGGGCCCCAGGAGGCCGCCACTCCCCCAGTAGCCAGGTGGACTCTCCTCCGCCCCACCTGGTGCCTGGACAGCGCCTTCCGTGAGGTTCAGGCTCTGAACTCCCTCCGGCCTCACTGGGCTGACTGGAAGCCCCGTGAAGGCTGGTGAGGGCGGATCACCACCACCGCCAGGCCCGGAGAAGGCACAGGGCTGGGGTGGGGCGGGGCAGGACACAAAGTTTCTCACGAGAAGCAAAGAGAAGGAAGCCTTGGCTTGGGAAGAATTTGAGGAGACCTGGACTCCTCCCACATGGCGCTCGGTACTCACCAGCCCACCTGGGGTCCCTCTTTGTCTCCATCCAGCCACTCAGTCACTCGTCTACCCTTTCTTACATCATCTTCCCTTTCCCTCTACCATGGAGCCACCCTTGCAGCCACCTGTGTCCTTCTAGCCCTATCTGTCCTCCCAGCCTCCCATCCGTCTATCCACCCACACACCCTTCCTCCCTTCCTTCCTTCCTTCCTTCCTTCCTTCCTTCCTTCCT
>NW_004524791.1:1274336-1278356 GCF_000260255.1 Octodon degus
CCTTCCTTCCTTCCATCCGACAAGCCTTCTCTCAGCCATACACTTAGCTCTCTACCCATCCTCTTCTTCCACTTAACACTCCATTCACTGACGCAAGCCTGCACCCGTCCTTTCTCCCTGTCGTCTACCTATGTGCCCTTTTACTCACCCACCCACCTACCCATGATGCTGCCACCCCTCCATCCATTCATCTTCCTTCTATCCATGCACCTAGGACCATGATGGGCATTTCCTGTCTCAGCCTCCCTGAGGGAGCCTCAATCTGCCTTGACTCTGGGCTCCCCAGTGTAAGAAGCACAAGCAGGCTAGCACGGGGGCCTCAGGCCTATGCTCGGATTCAGTGCCCTCCCGCCATCCTCACGACGAGCCCTCAGTGATTCCTCTTACTGTGACACTGCACAGAGGAGAAACTGAGGCTCAGAGCAGCGAGGAGCCCGCCCCAGGCCACAGAGAGCTAGGCCAGCTGGGCCTGGAAGGAATGGCCATTTCCCTGCCAGTGTGTTCCCCTGCAGGGGCCACATCAACACCTTCGTTATTGGTGTGATCAGAGTGGGAAAGCTGCTACAGCGGGTGGTGGGTGCTGAGAAAGAATGGGGAGAGCTGAAGGGGAAACAGGAGAGTGGGGATGGAGGGTGCCTAAACAGAGTGGTCTTTCCTCCCCTCTGTCCCCAGGAGCTCAGACCTGGAGCAGGCAGTGAGGGAGGCTGGGTGGGGGTCTGCAGCCGCAGGGGCAAAGGTCCTCAGACAGGGTGAGCAGCAGGCTGGAGACACAGCAAAGAGCACTGGGGAGACTGGGCCAGGGCCGCACAGAGAGCCAGCCCCAGAGGAGGGCCTCACAGCCTCTGAGTGAGGGCCCTGTGTGCCAAGGGGGTGGGAGCATTGGTGGACTCTGCCTGCATTGCAGAGGAGCGGGCTCAGGGGTCAGGAGAGGACCCGGAGCCCACGGGGGCCTGGCAGCACTTCAGAGGAGCAAGCCTTGTGGGCTAGGGTGCTGCGGGATGAGCTGAGTCCTGCACCCCAAAACACTGGGGCTGAAGTCCTCACCCGGTGCTCAGAGCGTGGCCGTGTGTGGAGGGTGTGCGCAAGCCCATCATCCCAGCACTCGACCAAGTGGTCCAGTGGGGCTGGCTGTGGATGACAGAAGGGTCACTGCCACTCGGCAACCCCATCCTGGGAACCCACCCTGCCGGGGCCTGGACTGTCACATCCTGTGACACTGGGGAGCTACTGGCTACACAGAGAAGGGACGCATGGCCCAAGCGCTGAACACAGGTCCCACAGCCATCCTCAGGGGAGCCTGCAGCGTGAGGGCAAAGCTGCACCCTGAGCTTGCGTGGAGCAGAGCCACCCACTCTGCAGGAAGTGGCACAGCCAGGCTCCTCCCCACTTGGTCCCTCGAGCCATCCCGGGGGGACCTCGCGTGTGACCGGCCTGAGTGGGGTTTTCCTTCCTCAGCATGCCTGTGAGGGCCGGGCCAGGCCTGCGTAGTGCTGCTGCCGCTACTGAGGGCTTAGGGGGGCTCACGCAGGGGCCAAGGCCCTCCTCCTCCTGGGCTCCAGCGAATCCCAGACTCACCAGGCTGAGGAGGAGGATGGCTGTGAGTCTGAGGCCAGTCTGGGTTCCACAGTGAGCTCAAGGCAGCCCGCATGGGCACAGCCAGACCCCTGTCTCAACAAAATATGCAAAGCCACAGTCAGACTCGGCCCCACTGAGTGAGAACAGCTCCACCCTACCCCCAGCACGCTAAGCCGAAGGGGAGGGCAGGCGTGCGGCCGGGCCTGCGCAGGGCAGTGGGTGGCTCCTGCGCACCAGTTTGGCACTGCCTCCACCCATGGCACCAGAGGAGCCTGGTGCAAGGGCCCTTCATGCAGGCACCTGAATCTGGGGACACAGGCACCTTAGGCCGGAAAAAGGCCCGCCTTACCCAGCCACTGAGCCCAGGGGTGCAGTGCACATGGCCACAGCAGTGACTGAGCCTCAAGGGTATGGGGAGGCTGGGAGAGGCCTGACCACGGCAGGTTTTCCACAGTGCCCATTGATCGGGCCAAAGCTTTACCAGTAATGGAACAGGGATGCCACTCCTGGGTGTCCAACGGAAGTCCAGGCAGCACACCTGGGGCCAGCTGCCTTCCCACACTTGTGGAGGCCCAAGCGCTCATCAACAGCTGAACATGGGGCCGGTGAGATAGTGCAGTAGAATAAGTGCTTGCCTGACAAGCACAGGGTCCTGAGTTCAATCCCTGGTACTGAAAAAAAAAAAACAAAACAGCTGAACAGAGTATGTGGCACCTAGACACACAGGGGAGTATTACACATCCATGAAGAAGAATGGAATGCTATGGTCAGCAGGAACATGGATGGATCTGGACACCCTGGTGTTGAGCGAAATAGACATAACTGAGAAAGGTAAATCTCATGTGTTCTCCCTCAGATGTGAGATCTAAAGAAGATGGGGCAAAAGCTGAGGGAGACAATTACCAGACAAGAGAAGGGATCGCGTGCTGCGTGTGATGGGGAGGAGCAGGGGATGGGAGTGAGCGGAATGTGTTTTATGTATTGAAGACCCCCCAACTGTGAAGCTAGGACCGGGGTGAGGTGAGTGGACGCCTGGGCGACTGGGAGGGTTAGCTGCACACAGTCTGCTGAGCCCAGTCATCAGTGTGGCCAGTCAAAGAGTGGGAAAAAGACGAGAACATCCCATCAGGGCTAATAGGGCAGAGAAAAAGAAGAGACTGAAACATACAAATAAACTGTAAAGATAAAGATGACAAAACCAGGCAAAGTGGCACACACCTGTGACCCCAGCACGCCATAGCCTGAGGCAGGCAGATGGAAAGTTCGCAGCCAGCCCAGACAACTTAGCGACCTAGTGAGAGCTTGTTTCAAGATTTAAAACATTTTCCAATTCCAGTGAGGTCGCTCAGTGCAAAGGGCCTGGGGTTTAACTCCTGGCCCTGAAAGAAAAGAAAACACCACCTCTGTGGCCACGCTGACTGCGTGCGGGCCGCGGAGCCGCAGCCATCGGGGTGGGCACGGAGGCTGGGCCTCGACGGGCAGTGACCCTGGGTCCTGGGCTGGAGCAGATGGCCACCGCCGCCCTGCGCAGCCGTCCTGGCCGGCTTATCTCAGGCTCCTAACGGGAAAGGGAGGTATTTACAAGGGGAGAAGCCCGAGCCAGGCTGGCCGCCAGCCAGCTCACATCCTCTGCAGAAGCCTAAGGCTTTTTTCAGACTTCCATGTTCTGTTGGGCTGGAGAAACGCGTTTCTGACACAGGAAAAGCAAGTACAAGTGAAAACGCCGATCCTGACAGCAGGCTTCATGCGGTTTGGATGGGAAGAGGGGGACGTGGCCCCCCCTGCTCCCAGAGGCCAGGGAGGGTCGGCCCTGGACAGGCTGGAGCTGCGCTGAAGACTTGGGGGCCCTGAGCGCAGTGGGATGCCGGGGGACAGTGTGCCCCCCAAGCAGCTGTGTCAGGCGGATTTGTAGCCTGTACTCTCGCCAGTGTGCGTGTGTGTGTGTGTGTGTGTGTGTGTGTGTGTGTGTGTGTGTGTGTCAGGGGGGTGCTTGTAGACCTGGGGAAAAGATTTTAAAATTAAGGACTACTAAAAATAGTCCTATCCCTTGATTCCATTAAGTCTCACCCCATATAAAAATGAGCAGACCAGAAAGATCAGGGGTGTTTGTGCTGGAGGCCCCACAGGGAGAGGAGGGCAGCCTGGGCCCCCCTGCCCCAGGAGGGACTGGTACAGGGCCTTTCAAACAGGAAGCGCAGGGACCAGACTGCGCTTGTGACATAATGAGAGCAAGCGTCCCATTTCATGGGGACACTGAAACACTCTGAGGACGAGATGGGGGATGCACCTCCAGGCCACAGTGCTGGAGGAAGAAGTCAGAGTCGCCGGCTTGAATATTATGTTCTGTCTCTGTCTCTGTCTCTGTCTCTGCCTCCCTTCCTCCCTTCTTCAGTTCTCTCTCTCTCCTCTCTCTCCCTCCCTCCTCTCTCTCTCTCCCTCCTCTCT
>NW_004524791.1:1278527-1293288 GCF_000260255.1 Octodon degus
CTCTCTCTCTCTCTCTCTCTCTCTCTCTCTCTCTCTCTCTCTCTCTCCTCTCTCTCTGTGACATAGGGCTTAGCTATACAGTTCAGGCTGCCCTGGAACTCACTTTGCAGCCCGTAGCCCAGGCAGGTCTTGAAATTACAGTGATCCTCCTGTCTCAGTCTCCCGAGTGCTGGGATGACAGGGTGGTGCCACCATGCCTGGCCTTGTCTGAGAAACCCAAAGTATAAATAAAAAGCAAAATAAAAACTAGAGAAGAATAAGCAAGGAGACAGATCTTTTGCAAAAGGGAAGGAGGGACAAGAAGGGCAGGACGGTGGAAAGCACTCAGATGATGCTGCCCATTTGCTGGCTCCCAACAGGGAGGTTTTGCAGGTGAGGACTGCAAAACACAAATCAACCAAACAAAAATGAAAACAGAGATGCTGAGAAGATGCACATAAAAGCCTCGTGAGTGAAGCAGCCTCGTCAGGCATCAACTGTCCCGTGTGGAGAGCTGCTCGTGGGTATACTGTCTCCTAGGGCTTTAAGAACACGGCACAAGTTAAATAAAGCAGAGCCCCTGCCTAGGAGCTCAGCTGGGGGAGGCTGAGGAGGGACCACGCAGGCAGGGATGCGCCTTCCCTGCACCAAGCTGTTGTCGCCTGGCCCTGGTCCCCGGGAGCCGCAGCTCTGGAGCTGAGGGCCTGGACTCGGCCTTGGCCTCGCGCTGGCCTCCTGCCCACCGCTCTCCCCAGGACAGGTCAGCCATGTGTGCCCTGCTGCCCGAGGCCCCATGGTGCCACTCCATGTTGCATGGTCCTCTGTCTCGCAGCCGGGGTCCACTCGCCTGGCTGCAAGGCTTGGTGTCAAGGACCCCCAAGCGTCCTGAAGTCTCATTCCACTGTCCCCATCCCTGCCCTCAGGGTGGCTGCATGACACAGGAGCCAAGGGTGAGCAGAGTCGTGCTGTCCTTGAGCCGCTCCAGTGGCCCGAGATGGCTCAAGCAGCTGCTGGACAGTGTGACCCCGAGTGGTGACGCCACAGCCCCCCTGGACTCTTGGCTGTGTGCCAGCTCTCGGCCCCACCCTCAGCGCTGGCGCTGGACGCCTATAAAGACTCGGAGGCCCTCACCTTCCTGTTTACCCAGCGGCACCCACAGGAAGTGCCTCACGGGCGGGGGGCGCAGCTCCCAGGAGGGATGTGGAAGTGGCGTCCTTTCAGAGCCGTAGACCCTCCCCCACAGCTGCCTCCCGGATCTTCGTCCTCCAGGGATGGGCTGTGGGGCATGGGACTGTCCCAGGAATTTCCTGAGGGTGACGTCAGCTGAAGTCTGCTCCTCTGCCCATGTGCTCCTGCTCTTAAGTGTTCAGCCAGCACACAGTCTGTGTCCCAGGTTCCCACACTCAGGGAGCCCAGGCTTTGGGGAGTGCTGTCCCAGCTAGCTAGTGCTGTGTAACGAGTCTGCCCAAATCCAGTGCCTCCGAGCGACATCACTATCTCTGATGCTCCTGTGCTGCTGCGGCTCTAACCGATCCACACTTGAGAACACTGAACAGCAGAAATGTGTCCTCACGGTTTAGGAGCCACCGCTTAGGGCCAGTGTCTGCAGGGCTGGCTCCTGTGGCCACAGGAAGAAGCTGCCTGGATTCTCCTGGCTTCTAGTGTTGCCCCAGGCTTCAGCGCTCCGTGGCTCCCAGACGCACCCCCTGCCTCTGCCTCTGTCTTTACATGGGGCCTCCCTGTGTCTGCACCTATGCCCAGCTGTCCTGCTCTTAGAAGGACACCAGTCACACTGGGCTAGGGTCACCCTTGACCTCATTTAACTGGAGCCTCTGAAAGACCCTCTTGTGAGTAGGGTCATGTTCTGGGGTCCTGGGGTGGCCCTGGCAAGCCTACCTTGGGAGGTACAATGCATGGGTCCCCCCAGGGCTGTGGTAGGGTCAGGAAGGGCTCCTGCTGTGTCTCTGGCTCAGTCTCGCAGTAGCCACAGACATACAGAGGCTGAAAACAGAGTGGGCTGAGGGCCGGGCACAGAAGCCCACATCTGCAACCCCAGCACTCTGGGAGGCTGAGGCAAGAGGATTCAAAGCTTGAGTCCAGCCAGGGCAACTTAGGGGCTTGGTGAGGCCCTGTCCCAAAATGTAAAGCAGCTGGGGGCTAGGACTAGGGTCAGGGCAAAGGTCCTGGGTTCAATCCCAGTGTTCCATAAAGGGAGGAGGAGGGCTGGGGTGCGGCTGCAGCCTTGGTGCCAGCTGAGGTGCCCCACCCTGGGCTTTCAGGCCATCTGTGTCAGGCCTCCCTGCAATACGGCAGCTCCTGTGTCCTCTCGAGGCACCTCCCACAGCAGAGAGTGGACAGAGCCAGAGCCCAGGGAGCAGTGCGTGCTGCCCGCCTCCTGCCAGGATCCCCAGAAGTCACATGTGCCCCTCCCTGTCACCACCCTCTGGCAGTTGAAGCAGTCCTGACCAGTGCTGAGCCCCAGGGCATGGGGACTAGGGCAGTCCTGCTAAGGAGTGGATGTGAAACACCACCACGGCCAGCGTGGGGAAGCGCACGGGGCCACAGAAGTGACGCTGCAGGGACAGCCACTGTGCTCCCACAGGGACCCTCTGCAGGAAAGGGAAGCAGCCCTGCACAGGGTAAAGAGCCCTCCATAGGAAGCCACTCCTTTTGCAAGGGGCAGGGCTGCCCCAGCCGCCTCTGCACAGGTTTCGGTCCCTGCCTCCCTCAGAGTCCTGGGGACCACAGCAGCGTGTGTTCCTCCAGGCTGAGGGGCAACTGCCCGCCCACTCAGGGTCCCAGGTCCCCACCACCACCACCAGCGCCTTTCCGGCAGGCGAGGTCTGGAAGCAGACTCTTCACTAGTGTAAACCACAGCTGGGACCCTCCCGAGCGGGGCTGGGTCGCCTCGCAGCTCTGCTACTGGCTGCTGTGTAGCAGAAGCAGATAGGATGAGGGTGACAGCCAGGCTGCGCTCCGATGAAACTTTATTTTCCAAGCAAGTGTCAGGCCATGACCTTGAGTGGTTTGCCGAGTCCTGGTCTAGGTTGACGCCGCGGTTTGCCCCTCCCTCTGTGGGACACTGGATGAGGATGCCAGCCTCTCTGAATCCTCTTCCTGTTCCTTGTAATACTGCATAGTGAGCGCGTTTGCCTGGCTTTCATTACTACCACAAAACACCCAAAGCGGGGCGCTTCCTAGCGGAGTTCGCTTCCCTGGAAGCTCTGGAGGCCCCGGCCCGTGTCTGGAGGCAGCCGCACGCTGCAGAGACCCGAGTGGGGCGGGACGCCGCGTGCCGGGACCGTGCGTGTCCTCTGGTCTCCCTCTGTAGACACCAGGGTTCCGTAGAAGGCTCCGCCCTGACGACCTACCTAATCCCCACGCTCCCAAAGGCCGGCCTCCCGCCCCAGTCGGATCAAGCTTCCTCCTCGCAGCCCCCAGCGGTGGTGACCCTGGGAGACAGCCCACTGTGAGCCAGTCTCCACAGCGCCCCCCTCTGCCACACAGAGTCAGAATGGGGCCTTTGTCCCTCAGGATGGACAGAACAGGTGGGACATGCGGGTGCACACGGGAAGGTTGCAGACCAGGTATTATGATTTGTGTCTAGTTGTCTCCCCAGAGCCTCATGTAAGTGAGGCAGACCCAGCTGGAACAGCAGCGAGTGGCTTGAGGGGCGGGGCCTGATGACCGGGGCGGGGCTTGAGGGGCGGGGCCAGTGGACCAGGGCCGGGCTTGAGGGGCGGGGCCAGAGGACCGGGGCGGGGCTTGAGGGGGGCCAGAGAGGCAAGAACCGTTCAACTGACAGCATGCACTCTGCGGACCCCCAGGCCAGTGTCCTTCCTTGGAGGTGTGGAGCAGGTCATCCTGGACACGGCGGCGCCCCAGCCTCTCCTCCAGACCTTGTAGCATGGGGTGGTGGTGTCTGTGATTGAGGCCACCTGGGGCAGGGAGGAGATGTTTGGAGAAGACAGAGGCACTGACCCTCTCTCCTGAGCAAATAAGGCTCCAAGATCTTGCTATGTAATTCGGGCTGCTTTAAGCTGTGAAACCTCCAGTAACTGCAAGCTAAATAAACCTTTCCTTCCCTAAGTTTGAGTGTCCGGTATTTGTCCCAGCAACAAGAGAAGAGTAACTGACACACCAGCCTTGGGGTTCAGTGGTTCAAGTGTTCCCCAGAGACAGCTGGTGGGCACTCGCTCGCTGTGGCTACCTGCCCAGTTGAAGCCCAGCACCCTGGTGTAGGACAGGAGTGAAAGCATCCCCTTATGCCATGGCAGTTAGGATCCATGGGTGTACCAGCCAAGGGGCCAGGGTCACTTCCTGAGAGCCACCCCAGGAGCCACAGGGGACACCCTACTTAGCAGCCGAGCCTTGGGAACTGGGAACTGGATGGAAGGGCAGTGAGCAACCCTCCACCAAGCCTGCTGGAGGTGCCAGAGTTGGAGCCCCGATCACACAAGACCCCACCACCACAGCTCTGAAACCCCAGCACCAGCCCCAAAAAGGGGCCCCTGCACCCAGGCATCAAACAGGCAGCAGAAGGGAAACCTGGAGCTGGGCGTGTCCATCCCATGCCTGCACAGATCCCATGCTGGACGCCACTCCGCCTGTTCAGCTGCACCTCCCTCCTCTGGGGTCAGAGCTGGGAAGCAGGAACAGATGCCGACTGGCAGGGCTGGCAGCCCTGGACCCCCGCTTCCTCCCCGGGCTGGTGCTTCCTCCCGTGAGTGCGTACAGACGTGCCCCTCCTGCACTATGGAAGACAGACTCGGTGCCAAGCCCTGTGTGGAGAGAGATGGCCTCTATACAGGCGGCTGCTTTACAGCCTGGCTTTGGAAGACTTCAAAAACATGTAGCCTCCAAAATCAAAGGCTTCCTGTTGTAAATTCATGGCTACACCTCAGGTGCTGGGTGGGTGCGGAGGCAAAGACTAAGATTCAGTGAAAATCAAAACGCTCTAAAAATAAGTGTGTGGGAGGATGAGTGGGCTGGGCCGGGAGGGCAATGAGAGCTGAGGGTTTGAAGGTGTTCTAGGCCTTCAGACCTTGATATTTTTATTGTTCTAAAACCTTTGGTGCTTAAAAAATACATATTTGGGGGGGTTATCCTCAGAAGTTATTGACTTGAGCCTTTTACAGCTCATCATATTAATATGGATTTACTTTATATACCTCATTTTTATACTTTTCTACTGGATGGTTAAGACCAAGATATAGCAAGACCTATATGCCCAGAATTGTAACTTCTGTATCTGACAAGGTCAGCCAAGTACTCTCAGGATTTATCCTGTAGCCCTGTACCGCCCTTTGTACATTCTTTTGTCAGTGTCTGACCTGAGGATGAGTCACAGCCATTGCTTGACCAATTTGCTCTCTGTGAAAGCTTGAGAAAATGTTTTTTCTCTCCATGTGATTCTCCCCAGACTCACTTTAAATCCTCGAACACATTCCTCGGTGGCTCCATAATCTTCTTGATCAGAAAGTTTGGAGCACAACTGAGTTACGTGTTGTTACAGTACAGGTTCTCCTATGTCCCGAGTCTTCACTGACCTTGAAAGGCTAGGGCCAAAATGTTGGCTAACCTTGCAGTCCTTTTCTCCAAATTTTGATCTGCTAACTTAGGTTGTTAACCCTCCAGAAGAGAAGCTAATTATTAACCTGCAATATATGCAGTATGGTTTATCCTATCTGTAGAAATATCAAACATTTTGGCATATCCTGGAACAGGTATTTTCCATCAGATATTGATATGTTGAACTTTAAGTCCTTGCAGAAGATGAAGGAAAAATAATTATATAAAAGTAGAAATAAGCATTTACATAAAAATACATATTTTGAGAGGCAATGCTGCACAGAAAACAGAACCCTGGGACAGGTATGGTGGCTGGTGGCCAGTGGCTAGGGTTTGGATCTGAAAGGCCCCCAAGGCGCGCTGATGGGCTATAGAACTGGGGGATCACGAGGGTGTTGTGGGATTAGGAGGTGGGGCCTGATGGGGTGGTGACCTTGGATATGACCTTGGGCAAATGTCTGGTGCCCAGCTCTTCTGTCTCTGTCTCTGTCTCTGTCTGTCTCTGTCTCTGTCTGTCTGTCTGTCTGTCTCTCTCTCTCTCTCTCTTTCTCTCTCTCTCTCTCTCTCCCTCCCTCTCTCTCTCTCTTGGTCCTCATCACTCTGCCTTCCTCAGCTAAGAACCACAGAGCCCACAGCTGCGGACCGAACCTTTCAAAACCACGAGCCAAGATGAACCTGTCCTTTACACCATTTTCTCAGGTGTTCGGCCACAGGATGAGCAGCTGATGACCATGCCTACGGTGTGTGCTGGACCTGCTTTCCAAAGGGTGGTGCAGTGGTCAACCTGGGCATCCAGCAGGCCTTGAGCGGAGTCTGGGTTTCTATCCCCCAGGGGTGGGCCCAGGCTGCCCCCATCCTCAAGCGTCCTCTCCCCCTTCCACACCTGAACCCTTCTAGGAAACGTCCCTACTCCTGAGCCCAGCACAGGTGCCTGCCTGCCTGCCGTCTCTACAGGGTCGCTGGCCCCCGTTTCTGGATGGCCTGGTGTCCCCAGGTCCCCTCTTGTGATGGCCTGCCAGCTCTGGGTATCCCTGTCCTTATTTGCCATTAGCTGTTCTGGGGGCCAGGAGCGCACGTTCTCTGCAGCCCTGTTGCATTCCCAGCTCTGGGGAGGTCTCTCGTCCCAGGCCACAGTCACGCTGCAGAGGCAGGAGGAAGCTGCGGGCCTTCGCGCTAGGTCTCTGCTCGAGCCTCTGGTCGAGCGCTTCCTTCCTGTGTGTCCGCATGCGGTGGTAGAGATTTGGCCCCAACAAACAGGCTTTGGGGAAGTACATACAATGCCCGGCTCTAGCGCATTAAGGACAGTTCGAATTTACCTACCAGAGTGCCAGCTTGTGTTTCCCTCTGCCAAAATCCAGACAGGACTCAAGTCCCTTCAACCCTCTTGGCTTGCAAAGGGCCAGATGTTTGGCATTGGGCACGTCTGTTTGCCAAGTTGAGTTTTTGGTTGTCACTCTCAGGTTTCCTGCAGGGAGACGGGAACGAGTGGGTGGACCTGTCACATGCACACTCACAAATCCAGGTACACCCGCCCAGGTGAGCCGGGCACATCAGCCAGCCCAGACGACACGGCAGGGGGTGACAAGACCTGGCTGGCAAGACTGTCCACAGCCACACCCGACGAGCTTCCGAACACCTCGTAGCGTTTTGGGGCTGCTTTCCGACCCCGATCTGCAGGGGTGGCACGCAGAAGGCTCGAGCGTTGTCTCCCAGCACCGAAAACGCAGTCAGAGAGCCGCAGAGCAGAAACAGAATTTCAGAATGATTTGCTTTACAGTCCCCTTAAGTAACATTATCTTGTTAAAGACATTAACCTCGGGCCTTTGCTGTTATATATTTACTTTTATTGTTTTTCATCCTGGGGAGCGACCCGGAGGAGCCAGTGCTCGCCGAGAACGGGGTCGCGGGTCATGAAAACAGTCGTGCTCAAGGTGGCTGCACAGCCCGGGGAGCGCTGCCAGCTACCGAGAACAGACAGAACTCTCGGGGCCGCCTTTTCAATTAAAATAATTTATGAAATCCCAAACATTCATAGCAGCTTCGTAGCCCTGCCCCGCACGACACAGCCTTGAGGAAAGGCCTCCTTTGCTTTTCTTGGGAGAACACCCTGCTCCAGGGCTTGGCCTCCTACAGGGCTGGGGCATCCCTGCTGTGGTCTGGGGGGCTCTGCGGCCGGCCGTCTGTCTCCTATACCCCCTCTCCACAGACTGAGCCTCCTGCCCCCAGGCTAGCTGGGGAGGATTCCGTTTCCCTTGAGGGTGCTGAGAGGACTTCTCCTCCAATGACAGACCCTGGCCTTGGGGTCTCGGTGGGCCTGGGTAGAATTTCCTCCTCTGTAGACGGGGCTTCCGTAGGACCAGGGAGATTCTAGACCCCAGAGGAACAGATGCTGCTGTCTTCTCTTGCGCCTGGTGCTTGGCCCTGCAGCTGGGGGTCTCATTCTGAGCCTTATCAGTTTCTTTCATGACGTGGAATAAAAATAAGCACCAGGTACCATTTGCCGGCATCCCACCAGGCTCTTCCCACCAGCTCCTGCTGGCTTCACAGGGCCAATGTAGGTGTCAGGGCCCAAAGGAGGAGGTGACCAGAGATACCGCGCCCAAGAGTCCTGAGTCAGCCAGGCAGAGGTGGGGTCTGCTAGGAGCAAGGTGCCCTTCCCAACCACCCCATCTTTCCTTCCCTCCCTCTTCCCTCCATCTTCCCTCCCTCCTTCCTTCCCCCTCCCCCTCCCTCCCTTCTTTTCTTCTGCTTGCCTCTTCCAATGAATTGTTCTTCCCAAAGCTCCTCATTTTGGGCTGAGCTGTCTGCCAGCCTTTGGGAGACACAGGTGAATGACCCAGGGATGTGTGGCTGGCTTGGAACCTAAACCCAGGGGTCCCAGCCAAATGAGGGGCGTGTTCTGATGGCGCCCTTGCCTGCCCGCTTGACTTTTGGGCACCTCCCGTGACAGCCCAGCTGCACTTTCTGCCTCCCCATGAAATCATCTCGCAAGCTTGAGGAGAGACTCTCTGGTGCTAGCAGGTCTAATTAGTTTCAAGCAGGGCACACGCTTTGCCTGCCCCACACAGGAATAATCTGGAAGACCAAACGTGCAGCCAGCTACCCAGGGGAGCATCTTCCTCGCGAAGCACCCTCCACATGAAGCTGTGCACTGCGGCTCTCCCTCCCCCTCCTCCCCCTCCCTCCCCTCCGAGCGTCCTGGACCTCGGGCTCAGCTTCCTAGGTCACTGGAATATTCCGCCTTGGAACATCGTCAGGGGTTTAATAGCCAAGAAACCTCTAAGATACCAAAGTCTGAGTTAAGAAAGACCTCAAAATCTTGTGGATGCTGCTCAGGCCCTGCCCTGGAAGGGCGGAGTCTTCAGCTTTCCCGGAAGTCTGTGCAGTCACATCTATGAACTATGAATAAACAGTGGTCGCACCTCCCCGAGGTCAGGGGCTCGCAGAAAGGAAATAGTTAGGGGGTGCAAGAGACTTCGCTCTGAGATGCTCCCAGTGGTGACATTTACCCAACTGCCCAGTCCCAAGAGACGGGCAGACAGCCCTGCTCCCGGGTGCTGCTTGTGTACAGGGTCCTGCTGCACCGCTGCAGGGGGTGTGTGTGTGTGTGTGTGTGTGTGTGGTGTGCATGCGTGCACAAGCACGTGTGTGCAGAAGCGCAGATTCTTCAGTGAAGCTAGCTGATTAAACACAGATCTGTCACCAGACGACACAGAGCACCTTCTCACTCCTGTAACGTGACTCGGAAGCCATCAGAGATGAAACTGCGGAGGGAGAAAATGAGGTCCTCAGGTTGTGCATCCCTAGGTGGCCAACCCAAAGTGCTCCAAAACCTGAGGTTTTTGGTGTGGACAGGGTATCACGGGGGACGTTTCCACAGCTGACAAGTAAGAAGCAGACATGAGGTGCCTGTGGAGAGCTAGGCCCCTTCTCAAAATAGCATATACAAAAATTCTGAAATCTGAAGAAGTGAGACTCCAGACTTCTGGCCAGCAGCACTTCACCCCGGGTTCCGAGGCCCTGGGGCCCTGGGGAGAAGAAGCACAGCATGTGCCACAGCTGCCTAGGGACATCAGAGGCAGGTGGGACGGGCACTTCAGTGTCCACAAGGCCGGCTCCGAATGGTGGCATTCCTGCAGTGTGGCCTGTTCTCCCTGGTGGCATAAGGTTTCTAATTCTCCCACTGCAAATATGTAACAGAGATATGCTCTGGCATGAAGGGTGCTCTCCGGGAACACACAGCTGAACCCCACGTGCCCTGCGGTGCTGAGCTGGGCAGGGGCCGGGAGGATGGCCAGGAGCCGGGGGGATTGTGCTCAGCCCAGCGGTGCCTGCAGGGACCTCAGGGCCAGTCACCTGCCTGGCCCCACACCCAGCCGGCCCTGAGAGACAGGCACAGTTCGGCAGTTCTGGCTCCAAGGGTCCAGGGCCTGCTGCACCTCAGCTGTGTGACAGAGCAAACGCTGGACCACTCAGGTTTTGCATTTCTGAAAACCAGGGGTGACCTGAGGACAAATGAGCATGAGAGGCCGAGCTGGCACAGGAGCCCAGGGTCCCAAGCCCGGAGCCACAGCAGCCAGGCCGGTATCATCTCCTAGAGAGATGCCGGTGCATGGGATTTTCTCCATTTACTTTTTAATTTTCTGAGTTCAGGGAGACCTGGGGCTTTGCGGTTTAGCACTGTAGGTTCTTGCCTCAGCCTTACTACTTATCAAGTGTGTGTCTCAGCCCCTTAGCTTGTCCTCAGTTTGCCCCTCTTCCCAGTGGGTACAATCAACCTGCAGCTCCCTGGGTAGCTGGGAAGGGCAGGTGGGCAGGGTGAGGACCACTGCCTGGGTGTGGGCAGAACACTGAAACTTCAGGTGGCCTATTCCAGATCTGCCAGAGGGCAGAGAGGTCCTTGGACCACAGGAAGGCAGACGGTGGCACGTGGGGCAAGCTGGCGTCTGTGGGCTGGCGGGACTGCCCAGCACGTGGCTCCTGGGCTGCTGGAGACAGCACCATGCGTTCCAAACACGCGGCCCCAAGCAGGCTTCGGGACGGGCCCGGCTCCAACTCGGTGGACAAAGTCTCACAGTTCAGTGCTGGATCAGGCATCAAAGGCCACAGAGCTTGCAGCTGGCAGAGAGGGCAGCACCCAGAGGTGGACAGCACAGTGGCCACAAGTTGTCACCCTCCCTGCCCTGGTCTCCCCTGATGCAGGAGGAGTCTGGCCCTGGGGATGGCACAGGTTCCCAGGGCAGGGGCTTCCACCTCAGGATCAGCACCAATGCCTGACCCTTTCTGGGGACATGGAGGCTGTGCCCCATCAGCTCTGTGACCCCACACACAGTGCTCTTCCTGCTGAGCACCTGGGGTGTCCAGTGTGGTCCTGGGGCTCCCTGTCCTGACCCCTGCTTTGTGAGCACTGGGACACAGACCCTCTAAGTGGTCAGTGCCTGCGGGAGCTGGGACACAAGAAGGAACCAACAGCCCCGGGGCCATCCGGTAGGGCTCTGTAGGCCAGGCCCAGGTCAGGGAGAGCACAGCGGGGGACCCCGGGCCCCTGAGCACAAGAGATGAGATGCCCCCAGCAGCAGGACCACTCACCACACAGACACCAGCTCCAGGGAGGGCGCTGAGGAAGCTGCCTGCCAGACCCCAGGAGTGGTGGAGTGGTGATATTGGGGTGGGAGGTGACACAGAAAGCCACAGGGACAGGAAGTGACTCACAGGACCTGAGGGTAGCTGGCTTCCCAGCTGAGCAGTCCTAAGGTTTCTGAGCCCTATCAACCTTTTTAAGGTAGAGACAAGATTAGTTACTGGGGCTCTGGGAGCCCAGTTTGAAAACCCCCAAGACTGGAGGCCTAGGGAGGGATGGGTAGGAGGGGCACAGGGGGGCGCCTTACCTGAGGTCCCTATCCCCCGTCCCTCAGGGCCCCTAGGAGCAGGGACAACCACTCCGCCTGCCCTGAATTGAGGCCAGGTGAGCCCTGCCCAGCTGTGAGGGCTACACTGGATCCACTGCCACCAGGCAGGATTAGGTCCCCTGCTTAGGGCCACTGGCAAAGGGCAGCTGAGGTGGAGACCACCCACCTCTGTCTCCGGCTTTGGAGGAGGGCATCCATGGGCAGCAGGCGCCCTGCGGCCTCCTCTGACATGGTCATGGGGACACACTTAGCTGCTAAGGGCCAGCAGGGGCCTCTCTTCTCGGTGACCGTGTGCCCACCACACCAGAGGCAGAGGGCGGCCTCTCACCATGCACAATGGGGACACCCAGCCCCCAGGGAAGCAGGTGGCTCCAGGCTGCCTGCAGGGCCAGTCCAGGCTCACAGGCTGGACTTCTAGCCTCAGCTTCCTCCTATGCGATGGACAACAGCGTCTGCCCCGAGGGTGGCAGCGAGGCCACAATAAGGCGGTGGGGGAAAGCTGTCAGTGCGACTGGCAGGTCGGGCGCCTCCGAAACAGACGCACTGTGTGCAACCTGCCCGCCCAACTCTTAGAAGCAGAGGACGGCTGATTTAGCTCACAGATCTGTGACTGAGGCGGGGCTCAGCAAGGAGGCTCGTGGCGGTGCGCGCCACCTGGGGGCAGAGGCTGGAGGGTCTGCTTCTAAGACAGTGCCACACGTGGCTGGCCCGGGGGCGAAGCGGGTGACCGGGAGCTCAGCCGCTGCAAGGACGGGGATCTTCGTTTCTCTTCCAGTGGCCTCTCCTTGGTGGCTGCTATGGTTTAGACCTAAAACTGCAGCCAAGGCCTCCTGAGTCGGAAAGGCGACTTTGGGGTGGGGCCTTGCCGGCTCGTTGGGCATCGGGTTTTGGACGGAGGAAATGAGTCACCGGGGGCGTGGCCTGGCACGGTCGCGCTCCCTTCCCAGCTCGGCCGACTCTGCTTCCTGTCTGCCGCGCGGCGAGGAGCCCTCGCCCTCCGCCAGGCCCCTCTGCCGTGCTGCCTGACTCAGCGCCAGCGACTGTGGACTGAGGCCGAGCCGGGCTAAACCTCTCCTCCTGGAAATTGCGGTGTGGCACGTGGTGCTCCAGCACCGAGAAAGGGCCCGAGAGAGCGGCGGGGTTCCAGGAACACGTCCCCAGAGGACCAAGCTGAGGCTGGGGGTCCTCTTAAGATCCGGGCTGGGGTTCACGCTGCGGCCCCGGACACTGAGACCCAAGGACCCCCGTGAGTCGTGACGTATACGGGGTGGGCCGTCAGGAGCTGGGTGGGCAGGATCAGCACCCCTGCACGGCGTCCGTCCCTGCGGGAGCACACAGCCTTGCATGCACCATCTTGGAAGCAGAGGCCAAGCCTCGGCGGACGCACAGCCAGGCAACCCTTCATCTTGGACTTCCTCCAGAACTGAGAGGAAAAAATTACTATTGTTTACGCACCACCCGGCCTGTGGTGTTTCACTGGGCAGCCCAGGAGAACTAGTGCACACGGGTTGCTCACTTTGTGATTCCCAAAAGGCTTATCCTATAAGCCACTTAGGCCAGACCCAAAGCCAGCCCAGCCTTTCTCAGGGCAAAGCTCTGGGGCACAGCGCAGGGAGGACAGGAAGCGGCAGTGGCCAGAATCTCTTGAAGGGTTCTCCCCGGAATACGTCCTCTCACTGGCATCAGTGATATGGGGCCCTTTGCTTGCAGTGTGGGGTGCACATGACTCTCCCAGCCAGGAAGGCAGAGTGGTGAACAGGGTGGCAGCTGCAGTGTGGGACACAGCCCCCAGGGGTTCCCAGGTCGTGTGCTGGCTCCCATGGTGTAGAGAGGGAGCGGAGGCGCTGGAGCCCCAGGCAGCCCAGCCTGTTGAGCCCCAGGAAGTGCCCTCCCCAAGGCTGTCTAGATGAATGACAGCCCCGCCTGGTGAACTTGATTGTGAGTCACCAGGGGCCCCTTCTCTCCTGGCCCCCTGCTTGGCCCTGCAGCAGGTGTTCGCTGAGCCGAGGTCGCGACGCTTACATAACCCTGCTCCATTTGGAGGATGAAAAATCTCCCCGTGGTTTATTGTAAACAGGCTTACGTTCGTCCAAACACGAAAGGAAAGGTCAGCGGATTATTCATGCGCGCTCTGCTCCTCACCCCCGCAGAAACAGCGCCCACCCCGGCTCACCCCCTCCCCAGGCCATCTAGGCTGTGGGGCCCGGCCCACTCCCCAGCCCTGTCAAGCTGTTGGCACCAAGGCCACTGGGTCTCAAAGGGTGCCAAGGGGTAAGGCGGTGAGCAGAGAAAATTCCCTGAGAAGCCACATGGGTAGAGCCTTCTCATGGAAAGGCCATCTTTTATGATGACAGAGACAGAGCCAGGAACTCAGGAAGGAGCTAGCAGGGAAAAAAAGGGCTGCGTACTCAACAGATGACTGTGGTCACGGGAGGGACCCACAGTGGACCTCGAGGGTGCCTGGGGCACGAGAGGGGCATAATTAGCCCATTTTGTAGAGGGCTGGCTGGAGGCAGGGCTGCCCAGGGAAGGTGGCTGAGCCCCCCCAGGTGCCAGCAGGAGGGCTTGCTGCAGGCTTCAGGGGCCCTTTCCAAGATGGCGCAGCAGAGGTCCTGGGCCGGCTGCTAGTGGGGAGCCTTGCTCAGCGCCTGCTGTGGGTGCCCTGGAGGACGTGCGCAGTGGTGGCTAGTTCACCAAGTGACTTCTCGCTCCAGGTAGATGCACGGTCCACCTACGTGTGCTGCCACCTGGTCCCACACCATTAAAAAAAGACAGGCTCACAGAGGGGAAGAAAAGGGTGCTAAACACTGCTGACACTTCCCCACATGGTGCCGGGAGCTCCTCAGTTGAGTGCATGTACCATCCCCTGGATGGAGGGAGCACAGGGAGGAACCTCCAGGCAGATAGACAAGCCCTGTCCTTGGCCATCTATGCCAGCCAGCGCTGAGCAGGCCACACCCTCCCAGCCTTGGAATGTGGAAATCCTAGCACCTGGCCTGGTGGCTGCAGTGTCTGGATCCAGAGAGCGCCCGGTTTGGGTCCAGGCTGTGTTCCTCACCAGTTGGGTGACTTGAGAAAAGTTACTCAACTTTATAAGCCTCAGTTTCCTTGTCCAGAAGTGGGGATGGTGGAATTCGTGCCCTGGAGAGAGATGGACTGTGCTACACGCTTGCCCCTCAAGAGGCATTCCAGCAACAGTAGCAGCTGCGTTGCTTCCCGAGGGCAGCAGTGATGGTGGTGGTGGTGGTGGTGATGGTGGTGGTGGTGGTGGTGGTGGTGGCGATGGTGGTGGTGGTGGTGAT
>NW_004524791.1:1294633-1295899 GCF_000260255.1 Octodon degus
TGGTGGTGGTGGTGGTGGTGGTGGTGGTGGTGGTGGTGGTGATGGTCGTGGTGGTGGTGGTGACTAAGATAGTGATGATATTGAAGATGGTAAAGATGGGAGATGTTGTGGTCATGATGGTGATAGTGGTTATAGTGAAGAAGATGGTAATGATGTAGTGACAATGATGGTGGTGATGTTGGTGACAGTAATGACAGCGATGGTGGTGGTGACTGGCCCACTCTTCCCTAAAAGGCTGAGCTTGAGTCCTAGGCTCAGTAAGTTAACAGTTACGAATGAGCCTCCCTCATCTGTCTAAATGGTGAAGGGTGCCCTTGCTGTTCACCCATTTGCCATCATCTTGGACACCTGGATCCCAAGATCCCTCCCACCTGACCCTGACCCTGGTGCCTTCACACCATGTCTCCCAGCCCCATCCCTGGCTTACTTCCTGGGCTGCTGGTCCCTTGGAATACACCTTGGGGCCACAGTGACCCAGGTCTGCGCTCATCCTACATAAAGCTTCAGTAAACACAGGAAATGTGGTTTCGGTCCAGACGTGACTGTATAAGGCTCTGATGAACTGGACACGTTCATTCCAAGAAAAGTCCCTAAATCCAGTCTTAGTGCTTCCTCCCAGGGTTTTGCATGCAGAGGGCCCCTGAGGCTGTCCAGGCCCAAACCCTGGCCCCTAGGAGGGAAACTTCCAGACTGGATGGGAAATTCGGTGAAACTCCTGGGGGCACTCACATCACACTGAAATCTGTGGGGCATGTGATGGCAGATCGCCTGTCCTTACTCTTAACCCTTAGAAGGGGCAGGTTGCTGCAAGGGAGACAGGTCTGGGATCTAATGTGAGGAGGTCAAAACATGAGGTTAGCCACTACTCCTGCTAGTTGGAGTTATATGACCTTGAACAGGTCTCAGAGACTTGAATAGGTCACTGAGCTTCCTTGCATGTCCAAAGAGGTAATGGTAGGACAGAGTTGCCATGGAAGAGTTGCCATGGGGTTTAAACAAGGAGCAAATGATGATCTCCAGTGATTACTGAGTAAACGCTTTTTGCTTAGATAGTGAGTGTGTAAATGGTGAGTGGACAGATGAGTGGAATGAAGGGGTGGGTGGATGGACAGATGGATGGATAGACAGATGGATGAGTGGATACATGGATGAAGGGGTAGGTAGATGGACATGTGGATGGACAGATGGATGGACAGATGGATGAATTAGTGGATACATGGATGAAGGGGTAGGTAGATGGACGTGTGGATGGACAGATGGATGGAC
>NW_004524791.1:1296060-1309208 GCF_000260255.1 Octodon degus
TGTGGATGGACAGATGGATGGATAGACGGATGAGTGGATACATGGATGAAGGGGTAGGTAGATGGACGTGTGGATGGATGAGTGGATACATGGATGAAGGGGTGGGTGGATGGACATGTGGAGGGACAGATGGGTGGACAGACGGATGGATGAGTGGGTAGATGGATGAAGGAGTAGGTGGACGAACATGTGGAAGGACAAATGGATGGACAGATAGATGGATGAGTTGATACATGGAAGGAGTGGGTAGATGGATGTGTGGCTAGACGGATGGATGAGTGGACAGATGGACGAATGGGTAGGTGAGCAGTTGGGTGGATGAGTGGATAAGTTGATAAGTGGACGAGTGGCTGTAGGATGACTAGGCCAGGAGCTGAACAGATGATGAATGGAGGGAGGGTGGAGGGTGATTCTTCCCTTCCCAGCTCAGACCTTCCGGACAGCCCCACCCCCTACAGCTCCTGCTCCACATATCCACCTGGGAATTGTTGGGCTTGAACCCCACTCACTATGTTACCAAGGGACACTTGGGTGCTTGAGTGGCACCCCAGGTGTGAAAGGCTCAGAGGTGTTCTGGTGAGGTCACCCAGGCAGCAAGGGTAGAGCCGCTGCCTCTGACACGGATCAACCGAGGGTGGGGTGGAGCTGCGCTGAGGGATGTGGGGGCAAACAAGGATGGAGGTGTACGAGCCAAGTGAACAAAGTGAGATAAAAATGAAAAACAGGTGCAGCATGAGGCAGGGAGGAGGGCAGACATGACGGAGCTGCCCCATGCCAGGCACTCGCCATGTGTGACGGCTCCGTGGGGCTGAATGCATGTTGTGCCTAACCAGTCCTGCCTGGCCCTATGGATACTGTTCCCAGTTAACAAGGAAATGAGGGGCGGGATGTAGCTCAGTGACACAGCACTTGCCTGGCAAGCACAAGGTCCTGAGTTCTGTCACCGGTACTGCCCCCCAAAAAGAGAACGGCGTCCGTGGAGCGTTGTCTCCTTTTTCTCAAGTCCTTGCCCAAGGCCGACTTCAGCGCCGGGTGTGGTGGGCACCCTTGCATGCCCACGTGCCTAGGTTTGCACAGTATGTGCTGTCACAGCCTTCCCTTCCTCTCCAGGCCCTGGCTCAGCAGAGACAGCGCCTGGCAGGGTCATCCAGGCCCAGAGCTGCCCATGAAACTGTCACCATGTGCTTTCCATGAGGACAGAGACCCTGGGGACAAGACAGACTGCCTTTGGAGCAGCGTAAGACCACGTGGGCCCCACAGGGTGAGAGCCACGATGCCACACTGAGGCCTGGGCAGCAGGACGGCAGAGGGTACAGCGGTGGGTGCAGCTGAGTCCCCTGGCATCTTGGGGCACTGATGAGGTCAGCGGCCCGTGTCCAGGGCAGGCAGTGTGCTCATTTCTGTTGTCTGGGCACCACCCAGGTCTTGGTGGCCGAAGGAGAAGCCAGCCCTGCAGACAACCCACTGGGCCTGGAGCCAGCGCCCTTCCGGGATGTCTGCACCAGCCCACCTTTGAATGGCAGTCCCCCCGAATGCCGTGGTGGCCAGTGGGGTCACTATCCCTGCTCAGCAGCTCTGCTTCTGCACAGGGCCAGGGTGGATCTCCAGTCCTTCCAGGGGCTACAGATGCAAACCACCCAGTGGGGCTGGAGCTGGAATCTACGAACAGTCCCTCCTGGGGATGGCAAGAGGAGCAGGTGAGAGCGGCTGGTTCCAATTTGTGAGCATGAGAATCGCCTGGAAAGAGGTCAAAAGTGAACCTCCACCCACCAGCCCACTTCACGGTCAGTAGGTCGGGACGGCAACAGGGACCCGCTTCCTTTAAAGGTAGCCTCATTCCAACACTCGTGGAAGCTGAGGCAGCAAGATCTCAAGTTCAAGCCTGGCCTGGACAATTTAGCAAGACCCTGTCTAAAAATAGTAACTTAGAAGAGGTTGGGGATACAGTTCAATGAGTGGCCCAGCATTCAATCCCCAGGACTGCCCCCTAAACAAAAAGACTCTTGACAGGACAAGGGTCTGGCCTGCCCCGGCTCAGAAGCGGCCCTGCAGGTCAGCTCCAGCGGGGTCCGACAGCACGGCTCCACGCCTGCCACCCCAGCTTCGGTTCCTCAACACTGAGGTGCACTCTCCGGCAGCCCTGGGGGCAGCCGCCTTCACCAGCCTAGGGCAAGGCTGGACAAGCTCAAGTCCAAGGCTGCATGGAGGCAGGGCAGACCGGAGCAGAGCCTGGGCCCAAGGCAGACGCAGAGAGATCTGCTTTGAGCACAACATTTAAATGGATGCCAGAAATCTCAGCAATCAGGGCCATATTGTAATGCAGTCTTTTATTAACAAGTCAAAATTTTAAACAATGGCAGTATCAAAACTTTAAATAAGGACAGGATATAAACCTTATTTTGTACAACCCTGTCTGGCTGGCCCTGGGTTCAACAAAGCCTTTATTTACAAAATCACACTGGCCAGCAGCAGCGGGCAGTAGCTCTGCCGCTTGGTTTTCTTTCTCCTGTTGGACACGGTGATCACCCAGATTTCTTCTGCTCAGTGTTAAAGTTTGCAGCAAGCCTGCCTCCCCTCCGTGGGCCTGCACAGTGACACAGAGCTGCCCAGACCCCGCTCGGGAGGCTGATCCTTGCCGGGAACTTTCTCGGAGCCACTGCTTCTGACATGGCAGAGCTGGGCCAGGGGCTTTTGCATCGAAGTGTTTTTAACTTTAATGACGTATGACATTTCTGAGACAAAATATGGCACAGCTAATCCCATTCTAATAGCCCTCCCTTTCCAAGCGGCCCGACTCGGAGTGTACACAGTAATATTCTAATTTCTTAGCTCTGATGAGCCCCCATCCACGCAGGTATTCAGTTTCTCCATTTATAAATTTCGCTCCCAGATGTCGGATGCCCGAGAACTGTGTAGAACGATACACGAATAGAATATTTAACCCTGGATGTCGGTTTGGGTGTTCCACTCAATTTCCTGGAAAGAGCTTGAAACTCGTCTCATTTGGACAGAATATCCAACCGGCCCGTCCTCAGAGGCCCGGCCTGCAGTGTCGTATAATACCACAGAGCTGAGCTCTCTAATTTCTGACATGCAAATCCAGAGCAGATGTAGAAAGAGTGTGCCGTGTGTGTCCAAGCGCAGCAGTCAGCAGGCCAGGCAACCGGAGGGACAATTAGTGAGAGCTGGAGCGGGGTACACCAGGGCACACCCACTCCTAGCGTTGGAGGCCAAGCCGATGTGGGGGGCTCGAATATTTTAATTATCATACGGGGATGCTTAGCAGAAAGCTGGACAGTTCGTGGCCCACTCGCATTTTAGCAGCCGCGTCCCCCTGCCACGCCAGCCAGGACCCGGGCTGCTATGTCTCGGTGTCGCAGGGTCTCTTGGTCTCTTAGAGTCCCAGCCATTTCTGTGGCCCCTGGAAAAGAGCTCCTGGGTGCAGAGTCCAGGAAAGGACACTGCCCCTGGGATCTGGTGCCCCTGTTTCCCTGGTTATGGGGACAGCCTGTTCGGAAAGCTGAGGGCTGCTCAAACCTTGGTTCACCCATCCCAGGGAGGAGGGAGGGGGTTTCCCTCTAGGAATGATGTGAGCAGGGGGAAGGGACTGCTGGAATGGTATCAGAGCTGCCTGTGGGGAAGGGGTGCACCCCAGACATTGGACTCTACATTCCCGGCCCTGGGACCAGGGCCAGAGGACAATGACCCTTGCTGGCAGTGGAACCAGCAGGGGGACAGAACTGGGAAGAGGACGACCTACACATGACACCATGTGGGGCTGAGCATGGGTGGTGTCTCCACGCTGGTGGGTTTTGGGTGGCTGCCCCGCCCACGCCTGTCCCTTCTTTGGCTTTTCTTCTCAGCCTCGGCTGCTGCAGGCTCCCCTGTCCGCCTGCTGGGTGGGGAGCCCACCCCCAATGGGCTGAACAAGATAACCCGGATGCACAGCGGTGTGACCCAGGAAATGCACGTGCAGACCGCATGAAGCTGCACCTGTGACTGCGGGAGCCAGAGGCCAGGGCCAGGCCAGCGGAGGAGCAATGGCCAGAGCCCCCGCCGCTGACACAGCCCACTCCGCAGCTCCCCATCCCCCAACCCTGGGCCCTTAGTACACTCGGTGGACACAGGTCCCACTGCCATCCCTGCCATCACCCTGAGGCAGCAACGACAGCAAGCAGAATGTGGTGGTCCCGTCTCTTACAAGAGCAGCAGACAAGCAAACAGCAAGACCTTACCCGGCTGCAGTACGCATCCAGAACGGGGGTGCTTTGGGACCTAGGCAGGGCCCGCTTCCCTGACCCTGCTGCCTCCTCTCAGCCCCTTACACAGGGTTTCGGCTGCTTCTGGAAACTTCCTGAAAGTGTGCAGCCCTGGTGCCAGGGTGCTGGGCAGGTGGCAGGGCCAGCAAGGCATCAGGAGGGAGAGCAGGCTGCAGCTGCAGCTGCAGGGTGTGCCGGGCGAGGGGACTCGGGTGTCGGGAGGGTGAGCCTGTGCAGAGCTGGGGAGGGGTTCATTGAGGACCCTGCCATGTACAGATGTGCCGTGAGCCAGCCCGAGAGGCCACCTAGAACCCAGGGTTGGGTGCGTGGACATCCTGCTCCCCTGTGGAACTGTCACCTTCTGACCTCAAACTCTAGTGGACACCTGACTGTGGGTCACTCCTATAGTGGGCATGGCCTTGGCCCTGTCCCCCAGCCAGTGGTCACCCTGCCTCCTCAGTGCAGAATATCCCCCCCTCTGCCGAGGGCCAGGCTTGCCCCAAATGCAGGGCAGGACAGGGCCCAAGGAGCCGCCCCACTGCCCACAGGTGTCTGGTGGACAGGCTGGACAGGGCCCAAGGAGCCGCCCCACTGCCCACAGGTGTCTGGTGGACAGTCGACAGGGACCAGAAGGCCCCAGCCAGGCTGCAGGGAGTGGCTGGCTCCAGGTACCGTGTCACTAGACCACCTTTCCTCCAAAGAATAACTCTGCTTCCCCGACACATCTCCATTACTTCCAGGTAAGTCTCGTCTGCTTCCAAGTCTGGACTCTGCCAGTTTCTCAACTATCTGGGTCATGTGGAGATGCCCTCCCCACATGGGCAGCCACACCAGGCGAAGCTGTGGCAATGAATGTGGCTGCATCCGGGCCCTGAGGGCGCCCGGGAGCTGCTAATGGCCCTGAGGGCGCCCGGGAGCTGCTGCAGGGCTGTGTCCAGCAAGTGAACATGACAACGCCGTCACCTGGCTTCTCTGCACTCTCCCATCTGGATGGCTTCCTCCATAGAGTTTGTATCCAGGTACAGAGGTGCACACGTGCAATTCCAGGGACTTGGGAAGCTGAGGCAGGAGGACTGCAAGTTCGAGCCCAGCCCAGGCAACTCAGTGCTTTAGTGAGATCCTGTGCCAAAACAAATAAAAAGGATTGAGATGTAGCTCAGCAGCAGAGGGCCTCTGAGGCTCAGTCCCCATACTGTACACACACACACAACACGGTGACGCCAGACATGGTGGTGCACACCTGTAATCTCAGCACTCAGGAGGCGGAGGCAGGAGAATCGCCTTAAGCTCAAGGCCAGCCTGAACAGCATAGCAAGACTGTCTCAAAAGGGCACCAAGCTAAGCAAACAAACAACACAACCAGAAGATGCCATGGCTCAGAGAAAGAAAAAGAATACCACGGCTCACCCGTGGGATAGTTAAAAATCCAAAACGCTGACTGCACAAGAAGCTGGCGAGGGTGTGGAATAACTTTGTTCTTCACAAAGCCACGTGCCTTCTTCCCGTGGTCCAGCATCACACTCCTGGGTATTTACCCAAATGAGCCAGAAGCTACACGTGAAAGCTTCTAGCGGCTTCATTTCTGAGTGCCAAAACTGGAGGCCGAAGAGATGACTCTTGGTAGATGAATGGAAGGGAAATAAGCTGGCCGGATGGGCCCTGGAATATTACTTGGCACTAAACAGAGCCGAGCTCTGAGTCACAGGACGACCGGGAAGAAGCCAGGCTGGACAGGCAGTGCGACCCAGCTGCCGGACACTGCAGAGCAAAGGCCAGGCTGGGACACAACAGGGGCAGTGGGCGGGGCCGGCCTGGAGGGGCCCGGGGCGCGCAGGACACCGGGTGGGCACGGCGTCGCTCAGCCCCTAGCAGGGGTGGGGGTGGGGTCTGCGTACACAGCATTTGCTTACAGAGCTACGTTGATGCAACCGAGTCGCGTCCACCCGAGCTGACTGCATCCGCGGCTCGCATTTCCGGCTCCCTCTGGCTGCTTGGGGTGGATACTGGTCCTGGCATTTGCTCTGCTGTGGCCAAAAAGCGGGGGGGACCCAGGGGCTTTGACTTAATGACAGCGTCTCAATTTGGGGTTCCGCTGTAACCCAGAAATGGAAACCCCAGAGGAAGGAGGCACTGTGCTTTCCACTCTATTTTTTTTTTCTGCCCTAAAATTTCTCCTTAGGAACTGAAGTTAGTGAAAGAGGCACACTTCCGAGAGGTGCAGCCACGGCGCGGGCGGCATCCCTCGGCTCCTGGAGACGCCAGCTCGGAGCCAGGCACTGTCCACCTCGGGCAGAGCGGCCGCGGTCCCGCGCTCCTCGCCGGGCGTCTGGAAAAGCGCTGCTCTGCAGAACTCTCTGTCGTTGAATGCATGCGCTGTAAAATCCGCCGCCGGAGCCGCGCTGAGGCCTCCGGCCCAGCGTGCTGTCCCCAGCCGCGGACCCCACCGTGTCTCCAAGCCCGTGGCTGCCAGCCCGGGACGCGCACCCTGCTCCCCCCAGCCCGCTCCTCGAGGCCTCTGGGCCGCACTCCTGGGGGCCGCTCCCGCCCCTCGCCCCGCCTCCCCGCCCCCTTCCCAGCTGCCAGCGCTTCAGCTCTGACCTTTACCGTCTAGCTCTGATGTGCTCTTTATTTATACCTCTAAGAGAGGCCACACGATATTTAAGCTCGTGACTATTCATTTCACCTCACGTTGTGGTCTCAAGGTGCTCCTGTTTTCCCACAAATGACTCAAGTGTAGCCTACTTTAAGGCGCAGTAACACTGTGTGTAGACACCCTTCCTTACCTGTTCATCGGCAGATTGGCAGCCAGCCTGCTCCAACACCTAGCTGCTTCCACTGCTGTAAACGTGGGCGTGCAGGCACCACCTCAGGGACTCGCCTGATGGGCGTGTGTGCATCTGCTCTGTCCGGCCGTCTCTGCAGCCTCACATGACCAGGCCTAGAAGATGACACCGATTTTGGTGCCCTGTGCCTTTTGCTGGCTGAATAATATTCCACCATGTAGTAACAGCATGCTCATCAGCAGGGTTCTCCACCGTGCAAAGGCTGCTGGGCCGCACAAGCCGATGTGTACAGACAGATGCTCTCGATTCCCCTGGGGTGACACTGCGGAGTGGAAATACTGGATTGCACAGAAATTCTGTGTTGAAAGCGCCAAGCATTTAAAAACTGTTGGCAAGGGATTCAGTCTGCAGATGCTGCAGAGCCTCCACTTAAGGGATGGTGAAGAGGGCAAGTGACAGGAAGCGGCAGTGCAAGGCTGGGGTCCCAGGAGCCGCCTGCCCAGGGTGAGAGTCACAGAGGAGGGTGACGGTGTCTGAGGGCCCCAGGAGCCTGAGGCCAGCCCAACGGGGCTGGTTCCTGAGGCTGTGGCAGGTGACCAGGACGATGCTGCCCACCTCAGCCAGGATGCAGTCAGCTGCGGCCCCCGAGTCGAGGTTTGCAGGGAAGTGCAGTCCCCATGGCCTGTGTGATGCCGCCTGCTGTCCCGAGGCCATGGCCCCACCAGCACCATTAGCCACCCATCACAGCCGGAACCTCCGTGCTGAGGCCTGCTCTAGCATCCTCTGCGTCCCTGTCCCTGCTCGCTCTGTGTATGGCCCTGCAGATGGTCAGTCCGGCCGCAGAGACGCCAGAAGCCAGTGGGGGGCGCTGGGTGTGGGGGTACACGCACTGTAAGCCCAGCACTCAGGAGGCTGAAGCAGGAGGACCCCCACGTGGAGGCCAGTGTGGGCTCCAGAGTGAGACTCTGGCTCCCTATGTATAAAGAAAAACCAAAAGAAACCTGGGAGCCCCTTGGGGTGCAGGCTGGGCTGGGCCCGAGCCCTGCCCAGAGCCCCTGAACCCCTACAGCCCCAGCACTAGGCTCCCTGCCCCTGGAGGAGCCCAGAGTCCACTGCTCTGGACACGTCCGTGGGAGAGGCCATCAGCACATGCGCAGATGCGGCCCCTGCCACGCAGCAGGAGCTCCCGGCAGCCGCCCGGAGCCTCGGGAGATGATGCCACCCAGGCCTGCCACCAAGCAAGAGTGCACAGCCGGGGCCACCTTGGGTGCGCGCGCCTTGCCGAGGATTATTAAATTACATGCACATTTAACTGAAAGCGATTATCTCTCCTGGGCTCAGAGGCCACGCCTGGGGAGGCAAGGCCACTCTGCTGCAGCTTGAAAACTCAAAATCCAAACATCATTTCATATATTCAGGTTGAGCTTCCCACAGATACCCACGCTGCGGGGTGCTCAGCCCCTGGCCTGCCCACAGACTCAGATGCACCCGCAGATATGTTTACTTAGTTCTCAGCTGTGTTTTTCACTTAAAAATCAGGATCACATGTCTGATCTTAAAGAGCAGGGCAATCCCAGCCCACATGTGAGTTTGGCAAACATCCGACATGGTTATCCATGGGAGCATTCGCAATTTTATACTATGCAAAAGACAGCTTTTCCTCACATTCCCCGGTATTGTGAAGAACAAACTATTTTCTTATTTAGGGAGAAAAAAAATTCTGCCCTTTTATGGGCAGAGTTGCTCAGCTCTGTGTATATTACGCTGCATGAAAGCGGTCTGCCTTCATCTGCGGCCGCCCTGATTACAAAGACAAGATCTCTAATTAAAATTGGTTTGGTTCTGTGTATTTCTTTCAAAGAAAACCATCGAAATAGCATTTGTGACTCATTGCCTTCCTAACAGCAGCGTTGTCCCGCTCGCTTGCCTCGTTCTTGATGCTGTTTGGGTCAAGACGCTGGCCTTGAATGAGCCAGAGACATCCTCGTGGCCCCAGGCAGCTGTGACAGCTGGCTGCGGCCTGTCCACGGTGCGTGGCCCCGTATTCTGAAAGCACAGGAGGGAGGCCGGGCTGGCAGCCCTGGGGCCCGGGAATACCCCGCCCACCCCCTCGGCTGGCTGGCCTCAGGAACCGTGCTGTTTCCTCATCACCCACACGGCCCGCCCGGGGTGGACTGGGGGTCACGTGGCTTTTGGGAACCGCTTCCTGCCGAGAGACAAGATTGCCTAGCTCCACACGCTGTCTAACATGCTAGCAAAATTAGTGCTTAGCAATATTCTGGAGAATTCTGTGGTCGGGCGTTCTGCGTCTTTTCCTCTGCCAAGAAAAGCTCGCTAACTTCTTTGCCTCTTGGCCTGCTGCAAACACAAGCAGGGTATGCGTGCATGTGAGTGTGAGTGTGTGTGTGCATGCGTGTGTGTGCACCCGCATGCTCTGCACATCAAGAGCCCAGCGCAAGTGTGGTCCTGGAGTCCGCGCTCAAGTGGGGCTGCGGCCTTAGCCCCCCAGCGGGCTGTCCACACTGCCTGCTGCTTTGCACCTGCCTGGCGGGCAGTTTCTCCCCGCACCCGCTGGCTCAGAGTGGCTTTCAATTCGCCTTCCTACACGCATGGTATTTCCCAGCCCCCCTCTGGGCTATGTCCCACAGCCAAGTTCCTGGTGCTCCGGCAAGTGCTCGCTGTGACCCAGGTCTGGTCCTCACTGCTGCACCACCCTCCTCGAGACCTGGAGCCAGCCTATTGCCCTGAACAGGACGTGCTGCGATGGAAGCCCAGCCCGTGGTGCTGTGTGGTGCTGGGCAGGTCACTTAACCTCTCTGAGACTCAGAAACCTGCAGACGGGGAGATAGCGTGGCCAGCCTCCTCATGCTGTTTCTGCAAGGGAACGGACCCATGTGTGGAAGCACTGGACGCGGACAAGCCCTTCTCCGAGGGTTTTGCTGTTTTGCAGAACTGGGGATCGAGCCCAGGCCCTTGCACTTGCCAGGCGGGCGCTTACACCCCTGAGTTACCTCCCCGGCTCTCTGGGTGTTGCTGTCGCTAGTCTGTTGCCCTGAACAGGGGGTGCTGCCCACGAGCCCCCAGTAAATCAGCAACGGGCCTGCGCCCTGGGTGGGAGCCAGGCTTAGCACAAGCCACCATGGACAAGGCTGCCGTCCACAGCTTCCTCTTGCTGGGCAGAGCCGTGTGCCTGGCACTCAATGCCACCAGACAGCAGGCCCCGGCCAAATCTCTGCCCGCGCAGGGAGGAGAATGAACGTGACAGTTTGTGGTGGCCCCTGGTCAGCCTGTAGCAGAAAGGTGCAGCTGTGCCAAGCTTCTTCTTGTGTGGTGATTGGCTGAAGGGGAGGGGTGGGGACAGGGAAGGGCAGCACTGCATGTCACCACCAGGGTATGTGACCAGCTGGGCTGGAACACTACACAGCTGTCCAAAAGAGTGTGGAAGCTATGCAGATAATAAAGGACAATCTTATGGTTTTATCTAGATGTCCTCCCATAGCCTCTGTCAGTCGTGGGCCGCTTCGAGAGTTTTAGATTGATTCGTGATCCAATGCTGAGATCATGGGTGTGAGTACTGCACCCACCCTGGGGTGGGCAGCCTGTGTACAATATCAGGGAGGGAACGGGGGAGATAACTCAGCGGACTGAGTGCCTGCCTGGCAAGCGCAAGGACCTGGGTTCAATCCCCAGCACCACATGCCATGCCAGCCACCGAAACCAGGCCTGGTGGCACACATCTGTAATCCCAGCACTGAGGAGACTGAGGCAGGAGGATCACTATGAGTCCAGGTTGCGTATCGAGACCCTGCACCAAATAAATAAAATAAAAAGATTATTTAAAAAAACAGGGGCTGGACCGATGGCTCAGTAGAATAAGCACTTGCCTGGCAAGTGCAAGGGCCTAAGTTCAACCCCTGGTTCTACAAAACAGAAACAAAAACACACAATTTAGAGCCAGGGAGACAGCTCAGTAGAATAAATGCTTGTCTGGCAAGCACAGGGTCCTGAGTTCAATCCCTGGTACCAAAAAAAAAAAAAAAAAACCTTTGGGGCCAGGGAGATGGCTCAGTGGAATAATCACTTCCCTGGCAAGCACAAGGGCCTGAGTTCAATCCCTGGTTCCACCAAAACGAACAAACAAACAAAAGCAATATGAGGGAAGGAAAGAGGCTTGCTCTCTGCTCCTGCCTTTTCGCGCTTGCAGCTTTTGCTGTTTTCCACCACCATGCGCTGCTGCCCTGTGCCACGTGCCAGCCTGCCTTGGAGCTAGCTGAGCATGGACCAAGCTCCACACACTGTGAGGCAAGTAAACACTTCTTTCCTTAATTTGGCATGTCAGGTATTTTGTCTCAGAAACCAGAGAAAAGTAACCGAGACAGGAAAGGAGCACCCACACACATGGTGAAGGACAGCATTCTGCTGCAGAGGGGGACTTCTGTGTTTTATAATATTGATTTGCATTGTATTTCGTGGATATAAAGGCATAAACGTGGTTTCTAGAGGGGGACAGGGAGGAGCAGTCGCTGAGCACTGGGTGGCCAGGACAGAGTCAAGGTGTGTGGAGCACACACCAAGTGACGCAGGGGACTCGCTGCACTGCACTGCCATACGCTACAACTAGAAAACAGGACGAAGGGGTGAGCATGCCTCACCCAAAACTCTCAAGTCCAAAATGCTCCCAAACCCAAAGCTGACTGAAAACCTCTGCCACAGGAGAAGCTTCCACAGAGCCTTGCAGCACTGGCCAGAGCCAAAACCTCACTACAGCTCCGGCCACGGCCTTAAGCCTCAGGCACAAAGCGTACTCAATGTGCAAATGGCTTTGTCTTAAGACCTGGGCCCATCCCCAAGACAGCTGATTATGAATATGCAAATATACTGCTGATTATTCATGTGCAAGTATACATCTGTTATGTATATGCAAATATGCATTATGCATATGCAGTTGTGCCGCTGATTGTGCATATGCATATAATCCAAAATCAAAAGTCCAAATGTCAAATATCTCTGGTCCCAAGACTTTTGGATAAGGATTCCTCAACCCCTGTGTGCATATATGTATGCGTGTAAAATACGTGTGTACACTTAAAAACAAAAATTTAAACTATCATGGAAGAAAACTTAATGGTTAAAACAAGAAACAAAGAAATCCACAGTCATAATTGGAGACTTTATGTACAAAGGGAATGATAATGTGTATCTAGTAATATACATCTGCAATCCTGCGCTCAGCAGTTGGTAAAACAAGGAGGAAAAAGAAGTGAATACTGGGGCCGGGGAGATGGCGCAGTGGAATAATCGATTCCCTGGCAAGTGCAAGGGTCTGAGTTCAATCCCCAGTTCTGAAAAAAAAAAAAAAAAAGTGAATACCGGGCCAGGCAGATAGCTCAGAGGACTAAAGCGCCCGCTTAGGCAAGTGTTCAGGGACTAGGATTTGATCCCGGGTATCACATACTGTGCTGTCCACACACCTGTAATCCCAGCACTTGGGAGGCTGAAAACAGGAGGGTCAGTATGAGTCTGATCTGTGTGGTGAGACCCTGGAGACTCTGAACTAAATACATAAAAAAATAATTATTTTTTAAAAAAGTAAATATTGCACAAAGATCTAAAGCAGGCACATACCTGGAGTCCAGCCCTTTGGGAGGCTCAGGCAGAGGACTGAAAGTCAGAACTCAGTGACTGTCTTCGTTACTCTTCTAGTTGCTGAGACAAAATACTCAAAACCCAGAATTAAAGGAGGGAAGGCATATTTACTTCATAATTTGTAGCGCTTTCAGTCCACAATCAGCTGGCTCCAAGGCAGCGGCTTGGGAGAGGGGCATGGCAAAGGGGAGACAGTCCATGGCGGGCAAAAGGCAGCAAGCTGGCGAGCGACCACAGCCAACCTTCACAGCTTTTTCCCTTCTCTACTCTATCTAGGCTACCCGGCTTAGGGCAGTGCCAAGCCAGCCCGGGCCCTGATCCACTACACACATGCCTGCGATCCCAGCATCACACACGCTGGATCAGGCCACCTCTGAAAAGCCCCTCCTGTGAGGCTTTGGGGGTGTCTAGACACAGCCATAACAGTGATTTAATAAGACGGGGAGGGGAGGGGAGGGGA
>NW_004524791.1:1309321-1318564 GCF_000260255.1 Octodon degus
GGAGGAGGGGAGGGGAGGGGAGGGGAGGGGAGGGAGGGATAGAGGAAGAAACAAAGGTGGAGGTAGCTCAGCCTGAAGATTCTGTGTTTGATCACCAGAACGCTCCCCAAAAAATTAGAACAGCGCTACTGACCTCGACCCCGTGGATTCATGGACTATTCACTCAGGCATCCGCTACGCTTTCTGCGTGGGCTCACATGAAACCCTGGGCAGGACCAGCAGCAACCGGGAGGGAGAGGACCTCTTGCCCAGACAAGGGGACTGAACTGTGTCCTGAATGGAACAGAAGCCGGTCAGCGATCAACAATACAATACCTGGAGAAGCCCAAAAGCACTTGGACAGGAGGGACACATACTTCCAAACAAACCCAGGCTACAGAAGAAACCGCAAGAAAGATTAAACTATTTTAAAATGCTTGAAAGCTGGGCGAGGTGACACACACCTGTAAACCCAGCAGTTGGGAGGCTGAGGCCAGAGGATCGCTAAGAGTTCCAGGCCAGCCTGAACTGTACAGCGAAGCTGCACCCGCTGCCCCCCCACCTCCGGCCTTGGGACGGGCCTAGCACATTGCGAGGTGCAGCATGCAGCTAACGGGATCCTTAGGAACGCAGGGCTGCAACTGAAGCTGGGGCGTTGCACCGGAAGTGAACAGGACGAAAGTGGAAATCAAGGAAACAGAAAGCAAGGAAAGCCGGAAGGGAGGTCCTCAGGAGGATTAACACAAAGAGCCGGCCAGATAGCTCAGCAGATTTACTCCCCTGCTTAGGCAGAGCGCAGCAGCCTGGGTTCAGATCCCTGGCCTGCCATCTGTCCCCCACCCCCAGGGTGCACTGAGATGGCTACTGAGACTGCGCATGGTGGCACAGGCCTGTAATCCCAGGGCTTGGGAGGCTGTAAACAGGAGGATCACTACGAGTCCAACCTATGAAGTAAGACCCTGTAGACCCTGTACTAAGTTTAAAAAAAAGATCAATATAGGCAACAAATCTCTGGACCGACCTCTGTTGGCACCACCAGCAGGTGAGGGCAAGTTTCCTTACCTAGTAACAAAGTGAAGAAATGGGTGAACCCCTCGGACAGAGAGGGTGAGGCAGGCGCTGGCACTGCCCGGAACCACGCCCTTGCCCTGGGCCCAGAGAGAGACAAGGTCCTCCCAAAGCCGCAACGCTGGGCCACGTGGGCTGCCCTAACCCTGCACTCTGCTGCCGTGCTTCTCTGCTGGGTTTCTAGCTAGTGGAGCTGGCCCCAAATGTCCCCCCAGGCCTGCCACGGGAGGTGGGCCCTTGGGGAGGCGCTGCACGGGAAGGTTAAGCATCAGCTGACAGCCACTACGCAGGGGGACGGCGGGATCCAGGGCAAGAATCTGCTGGAGCTGCTTCTTGGTCGCCCTGCGGCGGCAGAGGGACCCAGAGCACAGGGTCCATGCTGTCCTCGCACCAGCCGCATCCTGCCCTGTGCCACTGCCCGGGGAGCAGGGTGAGGGCCAGGAGGGCCTGGAAGCCTCTGCGGCAGCCCTCCGCTGCACACGGGATCACCTTCTTTACTAAAAGGCAGCTGGGTCCTTTGATTAACTTGCAGGAGGCCGCACAGCCCAAAGCCAGGATGCATCCGGCCAACGCAGCAGAGGTTCAGACCGGGGAACAGTACCTCCAGAAATCGTTACCGATGCGCAAAATGAAAACAAAGCCCCATGTGGATGAGTCACGGCCATTGCTTGGCCAATGTGCTCTCTGTGAAAGCCTGAGAGAGTGTCTTCTCCCCATGTGACTCTCCTTAGGCACACTCTACATTATCGATCACTTTCCTCTTTGGCCCCATAATCTCCTTGATCAGAAAATTTGGGACACTGCCGAGGTACATGACGTTACAGTACAAGTTCTCATATGTCCTGAGTCTTAAGTGACCTTGGAAGGCTAGGGCCAAAATGTTGGCTTTCCTTGTGGCCCTCCCTTTTCTCTAATTTTAGTCTGCAAACTTAGGTTGTTAACCATTCAGAAGAAAAGTTTATTGTTATTACCATCCACATAGCTGACACTGACAAAGGATCTACAATCCGAGGTACAGGATCTCTGGATAAATCCTGAGGGGATTTCACTGACCTTATCAGATCCAAAAGCTACAACTTTTGTTACATAGGTCTTGCTTTACCTTGGTCTTAACCATCCAGCAGAAAAGTATAAAAACGAAGTATAAGAAGTAAAGCCATGCTGTTATGTTGAGCTGTAGGGGACTCAGGTCAACAATTTCTGACATTGCCAGTGAAGCAGAAGACCCAATACTATTATGGGCTACTGGACTCTTTTAGAATATTTTGCTGAGTTTACACACCTATAATATTCAAATGACAGAACTAAACAAAAAAGGGGATACAGATGAATGTCCATTTTGTATCTGTGTATTCTAAATGGTTAGGATAGACATATAGTTACATTCTCTTAATGAATAGAGGGATTTGTTCTAATAGTGTTTGTAAATAGGATATTATGTCCGCATCTTGTACAGCAAATAACCACTAGGAAGAGAATATGCAATGTGTTAATTATTGAAACTGTCCTACCAATTTGATTTGAAACTGTCTCATTGCTATTTGTCTCTCAATAAAATTATGAAAAAAAAGAAAGAAAGAAAACGAAAGCCCCATGGAGACCACGGTGGGACAGGAGGGCAGACAGGAAAAAGCGTAACTTAAAAACACTTCGAAAAAGTAATGAAGTGGGCCAGGGAGATAGCTCAGTGGAGTAAGCACTTCCCTGGCAAGCACAAGGGCCTGAGTTCAATCCCTGGTTCCGCCAAAAAAAAAAAAAAAAGTAATAAAGTTCATGTCAACCTTTTTTCTTAACTCTTGGAAGGGCCAGAACCCCAGCCCAAGCTCCTCCTGCGCAGTCCTGGCTCAAGTCCCTGCCGGAGCTGCCCCTGGTGGACTCCTGAGGAAGCTCCGTGGGGACGTGGGGACATGGGGACGTGGGGACGTGGGGGGGGGGCTGTCCCTGCTCGGCCCCCTAACCAGAGGAAGGGAGTACCCCGTAGGGGCCTGAGGTCATGTGGCCGCGGGCCGGGTGCTAATGGGGATGGGGTCAAAGCCCAGGGCGCTCGGGGCCAGCCGTGCAGCAGCGCAGTCCTCCTCTCCCTCCTCCCTCCTCGCCAGCCCCGGCCAGCCTCACGCCTAGGCGGGCAGGGAATGTGGCTCTGCCAGCCGGTCTGGGAACCATTTCATATGTGAAAACAGAGCCACACTTTTATCCCGGGAGAGGAGCGTAATCACCAAACGCACATGAAATCACTTAGACGCTGGAGCCGACAGCCCCCTCGCTTTAATTACATCGTGGGCTGTGTTCTGCTGAAAGCAATTACATTTTTAGATCTTCCTCAACACACACACACTCACACGCACACACGCACACACACAATCCCTGACGCACTCCCAAGCACACACTCGCCACACAAGCCCTGCCCACCTGGCCTCCCCGGGCCGGAGGACAGACTGAGATTTTGCAGGACCGAGGTGGTTTGGAGTCCAGCTGCTCACGGTCTCAGGTGGGCAAGCCAGCATGCGTCCCTGCTGCCCACTCGTCCTCCGAGTCGGACCCCCGCAGGTACTGAGGCTCCCTCTCACGTGAGCCGTTCCGAGAGCCCCGCCCCCGTAATCCCAGCCCTCACACCCAGTCCTCTGCCAGGGGCAAATGACTTTCCAAGACAGACAGAGCCTCTGCGTCACACCCGCCACCATCCAGGGCTACCGGCCCAGGCCGGGGTCCCCTCGGCCCTTCTGGGGTTTCCAGTCGCCCCTCCGCCCGGCCCCTGCGATCAGCGGTCCTGAAAAGCGCCCTTTGTGCCGGGCGGGACCGCGGCAACACAATGCCCTCTTGTCCCCCAGCCTCTCGGAGCTGCCTGGAGAAGGAAGGGAGCAATTTCGCAGCGGTTTCCGTGGCGCGGTGCTTTCGGTGGAGACTCACGTTTCCGGGCAGCTCCGCCCTCCAGCAGACCAGCCTGGGCCTAGAAGCCAGGGGTGCATGCGGGACCTGGGCCCAAACAAGGCAGGAAGCTGGAGAGGGCTGGTGGGGCGGTCCTGCTGGCCACAGACGAAAACACCTGCAGCAAGGCTAGGTGCATCCTCCGAGGCGTACATTATCCTGAGGCTTCCAGTGGAGCTCCTTCCTTCCCTTGGGCCCCCAAAGCAGTCCAGGCCCTGCCTGTGTGATGCCACTGGTAAGAAGCCACTGTGCCTGGGTGACTGACAGCTGCTCCTTCCCTGGACAGCACTCGCACCCAGTTCATCCGACCCCACTCTGGGTCTCAGGGCTCCCTGGATGGCAGTGGGATACGAACCGAAAGCCATGGCATGATTATTGCAAACTTGGTGGGCAACCCCAGCGATGTGGTGCGCACCCGTCATCCAGGCTGCAGTAGGAAGAGGGCAGTGAGTCCGGCCAGCCTGGGCTGCCTTGCAAGACCCTGTCTCAAAAACAAAACAAAACAAAAAAAAAAAACAGGAAAATTATTTGTATTCACTCCAGTGAGATGGAAGTTTGAGATTTTGTGTTTATTACCCCAAAGGTAAACCCATAATCAATTTTTTAAAACACCTGGCACCTGAAAAGTTCTTTTCAAGTTTCCCCCCAAGTTTCAGCAGACACGGGTTTCCTCAGACACTCCAGAGGCGCAGCAGAGCTGGTGCCCTGCTCGGGTAAGCAGCAGCGTCCCTGTCCTCTGTTCTCCAGGTTGGAAGGAGTAGGATCGGGAGTCCCCCGGCTGTCAGCCCTGCATCTGACTTGGACACATGCTAAGGTGTCGTGAGCCACGGGCAGGAGGGACAGATGCTAGCGGTACAGTACCTGGCCACGTCCTGGCTCCTGTGCCTGTGACTCCGGCGAGTCGCCTGCCCTTCAGCATCCTTGGGTATGGCTGCGTTCACAAGGACCCAGACATCTGAATGAAGGAGTGCGTACTATTCCGTGATGCTAGCAGCTGCTGGCGTGCAACGAGTTCTCAGCGAGGCCGCGGTGCCACGCTCTGTCCACCTGAGGGCAGGGGCCTCCTCTCCAGGAAGCTCTAGTAAGTCTTCTCAAGTCAGGAGGCAGAAAGACCTGCCAGGATCATGGACTTGGCTACGTCACCTTGACAAACCCGCGCCACCCTCCACAGCCAGGTCTACAGGTCCACGTGTCCAGGCTGCTGTCCCACCAAGCCCTCATCTGAGCATCTCTGCAGAGGAGCTTTGTAGGTGTGGCTGGGCAGCTGGCTCCACGTAAAGCAGATGACCCGCCACGCAGCGGGCGGGCCTCGCCAAATCGGGCGAAAACGTTAACAGCAGAACTGCACCTAAAGAGCATGTGTGCTGGCTCACGCCTGTCATCCCTGCACTGAGGGAGGCTGAGATCACGGAGTCTGGCCCACATAGCTAGGCCCTTGGTGTGAGACAGTGCTTAGTGATGTGCTCAGTGCAGACCCTTGTACCGAAAATCAATAATTTGTTAATTTTTTTAAAAAACTACATCTTGAGGCCAGGGAGATGGCTCAGTGGAGTAAGCACTTCCCTGGCAAGCACTAAGGGCCTGAGTTCAATCTCCGCTTCTGGAAGAATAAATAAATAAATAAATAAATAACTACATCTTTCTGGAGGGGAAAAATAGAACACCATCTCCTGCCCGAGTTTGCAGCCTCCCAGCAGTGTGAGCCGGTTCCCTAAAGCGAACTAAGCTCCCGCCTCTCCTTCATCTTTCTCTGCCCTGCAGAACAGCCAGAGGGCAGCATCTGTGAGCCGAAAGGACCCAGCACCTGCCTCTTGCTCTAGCCAGCCCCGGGGCCTTGAGACCAGCCCTGCCAGTGGGCAGGGAGGCGGAGGCCTCTGTCCCTCACCGCGCTGCAGGCACTCTGCCCTGGAGCCCGCTGCTGGGAGATGCCCCCCTTTACCAACTCCATCCTTACGTTGAGTCCAAACCCAGGCTCCTGCAATGTCTTGTTTGGTTTGGATTCTCTCCTCTCTATCAACTCAGAAAAGAGAATCCTCCCTTTGGTCAGGACTTTTAGCCTAAACAGTGAACGCAGCAGCAGTTGTTAAGATGGTTCCCACTATCGGGGGCCGGCCCCTTAGCTCAGCTCTTTAAGTGGCTGCTTCAACAAAGCAGTCAGGCTCAGGGTGCTGCGGTTCGATCCCCACAACTCAAGCCAGCCAAACCTGCCCTGGAGGCATTCGGAGGAAAAAAAAGATGGTTCCCAACAGCTCCAGGGAAACACACTGCCTGCTAGGAGAAAGTGCCTCCTCACAGGCCCCGGCGACATGGCCTCTGCACAGCTGGGAGGAGGTGCCCTCCCAGGGACCCTCCTGCTGGAACAAGTGTCCTGCGAGCGTGAGTGTGCTATGCCTTCGGAGGCCCACGAGGGGTGCACAGGCTCGTGGCAGGTGTTTGGACCCCCGAGCGGCATGTGCCCACCACATCTTGGGATGCCACGTGCCCGTGAGTCTGGTTCTGGTGCTCACTGCTCCTCTTCAAACTCCGCTTTTGCCTTCTCGGACACCTAGTGCTCGTTCCTGCTTGTCAGTCACGAGGTGCCAGACACGGTGTTTAGTGACATGCTGAGTGTAGGAAGTTCCCCGCAGCCTGCCAGCAGGCCTCAGCTTTCCACTGAGCCCAGGCCCTGGACAAGCGATGCCCTACATGCATCTCAGGTCTTTATGTTGGTCGCCTATCCCCCAGGGGCACCGGATCCAGGTCTGGAGTTGGTGCCTCCCTTCCCACGGTCAGTGCGGTGCCAACTGGCCCAGGCAGGCAGGAATGTGGCCAAGATGGCTCCCTTGCCACAGTGCCTGGGGTTTCCTGCAGGGCCTCACTGGGCTCCCACAGGAGAACTTAGAAGGGCTAAAGATGATCTGGGACCTGGAACTGTGGGGAGGCGAAGGAGCCTGGGACGCAGCAGGTCTGAGGGCAGAATTCCCAGCTCTCCGAGACACACAAGTGGCTTTCAAAGATGTGGCTCCTGCTGGCTCCACACAGAAGGGCTGGAGTCCTGCCTGCCGCGTCCCAGCCGCAGGCTTGTCCCTGGGGACTGTGTTCTTGATCCTAGTGTACTTATTCCCGTCACCTGCCTCAGGTGCCGTGATCTTGAGGCTGGCCTTGATGGATCCCCAGCGTCAGCTGCTCCCCACAGGTGCAGGCCCTTGGACAGGTTCATGCAAATAATTGCTATAAAAGGGCAAGTCTGCCCCGCTCTGTTCTAGCTTCCTGTCTCCGCTAGGATGCTATTAGCAGCTGCGTGGTGACACAGCTCGGTGACACATGGAGGCAAGGGGTGAGTGAGCAGAGGCCAGGCAGATAGGGCCAGCTGGATTTAAAATCCCAGCCTCCAAGACTGGGAGCTAAACAAGCTTCTATTTTTTGTAAAGTATCAAGCCTTGATTATTTTGTTATAACAACAGAAAGCCACCAAAGGCAAGGCCTCAACTAGGGGAGCCCAGTCTGGGGTGGGGGAGGTCCCTGCCTGTCCCTGGAAGAAGCAGTGCTGCCCAAGGCAGGCCCACAGCAGAGCCAGGTGGCAGGGCTGGCACGGCGGCCTGGGTGGCCGGCTGCGTGCGCTTCTCAGACCGCTCCTCTCTCATCCCCCAGAAGAGAAAACCCCAAAGCCTCGATGCACCCCACATCTGTCTCAAGCCTGCGCCTGTCTCTGCGGTGGTGGGAGCAGGCGGTCCTGTAAGTGCATTGAACCCTCTCTGTTTGTTTCAAGAAAAAAAATTTTTTTCTGTTTGTTTGAGCTACAGTGTTTGTTGTTTAAAGGAATGAAATAATTAAAACAAGAGGGGCCCTATGTGGTCTTGGACTTTTATCTGTATCAGGACATAAGATGCATGGACAAAACTCTACCTTTCTAGCCCCAGTTAATGAATCTGATCGCTGCCTACGGATTCACAGTGCTGTCTTTAGCAAATAAATGCATGTGTTCCCATGCAGAAGATTAGGTACAGAACTGCGGGGGTTAGCCCCTGGCTGGGGCCTGGACCAGCTGACATCTAGCTTCTCTCAGGTCTGGCAGCCAGAGGCCAGGGGTGCCACAGCCAGCTGCCGCCCAAGCGTGTGTGAGGATGAGGCCCATGGACACCTGCTCTTGGCCCGGGGACGCAGCCCCACCCTGGGCAGCAGTGTCTCTGCCCTGACCCCAGTGTCCTGCCTTGAGGCCAACAGGGGCAGATCCCACTGAGGGCCCCCCACCCCGCACTGTACCTGGGACCTACGATTCCTGCCCAGGCACACAGCACTCTGGGTCCAGGCCTCCACATGTCCATAAGGCCAGACGCCATGGGGGGCACCAAGAGAGCCTTCCTGGTGGGTGCCATGTTAGGGCACCAGCGTGGTGTGGGACACCAGCTGCCAAAAGCCTGTAATTTAGACCAGAAGGGTCAGCATAGCTCAGTGGCCAGCCCAGCCGCCCTGGCCACCGCCAGGCAGAGCAGCACAGGCATCCAGGGCCTGGCTGTCCAGGGAGAGAAGTCGGTGATGGCACTGAGCTCTGAGCAAGGTGTGCACACACAGAGAGCCTGAGGTCCACAACTGACCACACACACACACACACACACACACACGTGCATGCGCGTGTGCCAGCAATCTCGGTGACAGCAAAAGTGACCAACAGCCCTGGCCCACCAAGCCATGGAGTGTAACCTGGCCAGTAGGACCAAGGAGAGAGCTGGGACCCTGCACAGTGACCCACAGAGCCTCCCAGGCCAGGGGAGGACAAGGCCTGCACAGGATGCGCTCCGAGGCAGGGAGGGGGTGCCCGGAGGGCAGGGGTCACCCTGAGGTGTCAGAGCCTGTCTTGGGGGTAGACACTGCATCCCCATGAGCTTGCTGCCCTGGCAAATGGATGACCCTGTGCATGTGATATTTCAGTAAAAGATTTGTTTTAAGAACATAAATCGGGTTATTCTGGTTATTGCTGGCAGCTTAACAAACCATGGCAGAACTCGGTGGCTTCAGCAACTGTCTTTTATTACTTCTAGTCTGCGGCCACAGGCACATGGGGCTGGCTGCTCCGGGGTCACCCTGGGGTGCACTGGGGTCCCTCCCCCAACCCACAGTCTCTGCAGGAGGCAGACACAGCTCTCATTCGCCCTGCCAAGCCCTCGAAGGGGGGTCTACACAGTCACATTTAAGGAGGACCCACCCCAGAGGCCTGGCCGGCCGGGAGGACAGCCCCCGCCCGCCCCTCCCGTCCGTGTCCCGTCCGTGTCCCGCCCCTCCCGTCCGTGTCCC
>NW_004524791.1:1319125-1361038 GCF_000260255.1 Octodon degus
CTCCCGTCCGTGTCCCGTCCGTGTCCCGTCCGTGTCCCGCCCCTCCCGTCCGTGTCCCGTCCGTGTCCCATCCGCGGCCCGTCCGCCCTCGGTCCTGCAGGCTTCAGCTCCGGCCCCAGCCACGCGCATCTCCTCTGATGCTGGAAGACGGCGCCCTTGTGCCCTCAGGACCTCTGCACGTGCCTGCCGGTCCCCGGCACCCAGGGGCCTGGGTTTCCTCTCCACACCACACCGACTCTACTCGGAACCATCTTCCCTGCTGATTCCTCCTGTTCTCGCTGCTTTCCACCAGCCCTGAAGCTCCCTGTTAACCACTGGGGGTGGGTGACACTGTGCTGGACACGAGAAGGATGAAGTGCAGGCAGCCAGTGGCCCACACCCCCGCTGGTCACAAGGGCAAGGGCTGTGAGCACAGAGGAAGGGACCTGTGTGGGCGCTGCCGCCTGTAACCGTTTTCTGAAGTGTCTTCCTGTTCTGGAAAGTGAAAGAACTACATTTCCCAGGAGCACCTGTTCTGGAGAGCGAAGGAACTACATTTCCCAGGATCACTTGCAACCAAGGTAGAGCGGTCCAGCCAATGCGATGCAATCCCACAATCCCAGGGCAGGAGAGAAGCTGAGGTGGAGCCCAGGGGGATGGACACCCAGGCTTTCCTTAGCGGGACGGTGTCCCAGCATCCAGGTGCCGGCCCCGCGGTATCCAAAAGCCAGCGGGCGTATGTTCTTGGGTTCAGAAGCAGCCTCCTGTGGCTTCACTTTCCCGGTGGAGATATGCAGCGACCTCTCTGGGCAGTGAGGGTTGTGCGGTCCCGGTGCGCACGCTCCAGCCTCTCCGACCATCTGCAAGCACCAGCCCCTGCACCAGCCCCAGTCCTGGCCACAGTGCCTTGGAGGGGTGGTGGCATCGCCCGCCTGGACCGGAGCCTCTTGGAAGGTGACGGGTGAGACTGCGCAGACGCTGCACTGATGGAACTCCAGCTGGTCCCCCAAAATCCGCCCACTCCCCAGAACCTTGATGGCACCTGGACACTCACAGTGGCCAGGTGCCCCTGTCCTGCTCCCCTGTGTCCAGGTGTGCGGTATGGGGCAGGGGTGCGGCCCAGTCGTCTCGCAGAAAAGCACTACGGAGTGTGACCCCGCAGCTCCACTAGAGACCTCAGCGAAGGACTCCAGAGCTCTCCTGGCATCATACCATCGTGAGCCAGAAAAGGGCCCATGGGGTGCACCCCCGCCCGGATGTCCAGCCTCAGAACAGAGGAAAGGCGCATCTGCTGAGAACAGGCCCCGCAGGCTCCGGGACTTTGCCAGAGCATCCCTCACGGATGGAAACAATCAGGCACCGCTTCATCATTCTTCTACTGTGTGACGGGGCTTTAGAAAGGAAAATGAAATAAATAAAGGGCCAGAAGCTGGGATCGAGTTCCGGGATCCAGTCCTGGGAGCTACTGCCCCTTCTGTGTACATCAAAGAACCAGCACCATCTGCGTCTGGAACCCTCGCCATGCAACGAAAGAGGGACGCCAGCCCTCCGGGACCCTCCAGCCCCTGCCGCGGGTGCCTTTCTCTTCTTCCAGGTGGTTTTCTCTCAATTCTTTCTTTCCACCAGTGAGCTCTACACAACTTCTAGCCTCCCCTATTCCACCCTGTGTGCACCTGTGAGCTCAAGAAAGGTGACTGTATTTTTTTTATGCTGGAAAAAATAGAACATATACAAGTAAAGAAGACAGCACACCCAGCCCGGACTGCCTGCCACACCAGAAGTCCTGGGAGGCAAAGGCATGGCTGCTTTCGGTGGAGATGCAGGCACTGGTCAGAGCAGACACTGCACCTAGAACTGTATTCCAGTTAGGTCTCCTCACTTATTCTGCTTGGAAAAGATGCTCTGAGGACTCCCACCCCAAAGCACAAATAAGAGCGTGCCCCTCCCTGCTTTGCCAAGCCACCCTGAGCACTTCCAGGGTCATGCTGAGCACCCTGTCCCAGACACATGGCCTGGTCCCCATCACCCTCAAGTCAGCATGAAGCACAAATTCCTGCTGGCCCAGGGCTGTGTCCTGCAGCTAGTTCATGGTCCAGGGCGCCCTGGTCTCATGAGCCGTGGCAGAGACAGTCGCAATTACATGGCTAGGTGCCCCAGTCAGTGCTCCACCTCCCCAAGGTATGACTGCGGCAGGTCACTTCCTCTGTGGCCCTCCACAGCCCCACCTAATGTCTCTCTTGTTACCCGGTGCTGTGAGAACTAAAGGAGATAGGAGACACAGGCCTGACGCCTAGGCCACCACCATCCTGCCACCAGTGCCCTCCTCGAGATGCCTTCCTACAGATTGGCTGCCCAAGGCCATGCTAGGCCTGGGGCACCGCCCAGCACCATCCCCAAAAGGGTGCAGGTTGTTGAGTGAGCCCAGTCCTCGCTGAGCGTCTGCCGTCTCCTCTGCTCACACAAGGGCCCATTCAGTCTCACTTCGGAGAGGAAGAAGGCAGAGGAGAACCCTTCCCAGCAGAAAGAACTCAGTTTGTGTAAGGCCTGCACTTCTGAGGCCCCGGGGACACAATCGGAGTATTGTACCTCCACCTCCTTGTTGGAGCAGCTGGCTTGTGGGACAGTAAACAAGCTTCAGATGAAATAAAAGTTGTGGGCAGCAGATTCTCCTGCTGTGAGTAACATGCTGCGTGCTTCCGAGAGCCTACGACATCCCACTGTCGCCTCTAGCAAGAGACCCTCCCAGCAGCACCCCGGAGCAGGGCGCAGGCCACTCTGCCAGGATGCCTGTCTCTGACACAGCCTGCAGCTGGTCCAAGTTGGGGTGCTGGACGGATACATACAGGGGTCCTGCACAGACGTGTGGGCTGTGGCCACCAGACCGTCCTTCCTGTGTCCATCTTGGACCTGCTGTGTAGTGCAGGATGTGGTGCAAATAAGCCTGGGCCTTTACTGTGCGTGGCTTTATAGGAACAAGCCACACGTGGATGTTCACCCGCAAATACATCCATGACCCCAGGGTCGCTAACACTAAGGCCTCTGCGTGGCTGACCCTGCTGAGCTCCTCTCTGCACCAGCCCTGCCCACTGGGCCTTAGAGGAAGCCTGGCCCCCAGGGCACCATCTATCTGTCCTCCACTCAGATCGCTGACCACCCACCACCCCGAGTCGGCCCCTGGCCACTGAGACTGACTGGTGATGTCACTTGATAAGGATGACTTTCTGGTTCATTAGGGAACCTCTCTGACCCTCAGGTTCCCCCACTTTCCAGATGTGGACAATAATGCTGCTGGCTCAGGGGCTTTGAAGACAGGATGCTCATGCCCACGAGGGTGACAGCAGGACTGGCCACTCAGACTCGGAGGCACACCATGCCATGTCAGTAGCTGAAGGCTGGTCTTGGGCAAGCTGACAAAGTCCCAGAGGTGGGCCGTGCCCTGCTTATAGCGCTGCTTCTCTCAGCCACAAACAGCCCTCAACCTGCCCCCAGCAGGCAGAGGTAGAGAAGAAGCCCCGGCACTCCCATCCAGGCCTGGAATCAGAAGGGTCTGCTCTAGTTGGCAGGAGCTCTGGATCTGGGCAGGATGCCCATGTGCAGGGTGGGAGTCCGGCGCTGTGGCTGGAAGCTGGCTGGCCTACCCAGTGGGGCCACCTCTGCTGTCCTCCAGGACTTACCTGCCCTGCACAGTAGCAGCTTACCTGGGGTGGCTGTGCCCCACCTCCCACTGTCCCAAGACCCCTGGCTGGGGACTCTCATCCGGGGCACCCAACCACTTTCTAAAAGGCTAAATCAAGGGGTGCTTTCGGCCACATAACCCTGGTTCCTCCCGAGCTGCCAGGAAGGGCCAAGCTGCTGGAGTCTCTGGATGCTTCCAGCTCCCACTGCACCTGACACCGAGCCCTGGTGAGGGAAGTGAGTGCCCAACCTGGCGGGCAAGGCTGGTGATAAGAGGGCTCATGCCAACCTGCCCCAGGTCTCCCGCCACCTTCTGCAGCTCTCCGCTCCTTCCTTCCTTCATTTCAGCCACCCTGGCTGCTCTGCCCAGCTCCCAGGGTCTGGGGTGGGTGCCTGCTTGCTGGGCAAGGGTTCCACTCCTGAGCTGCAGTCCCAGGTGACTCGAGTTTCGTTCTGTCCTCCATCAGATGCTGGACGGCCGCAGCCCCCACATTAACATCCGATGTAGTTCTCCCAAGCTCCACAGGCGAGTCTGACTTCTCCATTTTAGAGATGAGGCTGCTGAGGTGCAGAAAGCTTGGGACAGCTTTCCAAGGCAGTACAGCAGAAGCAGAGCCAGCCTAGATGCTGTGTGCAGGCCCCCGAGTCTCCAGCCTGGTCCACGCAGGCCTGGCTGCTCTGAGCACCCTGCCGCAGCCTGCCCAGGCTTCCGCCACAGACCCGCAGGCGGGTCGCTCTGCGGTGCTGTCCTATCCTGGGGCGCCATGGCAGCCCGCAGCGGGGGTGCAGGCTCAGCCAGAAAGGGTCTGGAGGCGCAGCTGGGCCTGCCCAGCCACCCGGAAGACTCAGCCTGTACTTAGTTCTTCGTGGTAAATAACAGCTCTGGTTTCTGCTAAAAGGATTCATTCCCAGAACACAATAATTTCCATCTCCTCCTTGCCACGACCCATATTTTATAGCTAAATATATGCCAAAATGAGCCTGCTGGTCTGATAGCGTCGTTAAGGAGATATTTGACCCCTAGTTTAATTGCAGGATGGAGGAACTGGCATGGATGTGCAGAAGGGGCCGGCAGGCCGGCAGCGAGCTCAGGGCTGGGCATCTGGTATCCGGCAGCTCAGGGAAAGCATCCCTGAGACAGAGGCTCCAGCCCGGGCCACTGACTTTAGAGGGGGCTGACCCTGGATCCCAAGAGGTGGGAGGACTGAGGAAAGCCCTGGCCTAACGCAGGCCCCGAGGGTCACACCTCCGACCCTCTGCTTCCCAGGACCCCCTAAAACCTCACTCCTCCCCAGTGCTAGGTGACCTCCTGGCATGCCACCTGCTGAAAAGACTAAAGGAGCAGGTGTGGCACTTCCTGACACCAAGCCTGCCCCAGCACCTGCCTCAGGTGACCTAGAGAGGAAACACCCTAGCTAACAAATCACGGCTCCTAGAGACACACGGTGTCCCCTCTTGGGCCAAGAGCCCCTGTGCCTCTACAGGAAACAGGCCACAGGCAGAGGAGAGCATCAGCTTGGGTCCTGCAGCCTGGGACTCCACGCAGCCACGCAGCACCCTCTCCCCGCTGAGATTCTTCTCGTTGTTCAGCATCAAAGCTCTAAAACCCGCCTGACGTTATGGGTTGACAAATGGTAGCTCTTTGAAACAAGGGGGCACGAATAACTGTGACCCCAGTCCACTGTGTTCTGTCCTGGTGGTTTTTGTGTCAGGCCCCCAGCACTCCCCAGTGGGCACACTGTGAAGCCTGGCAGAAGGGGGAGAGCACAGCCGCGGCCAGCTCATGGAGACCTTGCCCCACCTGCCTGTGCGCGCCTTCTTTTCTACCTAAGCCTAGAGTCAGCCGACCAGTCCTAATAGGAGAGGCTCCACGCGGGCATCCAGGGCTGAGCAGGGACCCTGTCCCTCCTGTCCTTGCGGTTGTCTTTCCTGGCTGACTTTTTTCTCCTGGATCCCCTGGGGGAGGAGCTCAGGTAGAGGGCTTCAGCCCCCAAAGTTGCTGGGAGGTTCAGCTCTCCAGGTGTGCAGGGCTCGGCCCTGGCCACTCCCAGCTGAGCCCACAGGCTGAGGCTGAACTGGAAGAGGCAGTGAGTGAGTGAGTGAGTGAGTGAGTGAGTGAGTGAGTGAAGCAGGGTCTACACAGCGGGCTGCATGGAAACCACAGAAGTGGGCTAATAACTCGAATCTCCTAAGTCCACTGTTTTCCAGGAAAAGAGGCAAGGCCCACCCTTGCCAATGGGCCAGACATCTGTCTCACTTGGCCTGGGAAGGGGCTGTGGTCACCTGCACAGCCTTGACAGAGGCCACCAGCCCATGTAGATCCCGCCCCATGCTGCCTGGCTCCCTTCCTCGTGTGCCACCAGCTTTTCCCACCTGTATTATTGTCTAACTGAAGGGCAGCAGGGACAGCAGGCACCGCAGCTCCAGCCGCCTTGTCAGATGCGGATAACAAGGTGGCAGTGAGCGCTGAAAAGAAAACGTGCTGTGGGCTGGCGCAGCGCAGCGGCCCTCGGAGAGCCCCAGGACAACGCTGGTCAGGCTGGAAAACGAATCTAGAAAACCTGGCTGACGATGAAACAAAGAGAAGGAAACGGAGGCAGGCAGGCGGGCGGCCGCCCGGACCGGCTTTGACCCTCGCCCCAAAGAGTGGCCGGCCGCCTTCTGCATGGCGCCGCAGGACTTGACTGGCATTTTTCTTGCCCACAGACCTGACTGTGCCTCCGCGCGGGGCGGCGTGGATACCGGGGAGCCCGGCGTCGCACACCGGGGCTATTGCAGAAGCGGTTCCCGGTGTCGGGCGCGCATGAGCCGCGCGGCACGCTTTCGTGAAGGGGTTGGGGGCTTTTCAGGCCTGGGACGGTGACCCCCGTCCTGGATTGGGCCTGGGGCGTGAGCGCAGCGCCTCTACGAAGCCTCTGATGGGTCGGCGGGCTGTTTGTAATTCCACTCTTTTTTTCATTAACATAAACACCACTTGAACAAAAATATACACGGCCACCTACTTTGCCGGGAAGAGGTCCGCGTCCCGGGCCCGCGCGCCCCTCAGCCCCAGCCTGCGTGTCCCACGCAGGGTGCCCAGGCTCCTGCGCCCCCGGTCGCACCCTGCGGCTCAGCCTGTCATCCCTGCCCGCCGCTGGAGCCCCGGCCAAGGTGCTGAGTTGTCATCGCAAATTCCTAGTTAAGCCACTTGTTGATAAAGCCACGCGGCAAATTAGTTCCTCTTACCTGCGGCGCTCTAATCTCCATTCTGGTAATTGACTGAAAACCCTCGGGGTACTCGCCAGCGGGACACCAGGCGGGAGAGAGAAAGGGTGGGCGGGAGGGAGCTGGGACTGCGGGCCTGGAGGCTACCCTGATGGGTGGGCTTCTCCAGTTCACCGCGAAGTGGAGGAGGAGCCCTCCCTGCCCGGTCCCTGTCACCTGGTGCGGCCACCCCGCCCCTGTCAAGTCCCAGGGTGACCCCACACTGCCCCTTTACAGCCCCATGCCTGCCAGCGCTGAAAACTGGACTTCGGGATTCGGGATTCGGCCGGCCTCACCAGGTAGCCCGGTGCAGGGCTCCTCCACGCGGCACTCGCTGGGGGAGCCACCTCGGGCCTGATACAACCGAAAATGTCCACCAACAGGTCTTGGTGTGCGACTCTCCCTTCCCTCAGCAGTCTTTAGGATCCATTCTTTCTGGTCAGCATACAGACATCTCCCCCTTTAAGCGCATTTCTAGGTTTTGCTGGGAAATAAAACAGACCGCAAGCATGCTTTGCGCGGGGGCTTGGGCTTCCCATCTGGATGTGGGCACTAGAGGCCAGCAAGGTGCACCTAGGCCAGGACAGAGGCCCGCAGGAAGGCAGCGTCGCCCCAGCCGTCGGGAGGGCAGCGCGGCGGCCCAGGGCTGGGCACGCTTACCCGGCAGAGCGTGCAGGCTGCAGCCTCGCTGAGCTGACTTCCTGAAGCATTCCCAGGGTCGCAGGCCGGGGCGTCGCGAGCCCTGCCGGCTCCCAGGTACACAGCCTTTGGGGTCGGGGGAGATGAGGATGAGTCACTCTGGCCCTCACTGCGGCAAGGCCACGCCAATGAGAAAAAAGGCACAGGAGAAGGGGACGCTGAAGACCCTTCGCCGGCCGCCCGCAGAGCCGGCTGTGCATTTGCAGCTCCACATCCCTCGCTGGGCACCCCCTCCCTCGGACTGGTGGAGGTAAATAAACACGGCGTTCTCACAAGCAGGACCCATCATTAGCCCAAACTGCGGCCAAAGATTGCTGTAGCTCCAAGGCAACAGCCACCACAGGGTTTGCTGGGACCCTGTCGCAGCCACCACCAGCATGTGGAGCCAGGATGGACACAGAGCGCCGGGGCAGCCAGGGCCCGGGGTGGCGTGTGGAAAGAAGCGGGTTTTGCTTCGCAGGGGCCAAAGGCACCGCTTCAGCCGAAAGCCAGCCCTGCGAGATTTCTCTGGGAAAATCCTGAGCCTTGGTGGCTGGTCTGGGGCAGCCTGCCTGGCACCTCGCTGGGACATGGCTTCGCAAACCTGAGAGCAGCGGGCGGGCAGAGGGCGAGGACACTGCTCCTGCCCTCGGGAGAAGGCTCCTAATTCAGTTAGTTTTCACGGTGAATTAAACAGGTCTCAGCTCAGTGTAGTAGGGGGAAAACGGTGACCCCGCTGGAGGGGGGAGGGGACACTGTGCAGGCGACAGAGGAGGGGTGAAGGCTTTTCTGCCAGGGGGGAAAAGAAGGAGGAGGGAGCCTCTGACCTGGGAGCCCGGCACAAAAGTGGAAGTCTCGAGGTGTGCGCTTCCTAAAATAGCCATTCTTGATCATCTCCAACTGCCGGTGCGGAGTTTTTGCAGGCTGTTAATGGCTATTAAGAAAAAAAATGCCCGGAGTGAGGGTAAGTGGATGCAGGAGTGAGCCAGAGAACCCTCAGACTCGAACCCTCGGGAGAATCTGAGCGACTGCCTGAATGACTAAAATGTTTCCAGCACTGAAAAAATGTTTTTTGAAAAAATATATTTTAAAATAAAAGGACAAGAAGGTTTAAGTGGCTGCCCTGGTTTTGCCTCCATTCATTTTTAAATTCTACGGAGTTAGAAAGCCTCGGGAGCTGAAGGAGGGGAACGGACACTGCCAAGAGGCTCCAATGACCAGCATTAGGCTAGGGGCCGTGCGAAATTTATTAGGAGTGTTTTACTTTGTGCCATTGTTCAGAAGGACTCCACCACTGAATGATATCCCTGACCCTTGTGATTTTCCACTTTGAGAAGGGGTCTTGCCAAGCAAGCCAGGCTGGGCACAAGTTGTGATTCTCCTGCCTCAGCCTCTGCAATTATAAGGCGCTCCTTGCCTCGGGCTGGGGAGCTGCTGTGATAGCCCCAATTATGGTGTGCCCCTCAGGTCCCGAGCCCCTCTGAGGAAGCTGTCCAGGACCTGCCTCTGGAGGAGGTGGGCAGCACGCCCCACCCAGGCCCTCAGGGGCTAAACTGAGGCTGCTGTGAGCTCCTTGGCTCCGAGGCCTCCTGCTGGGGAGGAGTCCACTCTGAGACAGCTTTGCTCCAGCGCCTCTAGAAGGGGCAGCAGCGGGCCCAGAGTCCCCACCTGCGACCCACAGTGTTCCAGGGTGCAGCTGTTAGGAGACTCCAGGCCTCCGCCCTCAGCCTCCAGGGCATTTCTCAGAAATAAGCCATGGGGAGCTGTGCCAGGAAGTGGGGTGGAGTTGGAGTCCATGGGGCTCCCCAGCCTTCCGATCTGCCCCTGCCTCTCCCCACTGGACCGCAGGCTGGAGGCTGTTACGTTGTTATCAAGTGTGGTGGAGACTGGGAGGCAGGTGGGGAGGTCTGGAAGAGCTCGTGTGCTTTCCAGCTGCCTCAGCAGAGCTGGGCATCTCCCTCTTCCTCGGCCGGCTCCACAGTGTTGTGCATCCTTCCCGTTGGCCACCTACCTGGGCCCTGGTTTTGCACCCCTGAAATCCATTTAGTGTCAGGTCCCTGTGTCACACACAGCAACCCCTTGGCCAGGCGGTGCACACAGCAGGTGCTGGGCTCCCCTGCTGTGCGCATCCAGCCTGCACAGCAGCCCGCAGATGCACTCTTACTCTGTCCATCTTGCAGAGGAGGAAAGGGGCTCGGCAAGGTCAGGACGCTGCCCAGAAAGCACACAGCAGGCAGCTGGCATGAGAGCAGCCAGCTGCAGGTGCCGCCGCACGAGGGAGGGGGATGCAGAGGAAACATGAGCTGGCAGGGGCACGCCTCAGGAAGCACGCTTGTCCTTGCTGGGTCCCCCTGACCCCTCAGCAGACCCCGTGGAGCCTCTATCCAGCCCTGGGGCTCCAGGTCAGGTAGGGGAGCCAGTTTTCAGGCCACCAACTTTCAAGCAGGGCTTACCACACTTCCAAAGACTGCTACTAGGGAGATAAAACTCTTATCCACTGTCCCCCCCAAAACCAGACTCTACAGGCCTCTGCACCCCCATAAATAACAACCATTTTGGACTAGTCTGCTCAGCTTCCCAACAGAGGGGTACCACCCATGCCCTTCTTTTACAGTCGAGGAAAAGCAGGCCCAGGGAGGTAAGACTGCCGGCCCGGGCACAGAGCAGCAGAGCCGTGTGTACCGTGTACTGACCAGGGCCAGCTCCCGTTCTTCTGGCTGTGTAACTACTCCGCCCTGGTTGGAACTGAGGATGGCCAAGCTGCCACCCTTCACAGTAACAGCTCAGGCCCTCGGCTCTCCCTGGTTCTCTGGTCAGCTCTGTGGATGGCCACCAATGTTCCCCTATGCACAAGGAGGAAACTGAGGCATGAGAGGCTGAAGCATTTGCCTGAGGCCAGAGCTAAGCAGGGGGAGAGAGGACCAACACATAGGTGTGACACTGGAGTCCAGGGTGGGCCCTCCTTGTCCCCAGAGGCTGCCCAATGCAGCCCTTCTGTGGGGAGCCCGATCTCCTCTGTGCACCAGGCCACAGTCCCCTCTGGCTCTGAGCCATGCTGACTGAATGTCCCCATCTCTGGGATCGGGGTCTTTGCCCTGCACTATCTGCTTTCCAAGCACCTGCCTGATTCTCCACCCCAGATTTGGCTCCCTCCTCCCTCCTCTGGGACCCACATGTTGTACCAAGGTGTTTTCATACCCTCTGCATAGAGCTGGGTCTGCCTGGCAAGCCCAGCACAACCCCTCTCCTGAGAGATCCCTAGAGCTACAGAGCTACAGCCCAACTGGGACAAAAGGATCCGGCCAGACCAGGAGAGGAGGCTGCGGAGAGGCGGAGAGGCGCACTGTTCCCAGCAGCCTGCCAGCCACCCCGCGCGAGAAACCTCCTCCCCACCCGCCTGCCCGCCCGCCTGCCCGCCCGCCTGCAGGGCCCTGCCCAGGTGTGGCACAGCTGGTTTCCCTCTAAACACACTGCTTTTCCTTGTTTCTGGCCCCTCTGAGCAAGCAGCTGCTGGCACATGGGGTGGTCACACAGGAGCAAACCGGAGCAGCAGCAGTGGGGCACTCAGCACGTGCTGCTCAGCAGCCCCCGTGTACACTTACTGTGCACCTCTAAAATCTGAAAAGTACAAAGCTCTGGGCCCTTGAGATTGAATCCCTATTTTCCTTTTGGCTGGTGGTCTTCTACCTACTGTTTCCAGATCCCCAGCTCAGGCACCGTCCTAGGGCCACCTCTTGCATGGGTGTCGGGGCCACAGACCTCTATGTGTGCCGCGCTCCTTCAGCTCTGACCCTATACTCAGAAACAGGTTTGGGGCCCCATGCACATGTGCACACACATGCGCACACACCACACATTTATATGTGCACGCTGGAAAGAAATAGTCTCCGGTTGGAGAACTGCTCAATGGCGGAGATAAACACACACACGAGGACCTGGGGTCTGCGCCCAGGAGAAGCGGGGCTGCGGGTGGCCTGCGGCCGGCAGGGTGCACAAGGCTTTCAGGAGGCTGGATGCCGGGTGTCCCGCGGGTGTGGGCTGGTTCGGGGAGCTGCGTTTGCTACAAATGCCAGAAGACTCTCGACTGTCTCTTCCAGGGAAGAGAGCTGTAAATTCCTGGGCTGCGCTGTTGTCAAATATTTCATTGAAGAACGTCATGGAAAATGTGTGCTTCCAGCTAGAAGGGCCAAGTGGAAGGGCCAAGTGAAGGCCACGGCGGCCAAGCTCTGCCTGGGGAGGGGGGTGAACAAACCGAGAGCCTCCTCCCAAGGTGGAGTTGAGGAGGGGGAGGTACCAAGAGGGGCCAGCGCTGCTCTCTTTCCCGGGAGGGGGTCCCTGGGTTACACCTGTGCCCAGGGGCTGTGGTGGCATCCAGGGCACTGGCTCCTCCCCCTGCCCCCAGGTCTGCCCTGTAATGCAGAGTGGTCCCTGCCTCCTCACTCTGAGCTTGAAGGGGCTGCAAGGGACACCACAATCACTAAATGAAGCTGGACTTCCATACCACTTCCCAGTGCCGGGTCGCCAGTGGGCATGCCTCCCTTGTCCTGCCCCCCTCCCTTCTGCGGCTACAGAGAGGGGAACACTAGGCAGGCTCACACAGGACGCTTGGGGCCCCACATCCCCAGACCACTTAGAGCCCCATCTCTCAGGGGCCACTCTGCTGCCACAGAAATAAAGTAGGGGTGTCACTATGTTTGGGGAAGTGAGATCAAAACAGAACTGGTCTTAGGGTCAGGGAGGAAGTTCTGTGGTCTGGATGACCCTGCAGTGCCCAGGTGTCCCCAGTCACCAGCTGTCACGTGTTATTTCTATGATGCTGTGTGTCATGTGGCACACAGTGCTCCCCCAGGAAAGCTCACCTGATGCCTGGGAAACTCGCGTGTCACCCGGGGACCCCATCTGCAACGTGCATCTCTTAAGCGGCCCTGCGTGGAGCCCAATGTGTCACACGCAGGTCTCCCCACACCCTCTGTCCTCCCAGTCCACATGTGCACCAGCAAGGCCCGCAGCCTGTAGAGCCCGAGTACGCTGTGCGTGCACTCAGCTCCCCAGTCCGTGCGGCCCTGCCCTGCACCACCCCCACTGTGCGCCAGGCGCTGTTGAGCTGCACATGTACTTATAGTGCCCAGTGCGCAGGGCACCTCCTGGTATTCTGGAGTATTCTGCAAGCAGGCGCCTTATATCGTTTTCATCCTAGAATAATGAACACACAGGGAGCGCTGTACTGTTGTCACTAGAAGCCCCGTCTGCGGGCCCAGCCCCCTGAGGGACGCTCGCTGCAGCCAGGTTCTGGGCACACCAGCGGGAGAGTGCAAGCCAGTTGGCAGGGCCAATCCGCATGCATTTGTACACGGGCGGACATACAACCAAGGAACCAGCCCCGCTGGGATCCTGCTCCTGACCCTAACATTCTCTTACCTTGCCCGCATTTTTAAATATCCTCGCCCCACACCCGCGCCCCAGGGTGAGCAATGAAGTTTCCCGTCCCTCTGAGGCCCTTCCCTCCCTACCAAATCCCCAAGACTCGCACTTCGCTGCTGCCGGGCGGCGCCGCCTCTATCCAGCCGGGCCACCCTACCTACAGGCCCCGCGGGGCCTGGCCCCTAAAGGGCAGGGGGTTGGGGGCGGTGCTAACGCGGAGCAGGGGCGGCGGCCAGGCGGCTGCCCTCGCGGTGGGTGGTCGGCGGCCGGCGTGCACGGGATCTGGTTCCGCGCTCGGGTTACCGCGCGCTCGCGCTCCACGGCCTCACTTAAGCAATTAACGGTGAAAATACCTCAGGCCTGGGGAGTGGACCCTCGGGGCTTGTCTCTGTTACCGGGGTTAGGGATTCCTCGGGCTGGCGCTGGGGCACAGATCAAACTTGGGAAGGGAGGGGTGTCTGGATTGGAAGTGAAGAGCAGTTTTCTCCCAGGTCCTGGGCTGTTCCAGCCGGCCGCCCCCACTCGCTCGCCTCACCCTCCCTCCACCCTGAAAATGGCCAGCGTTGGGGGTTCCACTTTCAGGGGAAAGATCTGAGCTTCAACAGTATCCCTAGGTGTGTGGGGGGCGCAGGTCTAGGGTGCAGGGCCTCCCTGCCTTATTGTGATGGTGGGTAGAGGGCATTTGGACCCAAGCACCCCCACTGAGCCTCAGCTACACAGTAGAGGTTGTTGATTTGTAGGGATTTCTGGGAAGATGAAAGGTGTGGTGTGGCGGTCAGAAGCCCTGTGTGTGTGCCTGTGTGTGTGCAAGTGTATGTGCATTGCGTGTGCATGTGCGTGTGTGCACACCCTGGGTGCAGGGTTATGAATGGGCTCCACATGTTCAGGGAAGCCTCACCCTTATACAGATGCCACAGGGATGAGCTTTGGGCCGGGTGCAGGAAGAACAGCAATTACCCAGATTATCAGAGGGGTTTGCAGCTGCAAGGGACATGGAGGGAATGAGGGTCGCTGATGGGCAGTGAGCAGCGTGGCACCAAGCCAGCCACTATCAAGCCCACTCCTGTCCTGTCTGTGGCTGTCCTGCCATCCTAACACCCCTTTCTCCCAGGAGGCTCTGTCCTGGAGCCTTTGAAGCATTTTGAAAGCGCTCCCTCCAAGGTGAGGAGGCCGAGGCCTTCTGTCCTCATCCTCGGGTAGAGAGGAAGGCTGGAGGACCAGAGGACGGCAGGCGGGCGATGTGGGCAGCCCAGGCCCACTGACCAGCCAGCCAGGGCCAGGTTCCCCAGAATCTCAGCTTCCTTACATCCCTGCTGTGGCTAGCTTTCCCCCTTCCCTCTCAGGCACCCCAGGAGAAAGAAGTGGGGAAGCCCAGCCCTGGGGGGGGTCCCTGGGACTCTAGCCTGCCCCTCCCCCACCCAGGCCTTGAAGGCAGCTCTCTCTCCGGCAGTGTGCTTCACTGTTGGGACCCAGGGGGTAAGTGAGGCTGAGGCCGCCTGCCACAGGGTCCCCCCAAGGCACAGCTCCCTTGACCCAAAGCACAAGAAGCCCCCAAAGGAAGCCTGTGAAGGACAAACTAGGGGAAGGAAAAACTGAATTCTGGGTGTACCAGTGAAGGAATCTGTAGCCCCCTAAATTGGACAGGGCTTATGGGGAATGGTGGCTACTCCAAGAGGGCTCTCCAATTTAATGTTCTCGAGTTCCCCTCGCTTTGGGGCCCCCCACGAAAAGGGGAGCAAGAACAGGAAAGTTAGACCACTTTCGAGGAGCCAGCACAGCCCTAGTACGGGCCAGTCATGCAGCCGCTCCTCTGGGGAGCTTCTCTCCTGCGGAAGCGGGGAGTAGTAGATGGGGAGAGTGTATTGCGCGTTTGTGCCACACCGCTTATGCGCGTGTGGTGGGCTGTGAGTGGGAGGGTGAGTGGAGATTGTAAACTTGTGCAAGGGCCAGGCTTGGGTCGGAGCTGTGTACCACCCCCCGCAGGGCTCTCCTGGAAAGTGCAGAGGTTGTGCAGTGCGTGGGCCTCTGTGTGAAGGGGCCAGCGTCTGCTGGGCTCATCTATCTCTGCGAATACACAAGTACACCACCGTGGCTCGGCCCACACTCGCCCTTTCCCCCATGTGGCCAAGGCGTCCGCCCCGTCTGGTCGTCTGGTCGAAAGCACAGGGCTGAAGACCACCCTGGTTCTCCTGGGAGCTCTGCTCTGCTCGGAGAAGCAGCGATAGGCAAGTCTCCAGCTCCTCCTCGCAGGGACTTGCCAGGCGCCCCGAAGGCGACCAGGCGTCTTCCGCTAGCGGTGAAGGCATGGGAGGGTGGCCAGCGGAGAGCGATGAGTTGGGAGAAATCCGCGCGGCCAGGACACTTTAAAGAAGCCACAGGTCTGGCTCCATCCTGACACAGCCTCTTATTCCGGCTTTTGCCAGGGCACGGCCGCCTGGCTTGAGATGGCCAGGGAAGACGTCCCTCGCCCCTCCTCTCCACCCAGGACACCGGCGCAGCGCCGCAGCCACACTCACCGCTTCTGTGCACACCGCGTCGCTCCGGCCAACCGCGCTGTCCTGCGTTGCGCGCCACACCACCTTCCCGCCGGGACCGAGCCTGCTCTCACGCCGGCGCGGTGAAGGTGACGAGCAGAGGCGTGCGTGGGAGCTCGCCGGCCGGCAGCCAGGCGTGAGAGGGCAGCCGGCCCGGCCCGCGCTCCCCGCCCGCGCCGCCGCTGCCCGCTTTCCGGAACCTGGCCTGGTGCGCAGAGTCGGAGGCCCCGTGGCGTCGGCGGCAGGCCGAGCCCACAGGGGCATTAGGCCAACTCCCCCCGCGCACGCGGAATTCTCTATTATTATTATTAAAGAATCCCCCAGAACGTGTTTACGTTGGGCGTGTAAACTTCCTGCCAGGGCCTTTGCCATCTCTCGGGAAATCAGAACCTGCCTGGAAAATGGGGGCCCCTGCCGCGGGGGCCAAATGGGGGAGTCTCAGGGTGTGTAGGGGGAGGGCGGGGAAGAATCCGACTTCGTGTGAGTTCAGACAAGAGCCGCGCGCGCGCTCGTGCGCGTGCGTGTGTGTCAGAGGAAAAGACAGAGACAGAAACAGAGACAGACGCAGAGACAGACGCAGAAACACGCAGAGCGCGCGCATTAACGAGCGCGCATGTGCCTAAGCGCTGTGTGCGTGCGTGGGCAAGCACGCATGAGCGTGAGTTTCTATGCCTGAGTCTGTAATTCACTAGGCTTGCTTGTGCACCAACACATGTACACGTGTGCTAGGTGCGCGCAGTAGTGTAGGCTGTGCACGTGCATGGGTGAGCGAGTGAGCCCTTTGCCCGTTCCGGCGCGCGTGGGGGTCACGTTGCCTGTAGGCCAGCGTTTCTTAGCTCGCCACGCCGAAGGCAAAGCGAGCGCGACCCACCCTACGCTTTCGTTTTCAGCCCGAGGCCGGCCCGGCACCGCTGGGCGCCGGCTTGCGCGCTGCTGGGCGAGTCCGAAAACTCCCGGGCGCGGCGCTGTCCTCGGGGCGGGGAGAGTGGGTAGGCGGTCCCTCGCGGGAGCTCGCTCAACCCACCTCGGGGACCCGACGCCCAGCCCGGCGCGCCCGCAATGGTCCTGCAAGCTCGAGTCGCCTTGGTGCCTGGCGCATCGGGGAGGACCCGGGACCTCGGGAACGTCCCCCGCGGCCCCGCCTAGGCCTTGGAGGCGCTCGCTGGCCGTGCGCACCGGCGCGGCGCGGGGCGGAGGCGCGGGACACTTGTACGCCAGGTTGGTGGAGGCGGGGCGCGCCCTGCAGGCGGCCACGGACCGGCGACGGCGGGGGCGCTTCCAGTGCCCACGGAACGGGGTCGGAGGGGGCAGGGCGTGGAGAGGACTTCAGGAGCCTCTTCGCCGGCCTTGGGCCGCCGCCCGGCCGAGCCATAGTGAAAGCGGCCTGGGAGTAATCTCGGGACGCGAGGCCGGGCCGGAGCTGGTGCCTCCCTTCCTAGCCCGGCCCGGGGAGCCTCCTTGCGGCCTGCGCCCAGGCGACCCGGCCTGCGCTCCGCTCCTTCCCGGTGGGAGGGCAAGAGAGAAAGAGGGAGGAGAGAGGGGGAGGCGGGAGCAGGGGAGAGGGGGGCTCTGAGCCAACCGTGGCTGCCGCGGCTCCCGGGGAGGGCGGGTGGGGGAGGCGCGCGGGGCGCTGGAGCGGTGGCCGCGGATGACGGCAGAGGCGCAGCCGGCCCCGCGCGCGCAGCCCCCTCCCCCTCGTCCTCCTCCCCCTCCTCCTCCTCTTCCTCCTCCTCCTCCTCCTCCTCCTCCTCCTCCTCCTCCTCCTCCTCCTCCCTCCTCGGCGGCGCAGAGCAGCGGCAGCAGCGGCGGCGGCGGCAGCAGCCACCCGATGTCTTCGGCGCCCGAGAAGCAGCAGCCCCCGCTCGGCGGCGGCGGCGGCGGGGGAGGCGGCGCAGCCATGGACCCCGCGTCGTCTGGCCAGTCCAAGGCCAAGAAGACCAACGCCGGCATCCGGCGCCCGGAGAAGCCGCCCTACTCCTACATCGCGCTCATCGTCATGGCCATCCAGAGCTCGCCCAGCAAGCGCCTGACCCTCAGCGAGATCTACCAGTTCCTGCAGGCGCGCTTCCCCTTCTTCCGCGGCTCCTACCAGGGCTGGAAGAACTCGGTGCGCCACAACCTCTCGCTCAACGAGTGCTTCATCAAGCTGCCCAAGGGGCTCGGGCGGCCCGGCAAGGGCCACTACTGGACCATCGACCCGGCCAGCGAGTTCATGTTCGAGGAGGGCTCCTTCCGCCGCCGGCCGCGCGGGTTCCGAAGGAAGTGCCAGGCGCTGAAGCCCATGTACAGCATGATGAACGGGCTGGGCTTCAACCACCTCCCGGACACCTACAGCTTCCAGGGCTCGGCCGGCGGGCTCTCGTGTCCGCCCAACAGCCTGGCACTGGAGGGCGGCCTGGGCATGATGAACGGCCACTTGCCTGGCAACGTGGATGGCATGGCCCTGCCCAGCCACTCGGTGCCCCACCTGCCCTCCAACGGCGGCCACTCGTACATGGGCAGCTGCGGCGGCACTGCAGCCGGCGAGTACCCGCACCACGACGGCTCTGTGCCGGCCTCCCCGCTGCTGCCTGCCGCCACCAGCGGTGTTATGGAGCCCCATGCAGTCTACTCCGGCTCCGCTGCTGCCTGGCCACCCTCTGCCTCCGCAGCCCTCAACAGTGGTGCCTCTTACATCAAGCAGCAGCCCCTGTCCCCCTGTCCCCCTGCAGCAAACCCTCTGTCTGGCAGCCTCTCTACACACTCCCTGGATCAGCCCTACCTGCACCAGAACAGCCACAACGCCCCAGCGGAGCTCCAAGGTGCGTGGGGAGCCGGGTGTGGGTGCAGGCTGGAGGGCCCCAGGGCAGGAAAGCCCTGCTGACTTCTGCGGCTCAGCCCCCAGGTCCAGGGGCTGTGTCTGCCTGATTCTGCCCTGCCCTGAGAGCAGCCTGAGACCCCATTTAGGGCCACTTCGTTTCTCTTTCTATTCTACCTCACCCAAGCCTGATCAGTAGGCCAGGCGTTCTCAAACTCCCAGACCCCAATACTCTGATTCACTTTCGGTCCCTGGTGCCCTTGCCCACCAGAAAGGCCTCTGTAGTGCCCTGCACTCAGGCCGGCAGATCCCTCACAAGCTGCCTGCTGGGCCGAACTAGCCAGCTAGGCCCAAAGCCACCTGGCCCCAGCCCTTCAGGAAGCCAAGCTTGGCTGAGAACGGTCATTTTGTGGGGCCAGGCAGGCTAGCTGGGGGCCAGGCCAGCGAGGGTCACTTTGTAGGCCTCAGGACCTCTTGTTTTGCAGTACCTAGGCTTTCAAGTCCCCCAGGAAGGATTTGGAGCCAGATCCGCTCCCATCCCCCCACTCCACCAGAAGTCCGGCTGCCTTCTGGGCCTGGTCGTGGGGAGCAGTGAGGGGCTGTGCTTGGCCGCCTGGGTCAGCCAGCCTTCCGTAGCCTTAGGAGGCTATGGGCCGCCTCTCCAGGGGCCACCGTGCTAGGGCTGTTTCAAAACCCCAGCTCCTGCTGCCCTGACACAGTCTCCAAGGGGTTCTTCCAGGGGAGAGGAGCCGCTTCGCTCCTCTGTTGAGGGCCCTACGGCCCACTGCTAGCTGGCCTGGCTGGGCCGTCTGCGTCACCCTGGCCGAGGGAGTCCTGGCCTGGAGGTGGCGGCCAGGGAAGTGCAGGCGTCTGCAGTGAGTGCGGCCTCCCTTTCCCGTTCCCTCTGCTTGGCTTTGGGAAGTGTGTGGGGCTTCCGTGGCTGGAGAGGCCTGGGCCCGGGAGCTGTCCGGTTCCGGGTAGATCCCGGGGTGCACAGCCTCACTAAGGGCCAGGGACGGTGGGAATCTTGCTGCGGCGTGCGGAAAAGCTGCTGGGTGGCTGTGCGCTGGAGCCGGGCTGCGCCTCCCGCGCCGGAGCGCAGCCGGAGCTTCTCTGCTCTCCCTTCTGCCCCAGACACTAACCCTCATCTCTCGATCTCTGTGCCCTTTGCCTTGCAGGCATCCCACGGTATCATTCACAGTCACCCAGCATGTGTGACCGAAAGGAATTCGTCTTTTCTTTCAACGCCATGGCTTCCTCGTCCATGCACGCGGCCGGCGGGGGCTCCTACTACCACCAGCAGGTCACCTACCAGGACATCAAGCCCTGCGTGATGTGAGGCCGGGCTGGGACCCTCCAGGCACTAGCTGGCCGGCCTAGGGACCTCGGAGCCCCGGCCAGAAACTGCTTCATTCTCGAGGTATATCTTCAGCAGAAGAAAAGGGGTTGGCTCCTCCCCAACGGGATCGTTTGGAAAGAAATCCCCAAGGCAAAGATGGAGCACCTCGATCGATCGATAGCAGCTCCTTCCTGTGCCCTCACAGATTATTTCAAAGTGGTGTCTTGGGGCCGGTGGGACCACAGCTGTGGGAAAGAAGTCTGTGTTCGTCCTGTTGAGGATGGCTCAGTGGCCTGGCAAGGCGAGGTTGGGGACAACCTGCCACTTCCAAACAAGAATTCTGCCGAGAGCCCTCCCCGTGCCCAGGGCACAGTGGGGGGAGGTTTTTACAAGAAAGTCAACCAAGCGCGACCAATCATTATCAAATACTTTTATTTTGTGGTTAAATATTTATCTTTTTATTTTTAACTTTTTTGAACGAATGTCTTGGAATGCGCAAGCCTCCCTTTAGAGCCGTCTTGTGGAGGAGGGGAGGGAACCAGGCGCCGCGCCTTCCCTCCGCTCCTCCTCTTCCGAAAACCAGGTGGATCTCTGCGCTCAGAATCTTTGCGCGCAGAACTTGCGTTTCCGAAGCCACTGCTCCTCTTGAGAAGAAACCAGAACGAGCCAAGAAGCCCGTAAGCGCGGCAGTCCCGGCCCCGCCGCCTCTGCCACCCTCCTCTTCTCTCTGCTTTGAGTTTCAGTTTTACCTTCTTGGTGGGTGTTTCTTTCTCCCGACCTCTACTGTAAGCTTTCTGGTCGGAGGCAGGGCCAGGGAGGCCTGGGACCTTGAACTGAGCACGCGGGGACGCAGGAAGGTTAAGGCACTTTGAAGGCTCTGGCAAGGCCCATCCTGGTATTTATTCTCTTTTCTTTCCCTAATAGTCAAAACACCGCACAGGCTCCTCCGTTTATCAGTATTAATGGTGTAACTTTGTCGGCAATATTTGCCGTGTAGAATTTTTTTAGCTATCCATTGTACATTTGAAACAAAGATTGAACCATGTAAAAACAAATTTCCATATGTTTTATATAAATATATAAATATATATATATATATATAATATGAAGGCCTTACCCCTCCTTTTTTAGTATTTTGGCTGCTGGGGTGCAGCCTTTGTGACACGTATTTTCAACTTCCTTCTGCACTGTATAAAATGACAATTTGAGGATGTTTTGCCTTTTGTGTATTTTTTTCCTAAGAAAAGAACAAAAATAAAAATGTGTAACATTTGTATATGGCCTTTAAAATCGCATCAGCTAGAAATAAAGTCGCGTGGATACGGGATGGGGCCTGGGCGCGGATGCCTTCAGCGCCTGGTTCCCCGGAAAGGCTTCCACCCTCCAGACTTTTTGAACATTCATGATGTGGGTCATTCCGCACCCTTTTTTCTTTTTCCGTTGTTTTTTTTTTTTTTTTTCTTTTTTGGCTGATCTTCCTCCTCTCACCCGTCATTTCACACTGAAGTAAAATCTGGACAAGAGTGACTGCTTTTCTTGGCTTCCGTTTTTTAAGAAGAGCCCTCTGCCCCTCTAAATGTCATTTCTCGTTAAAAAGAAATAATCATTGTTTAAAGAAAAACTTTGCTCCTCTTTCCCCTGGGGAAAACTCAAGCAGATCATATATATTAATATTATTATCATTTATATTTATTTATATGCACACGCACATATATGCCTCATACACAGGTTATACATGTAACTGTATTTATGGGATAGATATTGATAACATTTTTCACTGCCCCAAGACCAGTGTGAATGTAACTTCAAGCCTCAGCCATTACTGATGCTGTATTCTAGTTATAAATCATGGAACATCTTCAAAGTTTTGTTTTTGTTTTTAAAGACTTGTTTTTTATTCGTTCTGTTGCATGGTGCCTTATACTTGGTTTTCCCAAACGAAAATTGAGTTAAATCTGAGGAAGGAAAGGGCCGCTGTGGGTAGGGCAAGGTCATAGGCAAATTTCCAATCCAGCAATATTTCCCTCCTAAATCACATTTTTTTCCCTGTCTGGTGAAAAACAAATAAGCTTGTGTCTTCTACTGACCACCCTCCTCTACTCCTATGGCTACCTAGGAAAACAAACACGATCAGTCACTTTGTCCTGTGACCCACCACGGTGTCTGCACAGTGGGCTCCGAGTCTCGGAACCTGTTTCTTCTCAGATGTGACATTTTTGACGTGGGGGTAATTTCTCCAGTGCTCTGTTACATCAAAATTATCAATAAACTCACCCCGGCAATTAATGTCCCAAAACCAATAGCTGTGTGTAAAATGGAAACTAAGCGGACAAGAAAAGGCCTGCGACAATCTCTGAGAGACAGGGCAGAGGCTCCCAGGCTTGCCTGGCTCTGCTCTGCTCCAGACGGGTTTGAGCGTGGGGCGTGGGGCGCGGTGCATAGTGCCCTGCCCGTGGCCTCCGCAGGCTGAGGTGCCTACCTTAGGCAGACCCTGTGTCTGTGAGGCTCCTGGGAGGAGGGGCTGGCACTCTGGCACTCCCAGAGCTTTGGCCATGTCTCCCGCCCCACTTCCCAAAGGCCTCAGTGTGCCCCTGGGCTGGAGTTCCAGGCTCTGGGGACCCCACTTCCTGTCACCCCAGGGCCTGGGTTTCATTGCACCAGCGTCTCCAGCTCTCCAAAGTCAGAGCCAGAGGCTGTGAAGCAGGCACCCAGGGGGCTCAGGTAGGAAAACTAGCCATGGTCCCTGGGGAGCAGGCCTTGCCTCTGTCTCGAGGCCAGATCTGGCGCCTGACGATGAGAGGGAAAAGTCCAGTCTTCCAGACTCCAGGCAGGAAGGTCCAAGTCCGAGGGTGGGCGAAATTGCCTCCACACCAGCCTGCGAGATTCAGCCGCCCAGGCTGCACACAACAGCTCCAGGTCAGCGGTAGCTTCCCCAGGGGCCACCCTCCCCAATGGGTGACGCTTCCACCGCTGCTCTCTGTGCAAAGCTGCCCTGCTGTGTAGGGGACACTCTAGAGCTGCTGGGACGTGTGCACGTAAGCAATTAGGGATCTGCCTCTGCATATGGAGCTTCCGTCTCTATGCACACTTGGGGCGAGCGCCTGGACACTGAGGACACTGAGGTCCAGCTGTTCCGCTGCATGTGCCCCTTCCCCCAGCCCTAGAAGCCGGAAAGGAAGTGACAAGAACACAGGCTCCCCTTGGGCTCCTGCTGCGGGCTGGGGCCTGAGCCTTTCTCGCTAAGCTGTGAGCCCCTAGGCCTTGTCCCACTGCAGGATGGGAGGCCTGAAGCTCCACCACCCCAGCCTGGCCTTTCTGGCACGAGCTGTGACGCCGGCGCTGCCTCTGCCCTGCTATTTCTTTTTCTCTTTGGGCTGGAGGCCGAGGGTCAGCACAGAGGAGTCGGTGCTTCCCCAGTCTCCCCAAGGGGAGGTCCTGGAAAATGGAGATGGGGTCCCACCACCGCCTGCCTACAGCCAGCCGCGTCACCATGGTGGTTTCCTGCTCGGGTGCTGGGTAAGGAGCAAGGGCCCCTGGCGTCCAGGCACGCAGGAGACGGCTGGCCATCGGGCCTCGCACTCCCAGCTGGTGGCGTGAGCCTTGCTGCTCTCAGGATCGCGAGCGTCGGGGCCTCTCCTGCTTTTCCACGGAGAGTGACCCGCGCGCCCTCCTCGCTAGGCTCAGCAGGTGGAGCTTGAACGGTAGGGTCGTGCCCCCCTCCCACAGCGACACATGCCGCCCGTGGGAGAGGGCACCAGCCCAGGTGGCCCCGTCAAAGGGGTGGGGTCTTCCGGGGACCCTCGAAGGTGGGGTCTCCCCCGCAGCTCACAGCCCTCTGCCTGTGTCCCTGCCCAGAGGCGCTCGCCGGCCTCTGCTGCCCTCTGCTGCCCGCTCGAGGTGTGACCACAGCAGTCGCTGCCGCGGGGAAAGCCCTGCGGCGAGGGTTCTCGGCCACCCCTCGGGAGGCCTAGCGCTGCCCCTCCTCCAAGGGCAGCCTGCGGTGGAAGCCGAGCCCCGCGGGAGCCAGGAGCCAGAGGAGGGACAGAGAAGACTCAGACCCAGGACGCTCTGACCTCAAAGCCCGGCATGAGCCCACCTGCCAGCCACACCCGGTCCCCCAGTTACAGCTCTGCAGGTACCCAGGCCCAACTCTGAGGTCGATCAACTCTGAGTTGAACAGTGGGGTCCTCCGTGCCCCACTCTCACAGCGACACATGCCGCCCGTGGGAGAGCCTCGTCAAAAGTGCGGGGTCAAGGAGCCGGGGGAGATGGCTCAGTAGAATAAGCGCTTCCCTGGCAAGAGCAAGGGTCTGAGTTCAATCCCCAGTTCAAAAAATAAATAAATAAATAAAAAACTGCGGGGTCTCTCGGAGACCCTCGAAGGTAGAGCCTCCCCCGCAGCTCACAGCCCTCCCCTAGAGGGCGCTCGGTGCGAAGCAGCAGGACAGAGGAGGCTGCGCGGCTCCCTCCCTTCCCACAGCTGTCTGTGAGCAGGCTGACTCCCGGGACATCAGAGGTGGACAGCCCGTGTCCATAGTGCCCAGGGGGCCAGATGCAGGGACTCTGGTCCCATGGGCTGCGAGGATGCCTAGGAGAGCCTGGTGAGGCCAACGCTGCCCAGTCCTGGTGCCCACTGCACCCCTGGTGGTCTTGGCCCAGCCTAAGCTGTTAGCCTGGGACACAGGAGGGGCCGAGCTGCCCAGGGTGGCCAGCCCTGCCCGGTCCTTGCATGGCTTTAGCTGTTGTGCCACAGGGCAGGGCTTCAGTGGCCAGCCCTGGTCTAAGCAGGGTGACACGCTGGGACCCTGGGGCACCTGACCAACCGACAGTGTCCCTTTCACAGCCACAAGGAAGGTGGAGTGCCTCCAAAGCCTGCGGTGGCCAAGGTGGCCACAGGTGGCCGGCATGGCTCTTCCTCGAGGCAGGCAGCCCTGGCTGCTCCTGAACCTACCACCCTCCACAGAATGGCAGGGTGAAGGGGACAGCCACCTGCACAGAGAAGCTCAATGAGGTGGCTGTGGAGCCAGGAGCACACAGGTCCCTTTTCACCTCCAGGCTTCCTTGGCGTGATTGCTGCCCCTGGGTGGGAGCCCAGCGTTGGGGGTCAGGAAAGGAGGACAAGCTCAGGGGACCCCCACATTTACCTTTCCAGGAAGCAGAAGCGGCTAGCAGGCTGGGAACCTGCCTGGCTGGGTCCACAGGGAGGCAGCGCCACCTGCTGTCCACAGGGTGCAGATGGCACTGGGACCTAGGGATATTGGGGGAGGGGGGACTGTCGTCCTGGGTGGGTACCAGGCATAGGCTAAACCCGACCCTGGGACTTCAGATCCTGGGGCTTCTGCAAAAAAGTCACAGACTTTTTTGGGAGAGGTCAAGCTAATTTGTCTTCTGACTGCACAAAAGATAAGGCTTATTTATGTATTTCTCTACTGTAAACGTGTACTTTAGCACCACAGTAGCCGGCTGCGCACGTCAGTACCTTCCCCTGAGGGACGCAGGAAGGCGCCTATGAGTTCACCCACTTGGTGTGATGAACTGCAAGGAGTGTGCTTGTGTGCCAAAGTGTCAAAACAGGATTTGGCTCCACTGTATGCTCTGCCTGTTTCTGCGACATGAGTGTCACAGAGGTCCAATACACCCACGGCAGTCCATGATTTGTTAAAAAAAAAAAAAAAGTTTTAATAAAAGCCCAATTCAGTACAATGGCACATGAACAACCCGACTGGCAAGTTTTGGAGGAGGTCAAAAGTGAATCGCCAGCTTAGGCATGTGTGGGTTGTGACGATGGCCTGTTATGGCACAGGGCCCGCTTTTATAGCAGAAGGGTGGTGCGGAGCAAGAATGGCTGATTCAGACACGAGGGGTGCAGAGCCCCTCGATTCAGGGGAGGCAGAAGCAGCACTGTGGGGACACAGCTGACCAGTGTAAATGTTGCGAAATGGCCACACAACCCAGCGGAACGAGCCAGTGTGGAGCGAGGGCCAGAGACGCAGTGCGGCTCTCAGCGGTGTGAAACATAACGGTCAGGACCCCGCATCGCCACTCGGTGTTGGAAACCGTAGCGGATGAAACACAAGAGGCTGTGAAATACACGAAGGCTGAACACAAGCAAAAACAATAGCCGTGCGCAAAAGCATCCTTATTACGAGCCGCACCAGCTGGGCTGAAAGTATTCGTAGGTCTGCCGTGTTGAACAGAGACCTCTCGTGGTCGCAGGAATGTAAAAGATTTGTGGGTCCAAATACGGCCTAAGAAGGTCTGCCCTTAGACGTGAGGGCAACTGAGACCTGTATCCTGGAGCGCAGCCCCGGGGCCTTACTCGTATGCTAATAAGGCAAGTGACACTGGGAACAGACCAGTTGTGCAGACTCCCAAACTAACCAGAATCTCACACTGGACCAGTTTACTGGCTTCCAGTTTGCTAACAGAGACAAGTTGACCAGCACAGCATCTGTACCCAGGAGCAAAGCAGAAATTCCACACGAGATGCTGCAATTTCAAAACAGAATTGTGAGGTTTCAGAAGTATCTCACACTGGCCTACCACGTGTCAAAGAAAAGCGAAGTGGTCCTGCTGCCGCCAACAGCCCCATGATGGGAATGTCGATAAGGAAACCTCGAAACAACGGACACCTGAGGTGGAAATGTCCCACAACAAAGCCGCGGCAAGAGGGATGGCACTGACCTTACGCAGCAACCACGTCACCTCTGGAAGCACAAAGCCCTGGCCAGTGGCTGTGCTTGCTCAGTCCTCAACATGCGTGATAGAGTTTGAAGGTTTATAAGAAAATAACAAGTGCAAAGTATTATGGAGAACTTTTATTAGGAGATTGGGATTGCAGCTCCTAAGAGATCCTTTATAGCCAAGGTAAGACAAAGCGCTTCCGCCCAGGGAACTACGCAGAAAACAAAAACCTGGAGCGCACTGGTGAGCTGACAGGCGCACAGGCAGGCGCGGCGCTGCGGAGACCTGCCAGCGCTTCAGGAAGCCACCGCCACGCGACGGCGACGGCGCCCCTACGAGGAAGTTCCCGGAAACAAAAACGCCTGCGCTCAGCGTGAGCGGCGCTTGTGTGCGGAGCACGCGGCGTGCGACGGCCGCCCGCTGCGGGACCGCTGGTGCGCGCGGCTTGTGTGGTAGACACTTCTGTACTTGCACTGATTCACGCAGGTTTTGTTTTCGTATCTTTTAGGTTTAGCTGATGTGAAAATGCCACTGTGTATTCTGAGCACTCACTACACGTCTCACCTTGCATTGTATGGACATCTTATTTCTCTGCTAAGTGGCTTTTGTAGAATTCAGTAGGAAGCTCCCGACAATGGAAGGAGAAAGAAGGTGACGAGACTGCCACGTGGGAGGGCAAAGCGTGGCCCGCGTGTCGCCGGCGTAGGCGCTGGTGTGCCTGGGGCGCAGCGGTCGCGCGTGAAGGCCGCGGGGTGGGCAGCTGCGGCGAAGATTAGTTCTCTCGTAGAGTTCTATTGGCATTTTCGTTGTTTCCCATCTGAATTTATTTCTGACGTGTTTTGGGCTTCATAAGCAAGTACACAGCTGATGTGAGTGTTGATGTCCATTCTAAGTACAGAATGCATATTGAGAATTTAGGGCCTGGGGAGATAGCTCAGTAGAATAAGCACTTGCCTGGCAAGTGCAAGGTCCTGAATTCAATCCCTGGTACTGAAAAAAAAAAAAAAAAAAAAAAAAAAAGAATTTAATGACTTTTTTTTTCTTCGGTGGAACTGGGGATCGAACACAGGCCTTTGCGCTTGCCAGGGAAGCGATTATTCTGCTGAGCCATCTCCCCTGCCTTAACGACTTATTGATATTGTATGTTCCCATTAACTGCACACTGGGTAATACAAGCATGTCCTGAGCAAACAGCAAGCCCACTGAGGCATCAGCATGTCCCCGGGAAAGGCGGGAGGCAGAAGACCTGCGCAGTCAGTGTAAGCAACGAGAACGTGGGACGCGCTGTCGTCACGTGTGCAGACGGACTTGCGTGTGACAACTGGAGAGTGTGTTTTTGTACAGTGCTATTGGTATTTCCATTGTACTTCTTGTAGGAATTCATTTCTGATGTTCCTTTTTAGAATTTGTACACCAAAAGCCAGTCAATGTTGAACAGTTTGATTTTTATAAACACTGGATATTTAAAAATCAACACTTTCTTCTTGATGTTTTTTCCTGTTAAGAACTCATTGTTTAATATAACAAAATTTATGAAACCTTTAAAGAATTATTTTTAAAAGAGAAACTCATGAAATTATAATTACTAGTCCATGAATAGAAATATCCTAAAGAGTACACGAAGGTCTGGCAGCACCTTGATACAAAATGAGTCTTACGGACCAAGGGCCACAATAGAATCCAGAACATAAGGACGAGCGGGACGCCGGGTCCCTTTGGGTCCCACCCTGAGTGACCACACTGGCCCAGGAGGCTTCATGCTGCAGGCTGAGACCTGCGGACCCAGGCAGGGCCGTCGACACCGGCGGCCTGAGAACGAGGTCAAGTCCTGCCCGCCCTGCCTGCGGGGCTTCCCGGTCGCAGGCTGCAGCGGCGTTCCGCGGGGTGGGGGGTTGCTCCTGGCCCCCGGGGCCTGCCTCACCTTCCCAGAGCCGTGGCCGGCCGCGCTTCAGCTTCCACCCAGGGCGGGCAGGACTGCTTGCTCACAGCTCAGGCCGAGTTCACAGCTTGCACATCTCCAAAGTGCTAAGTGTCCCAGGACAGGGTCACATGCCAGCTGCCGTCTTAACCTTCATGATTCATGGACATCTGAATGAAGGCTTCCATTCACAGGATGAAACCTGCCCTGGGCGGGGCGGGCTGCGGCCTCCCCTTGGAGGCCTCTGCGGGTCTGAATGAAGGCCCAGGCGGGGCCATAGAAACCCTACCACCAGGATGGGTGGGGAGGCAGCTCACACCCTGGCCCTTCGTGTGCCACAAGTCCTGGACAGGCCAATGGGCTGGCAGCAGGACAGGTGATCTGCGGCAGGCTGGTACGAAGGGACCCCCAGGCTGCGGCCGCGGACCTGGCCCCAAGTCTCCCTGCGCCGCCTGCTGTGTGACTGGTGGAGATCCTGCCTCCCCCACTGCTTCCACCTCCACAAAGGCCCCTGGCGCTGCCTCCTTCTAGCCTGCGTCGCGAGCGGGGGATGTGGGTAGCTCGGACTTAGCGGATGGCCAGTGGCTTCACTCACCGGGTCAGGGCCTGCCTTTGTCACTCTTGGGCTGCGAGGGGAAACCAGTGAGCACCGTGCATCTCCGAGGCAGGAGCGGGAAGGGCAGTGAACGCTGCGACGAGGAGACAGTTATCACCCTAAGCACTCACCGCCCAGCTGCGCCTCCCAGCCGCTCCAAATGCCCGTGTCACCTTCGGCAGCAGTTCTGGAGTCCTCTCTTGAGACACTTGGGGCATGCTGTCTTGGCTGGCTTGATGTCCTGAATCAATCCAAAACGTCTTCCTGTAATGCTTGTTTTGACCTGAAGAGCTAGAAGCTGCCCAGGGCCAGGTCGGGCGCATGAGATGGGCGAGGACTCACAGGAACGCTTTTATCAGATGGGAATTGCTGGGAAGGTTTTGAACTGATTCAGAACACTGAGGCAGCCACAAAGAGACCCTCGGGAAAGGGGGCTCCGGAGCTGCTGCAGGAAGCGGCCGGGATGATGGGTGAGCGTGTCGTGAGAGGGAAGGCCTTTATGGGGACTTGTGGTGGTGTGTCTGTCACTGCAATGGATTTTTATGTTACTAGGGAGCATTACTCAGCCGTAACTAAGGATAAACTGGAGACCTCTTTAGGTAAATGCATGCAGCCCGAGACCACACTTATGAAATAAATCAGACACTCAGCTAAGTATCGTCTTGGTGTGAGGAGCTGAAGGAGCAGGCACACTCCCAACCGGACACGTGATGGGACACAGGAAGGGCCTGAGAAGGAAGGAGACCGGGATGGGGGCGGAAAGAACGAGGCAGGGAGCAGCAAAGGAAAAAGGAGCTCCGAAAGGCAGGCTGCTAATCGCTGTCAGCTCAGCGCAGAGGCTTGTGCTGCTGCTGCTGCTGCTGCTGCTGCTGGGACAATGGAATGGCGAGGCTGCTGGGACAATGGGATGGCGAGGCGCTGCGCTCTGAGGCACTAACTAGAGATAGCAGGGCCGGCCAGATAGCTCAGCAGACTAAAGTGCCTGCTTAGGCAGAGTGCAGCGGCCGGGGTTCGTCCGCTGGGGCACCCTGAGACAGCACTGAGACTGGGCGTGGGGGCGTGCGCCTGTAATCCCAGCTCTTGGGAGGCTGAAGACAGGAGGATCACTACGGGTCTGATCTACATAGTGAGACCCTGTACTAAAATACATTAAAATAATAATTATTAATAATACACAACATACTAACCATTGTCTCCCTCCTAGCATTGTTTTGGAAATTTGTTTTGGGTTCTTTACCTTTTTTAAAAAGATGTATTTGGTACAGGCTCTCACTATGGAGCTCAGATTTGTAGTGAGCCTCCTGGGATTTTTTTCTCTAAAATTAAAAAAAAAGTAAACATTTACCATATCTTTTATTTTTTTTTTTTATTTTTTTTTTTTTTTTTTAATTTTTATTTGTGTGTGTGTGTGTGTGTGTGTGTGGCCAGCTCAGCCCACCAGGGGGCGGGGCTGGCTGGCAGGTGGTGCTGGGGATTGAACCGCGGTCTCTGTGCTTTAGCTTAGCTTGTTCCAGGTAGGTGCTTTAGACCATTGAGCCATCTCACCAGCCCCTACCATATCTTTTAAATTGCACCTGATAAATACCTGTGTAGTGACTTTTTTTTTTTTTTTTTAATCTATTTACTTTTTTGGTACAGGGTCTTGCTATGCAGCTCGGACTCGTAGTGATCCTCCTGTCTCAGCCTCCCCAGCGCTGGATTCCAGACATGTGCCACCACGCCTGGTCCCGGTTCCAGGGCTAGCACGTGATGCCGGGGGTCAAGCCCTGGCCCTGTGCTTTCCAGGCAGGCGCCTAGGCCACCAGGCTATCTCCCTGGGCCTCTGTGGGTGCCTGAATGTCTAACGGAAATGCAAATCTGCACTCGCCATCATTTCTGTCACTGTCTCTATCTGAATTTCTGTCCTGATCACGGAGGAACCAGCCACTGCCCCAAAGCTCAGCGGCCTAAAGCTATAGACTCCATTCGTTTCTCCCTGGGCCTACTGGTCCCAGCAGGTGTGGGCTGGGCACGCACCAGGTCCCCTCTCCATGTGTGTGCCGTGCGTGGCAGCCTCAGCCCTCTGGATGGGGCACATGGGGCTGGGGCCACCAACTCCTCAGGCACACTGCCGCCACCTGATGCGGTGGCTGCAGCCAGGCTCAGAAGGCTCCAAGGGTAGGTCAGGTCTCAGCCCTCAGGGCTGAGGTAGCTCATTAAGGACAGCTTCTATTCAAGGAGGCGGAGCTGGGCGGGCTCTGTGCTGTGCACAGCGCAGCTATAGGCGACAGGCACTCTGGCAGGGAGGTAGGCAGTGCCCAGCCCTTCCTGCTGCCCTCACCTCCAGGTCCCGGAGCCTGAACTCAAGGCCCTTCCACCAGGGTCTTCTCAGTCCCATTTATTCATTTAAGAAAGTTGTTGGAGGCAAGATATGGCCTAGTCACCAAGTACCAGGCTGGGCTCTGACATGTGACCCTCCTGCCTCAGCCTCCCAGCACGCTGGCTAGGACGTCAGGTGTGTGCCACCACACCCTTTTAAGATCTATGTCACTGGAAGGGAAGTGCCTCTGAACAGCAGCGTGTGCCGGCTACGGGCTGCTCCGCGCTGCACTGACTGGGGTGACTGGGAGACATGAGGGGCGGGCTATCGCTCCCTCTCCCCACAGGGGTGTGGCTCAGCACTGTCGCTCACCCTCAGGAGCAGGGGGGGCCGGGCTCAGCAGTCCTGGGTCCCTCCACGGCAGGCTTCACACTCGGGTGACAACTGTCCTTGTGCCAAGATGGGTGCAGTGAGCTGGCCATGGGGGTGCAGGAGGCTGAGGCAGGAGGAGCCACAAGTTTGAGTCAGCCTGGGCAACTTAACCTCAAAAAACAAAGAGCTGGGTGTGGCGCTCAAGGCAACGGCCCTGGGTTTGGCCCCTAGAAAACGGGGTGCACCTCGCCTCTTCAGAGGCGTTTCTGCGGCTGGTCGGTGACTACACCATCACGATCCGCCCTGCGCCAGGCAGAGGCCAGAGCCCACCCTCGCCTAGGCGGCTGCTTCTGAGGCCCCTCCCTCACCCAGCACCAGGAAACAATCTGAGCTGGGCACAGTGGTGCAGGGCGGCTGAGGCAGGAGGGTCTCTGCTCGGTGGAGACCAGCCAGGGCTGCCCAGTGAGCTGCAGGCTGGCCTGGGTCCTTTTGTACTGCTCTGGTTCAGTGAGCCTGGGGTGCTTCTCTGCGCGGCGTCAGCTTTCACCTCAGGACAGCAGCAGCTGTCTCAGGCAGCAAGGCCCCTGGCTAGGAGGCAGCAGCCTCTCTTCTCCCTCCCCAGAGGGTGGCAGGCACCCCCGGCTGAGGTCTTGTGGCCCCCGGTGAGCTGAGAAGGCGGCTGTGCTCACGGACAGCGCTGGGCCATTCATACTCCGCACTGTGCCAGATCCCGCCTACCACCTCGATGCCCACACACTGCAAAGGGCACGTCTCTCCTCGCCTCACCTTCGCACCCGTCACCTTTCCCCAGAGCCAGCAGGACAACGTCCTGAGGCTGCACCACTTCCTCCTGGCGCAGAGCAGCAGCCTGCCGCTGCCACCGCATCCAGGTGCTCGGGTGGGGACGGTGCACCCTGGCCGGGCGCACAGGAGGGCGCGGCTCGCCGTCCCGGGGCTAACCTCCACTCCAACCGCTGTCTGCTACGCGTGCTCTCAGTCTCTCAGCGCCCCGCTGGCCTTCTGTAACACCAGTGACGGCCTGTGTCCTCACCCTGCGCTGACATCGCCCAGGGACTGGAGCATGGCGGGGACACTCGACTGTGCCTGAGACCTCCGTGCCCCACCCTCAGTGTCACCGGAGGCGGAGCTGCGCCTGGAGCAAGCCTGTCTCGCTCACCCTGCACCCTGCTGATCCGTGGGGAGGACAGCGATGCCCTCAGTGGGTGTTCACGACTTCTGTGAGCTTCAGGGGGGTCCAGGGGACTGAACCCAGGGCCTGGTGCTCAGCTCCAACCCCAAACCTTTTTTTATTGTTCCATTTTGAGACAGGGTCTTGGCTAAGTCACTAAGCTGCCCAGGCTGGGCTCAAATTCGAAATCCTCCTGCCTCAGCCTCCCAGTGCTGGGATGACAGATGTGTACCACTCTGACACTAGGGAAATGAGGGGAAAAGTCAAGTGGTGGTGCCCACCGGGCCTGAGGATGAGGGTGAGGAAGCCACAGCCGGCCGGTGGCGACCCCGTGCTGCACAGCGGGGCAGACAGCAGGCCAGACTGCATTCACCCGCGGAGCTCCAGCTGAACTCCCGGGGCCCACAGCCGCAGCCTCCGCAGGAAGTGTCATCCAGGACAGTGCTACACGTCAGGATGGGACCCACGCCCAGGCCTGGCACTGTCACTGGTGGCTCCACCCCTTCCCGTGACATCATTACACCAATTATGCCTCATGACACCAGTAAGGTGACAGGCGCCTGCCTCCCCGGAGCAGAGCTGGACCTTGGGAACACTGGGGCAGTGAGGTGCCTGAGGGCTGACGCATTCGGGGTCGTTTCCTATTTTCAGCTTCCACTGCCCACGGATATAAAGTGAGAAATGGCTTCCGGTTTTCTGCCTAGCAGCCACAAGGACAGAACCCACCATCCTGGCTCACCGGCACCAGAAGTGGCCATTTATTGTGGCGACTCCTGTCCAAGGGCCAGCTGGCCTGGGCGTGGCTGGACGCAGGAGTTGAAATGTGAGGTCAGGGCCACTGGCGCCTCTCTTACCCAAGGCCCTCAACCCACAGAAGCCTGGGTACAGGAGTCGGGGCAGACAAACAGGAACACGGGCGAGGAGCAGAGACCACGGCTGAGGCCTGCAGGGGCTTCAGGACGGAGGCTGCGGAGTGTGGGTGGGAGGGAGGCAGGGCGGCTCCGGGTGTGCCATGAAGCGCACTTCATGGCTCGAGCCGGGAAGCAAATCCCACACAGAAACGCCACCTGCCTCTCCACGGCTTGGTTCACCCTGCCAAGTAAGGGCCTCACCACGGGGGCGGTGGTGGCTGTTGTCACTCGTCAGAGACGCCGGTGCTGGGGAGGACGCAGTGCTGGGGAGGACGTGACTGCCAGCTCAGCTCTGCTGCGGGACACCTGTCCCTAGCTGGGGGGGATGCTGGGGCGCCTTGGCAGGGCCTGGGGCACTGGGCGCTGGAGCTCCGCTTGCAGGGTGACGTCCTTCCCCGCCCGCCTCTCTCGATCACGCAGGCTCCGGAGCACTGGGATTTTCTCCAACATCTCACAGCTGACCTGAAAGTGTAAAGAGCCAGCTGTGCCCAGGGTGCCCAGGGCCCTGTGCGCACACTCACGGGGACAGGGTGCCTTTGGGGGTAGTGCGCTTCACTTTGGCCAAGTGACCGAGTCTGGACCCATGCCTAAGTAGCTGAAAGCAGAAAGGGGAAACTGAGGCACTGTCGCAGGCCTCTGCCCAGAGGGACACCTGGCCTTGGCACTGGGGCCCAGAGATGACCCAGGGACAGTGCAGCTTCTGCCTGCACACCTGTCCTCTCTGTGCCCAGCAGGAAGAGGCCTCCAAGTGGGTCACAGGCTCCTCACCCCCAGGGGGACATCTCCTAGGCCACACCTTAGGAGACAGGCAGGAGAGGCCATCCACATCCGAGTGCCACATCTGCCGCCCATTCCTGGCAGCAGGAGCTCGAGCCATGAAGCAAACGCCACACAGAAGCTGGGCGCCAACCTGCCACTGAGCCTTTGGCCCTTAGTTATTTAAAGCAAGATCTTGCTAAGTTGCCCGCAATGACATTGAACTTGCAATCCTCCTGCCTCAGCCACCCAAACTGGGGCTCCTGGCATGAGCCATCAGTACCCTGGCCGGCTGGAGGGCACTGCTGCACAGCACCTCTGGGCTTTTTCTGTGCCACAGCAACCCACCACTGAGCACCTCCTGGGCACCAGTACGGCACAGACGCTTGAGGTCCAGCTGGCGCCTGGCCGCCGGAGCAGACCCCAGCTGTGACGTCCCAGGGCCCGAGGGCAATCGCCGGGCTGGTGGGCTTGGCCGGGCGCCAGAGGGACTGGACACCCGCAGATGCGCTCAGCAGCACAGCTGCTCTCGGCGCTTAAGAAGTGTGTCACCCTCTCCTGGGCCCTGTGTGGGCTGGGGCAGTCACCGAGCGCCAGGGTCCAGGGCCAGCTCCCACAGAGCTAGGCACTTCGGGACGCAGAGCGGCTCAGTCAGGGGACTGCTCCTCTGGGGCCACAGCGCCCACTGTGGCCAGAAGCCACAGGAGACAGCCGTGCTGAGCTCCCTCCCTGGTCTGGCTGTGATTTCCAGGGCCACCAATGACCACTCACAGCACCCCAACTACAAAACAGGCAATGAACCAGCACACTGGAGACAGGGGCAGCAGCACCTGGCCAGCCCCTGCGTGCAGTCCCTCAGCGAGGCCAGGCGCCGCCGGCTCCCATCTGCATGGCAGCACCCCTGTGCCCATGCGGAGACCAGAGATGCAGAGGAAACGAGAGCCACAGCAGGTCACAGCATGGCCAGCCACACCTCAGCCACCCTCTCTGGATGCCAAGTGGCCCTGTGGCACCCTGAGTGGTTCTCGTGAACCTAACTAACCCAGAGGAGCTGGCGCCTGGAGCTGACCCGGCCCAGCGCTGGAGCTGCCGGCCGCGTGCGAGGCTCCAGGCTGAGCTGGCGCACACGCCACTCGCTGCACGTGCAGAGCTGTTCATTATAGCTGTTCCTGACGGCAGCAGGGCGCAGAGTGCTGTTCTCTCTCGTTGAGCCCGGGGGTGTGCGGGCAGCCCCGAGCAGCGGGAGTCACACGGGCCTGGTCCCTGCCCACCACCTGGGCAGCGCCCTGCCATGGCACGGCTCCACCAGGGGTAGAAAGGGCTCTGAGGGCTGCTGCTTGCAAGCTGCCCTCTTGAGGTACAGGGCGGGCCACTTGACCTTGCGCCCACCCACCCATGCCCTACTGTGCAGGCGGCCAGAGTGGACCTCTCTGTGGAAGTCACCAAGGACAAGCAAGTGAAGACTGGTAGCAGTCCCCCAGAGCCCGCCTAGGCTCCAGGAGCTCACTCCCAGGACCCAGCCACAGCAGCAAGCTCACAGGAAGATGAAGGCAGCCCCCCCCCCAGCTGCAGGGCCAGTTCCTTGGGTGCAGCTTTGGGGCCCCTGCCTGCATCCTTAGAGAGGGGCTCCCCTGCTGAGGAGCCAGAAGGGCTCTTTTCTGATGGACAGTGGCCTCATCCCTGTGACAACGGTGACAAAGGGCACTGCTAACATTTCCAAGCCTCCAGCTAAGAGCCATGCACGCCTGCCCACACCACGCCTAGGAGGCTGACATGACCGCATCCTGTCCTCCGCAGACGCCTGCCTGTGGTCACAGCGGGGCACGCTGGTGTGGACCTGCCAGGCACTCACCAGTTGCCCGTGTCCTTTCTAAAGCTGCAGGGCACAGAATGGACACTGGAGGCGGATCCAGGGACAGGGCAGTGGGATCCCGAACAGCTCAAGGCCCAGGATCAGGTGCATCATAAGGAGATGGGGTTCCCTCTCTGCTTCCCTCTCTGCTGCCGTTGAGCCCCACAGTGCCCACAGATGCACCAAGCAGGCAGGAAGCAAGCTGCTCCCGTGGTCACAGCTCTACCTGCTGCGCACCGGGCAGGACACTGGAATGCTGCGTCCAACTGACCCCTCCTCCCCGGCCCTGTCGCTTTACTGGAATTTGAAGCTTTTCCCCCCAATAAAAGTCAACAGAAAACTACTCTGCAGCACACACAGCAAGACCAAGGCAGACGCAGGGCTGGAGAGCTCTCGACACGTACACAAGCAGGGCCTGCAAAGGTGACTGGGGCGAGGCATGAGGGTCCGGGCCCACCCCTCTACCTCCCAGACACCCCTCCTCGCCTGCCCTGCTGTGGGCAGCTCTCCTCACCCAGGCCCTTGCAATCTGGGAGCTGGCCCCATCCTCCTTTCTGGGTGGGCACTGGGTATAGTGTGGCAGTGACAAGTTATGGCACATACAGGGGCCACACAGGGTGACCAGCTGGTGAAAAGCTGGGGGCAGGGACCCCACCATCACAGACGCAGGGCACAGAATGGACGCTGGAGGTGGGTCTGGGGACAGGGCAGTGGGATTCCAAACAGCTCAAGGCCCAGGATCAGGTGTATCATCACTAATGTCACCGGTGGAGTGAAAATGGGGCTCTGAAGGTCCGGCAGACCTGGCCCTGCTCAAGGGGAAGGGGTCACACCCATCTCATGTTCCTCATGGCTGGGACAAAGTACCCGCCACCCCCGACTCAAAGGGGAGGTCACTCCGCTCTCCTCTAGAGCCTGCCAGTCCATGGGCCTAACTGAGGCAGGGAGGCAGGCGGAAGGGTCTGGCAGAGGAAGCCGTTCACCTCACAGAGTGGAAAGCTGGGGAAGGGAGGGCTGGGAGGAAGGGTCCCTCCAGGCCACGCCGGGACTACCTCTTTGGGCCAGAACCCCTCCCAGGCAGCAAGCCAACTGCACCACCCCACCATGCAGTCACCTACAAGCTGCCTGGCAGGTTCAGCACCATCAGCGGCTCCTTCCACTTGTGGAGATCTGCAGGGTGTCACCAGTGACCCCACATCCTCTCCTGGACAGGCCTGGACAGGTGTGGTGAGCCCTGGCTGCAGCGCTCACCTAGGAGCAACTGTGGGGTCCCCCAAGACCCTGCTCCTGGGACAGGGAGACGTTCGCCTTGCTGCAGGGGGTGGGGGTGGGGTTGCAGCCTCTATACCCAAATTCTGAGTGGACCTAAGCTCTTCGGAAAGACACCAAGGGACATCTCCACTTCAGGAAGGCCTGGGCACTTTCTCCCTGGCACTCCTGGTGCCTTGCAGGGGCTGCCTCTCCTTCCTGGCTACATAAGCCCTGGCCCTCGGATCTCCCTGGCTGACCCAGAAGGACTGAACATGACACTGCCCCCCACCCCTTGCACTGCAGGCCAAAGCAGTGCCTGCCGGCTGAGGCCAAGTGCTAGACCTCAGCTCCTGTCTGTCCTCAGAGGTGGGCAGTGATTTGCCATGGGTCCAGACGGGGGGACTTGGGTTTAAAGGAGAATCTGGGGCTCACACTTGTTCCCCACGGGGAGCAGCTTCTCCCTGTTTCTCAGTGGTCCTGGCTACTTGCCATCAGACACAGCATCACGGGCTGAAGACAGACTCCTGTGCAGCCTGACTGCCATGTACCAGGCCTGGGCAGCAGAGAAAGCCACAGGGAGGCCCAGGGTCCGAGGGGCTCCGTGTCCCCACCCCACCGCGCTGCCTGCTGAGCCACGTTTGTGCTGGGTGTCCGGCAGTTCCTGAGGAGGGTCTGCGATGCAGCCAGCAGGCCACGTGGAGGGGTGCAGGGGACGGGGCCGCTGCCAGAGGGCAACACGCCACCCTCCTGGCCATCCCTGCCACGCCCACCGAGGGGCACCACTGCCACCCCAGGCAGCCCTGGAACCTGCTGTGGTCAGCATCTGAGCCCAAGGCCGCATCTCACCTGATGCGGGCAGCACTGCCTCATCCTGCAGCTCTGCTGGGCACTCTGGTGCAGGCAGGCTGGGCGGGAGGGGACAGCCATGCCACACAGGGCCCACGCTAAGAGGGGCTGCTCAGGACTCTGGCTGGCTCGGCAGGCACCCACCTTGGACCATATGATGCCCGCTGGCTTTGGGCGCTCACAGTGCGTGGCGATGACCCTGGTGGGAGTGAGGATATAGTCAACCGTGAGGTCATGGTCCTCAAGAAGTGCTTCCGGGAAGTCCAGGACCTGGGGAGGGAGGGGAGAAGAGGCTGGGGATCCGCATGGCTCGTGCCATGGGCGGCCAGCTGTCCAGCCTCCACCCACCCTGCGCGCACGCAGGCGGCTCGGACGCACCTGGCAGTCGTGCACGAGGGTGACCACGGGTGTCTTCTCACAGACAGCTCCCATGGACACCATCATGGCATACTCGAGGTCCGCGTAGCCTTCTCCCTTGCCGATCCTCCAGCCTGAGGGACGGGGCAAGGACTGGTGTCTGCGTGCAGCCTTAGCTCCCACCAGGCTGCCAGGGGTGGTGACCTGGACCCCAAGGCCCCACGCCACTGCAGCCTCCAAGGCAACCCCACACTCAGGCTGAAACAGGACGGGCGGTGCCAACGTGCGCGGGCTAAAGCAGCCAAGTGGGCCTCGCCAGCCGCGGGGAGCCTGGACTCTCCTCCACTGCTTTGCGTTCACGAGCCTCACACTCAGCAGCAGTGAGAGGAGAGACTGCGGGAGAGGAGACAGATTCCAGCCAAAGGCAGAATAGATTTAATCCTTCTACCGCACGAGACAAAAGCTCCGAGATGGGCAGGTGACGTGTGGGGATACGGCCTGGCAGGCGGGCGCACTGCACTGTGCGCAGCATGCAGCCCCACCCTGAGGACAGGCTGAGGCCTCCCCAGGCCAGAGGGCAGGGGACAGTGCACTGCTGAGGCCTCTCAGAGATCCGGAGCCCACCATGCTAGGGCTGTCCCGCTCCAACCTCCAGCCATGCACGCAGGTGATAGGGGAGGACAGCTCCGCAGAAAGTGGTAACGATGGAGAGGACAGACAAGGCGGGCCGCGGGCAGGCAAAGCACTGTGCTTGTCGCTGGACACGAGCGACAAGGCAGACGAGAGACTGCCGCTTGCTTCTGGCCACGAGACAGCCTCCGTATTTCCACGTCAAGCAGGCGCCACGGGGTCTGGCAAATCATCCAGGCTAAACCTGGAAGGGTCCCTCTAGAAGGGTCCCAGTAACCCCACAGTCCCCGTGTGATGCTGTATCCAGCAGTGTCGTGGGAGGCCCAGGATCCCGGGTCCCACGGCCGGGCACAGAGCACACACTGTCGCTGCTTGTGGGAAGGGCGAGACAGTTGGCATCGAGGGCACCGCTGGCTCGCCTGTGTCCCCATCGGGGACACAGCAGGGGCCCCATGTGGCACAGCCAGGGGAGCGCTTCCGTGTTCTTCAGCTGTCCTCCCTGTGCATGGCTGTGTTGTCATTTTAAGCTGCGGTAACTGAAGGACAATTTCTGAGACTGTTCTCTGCGTCACACGTGCCTGAGCTGGGAAGGACGCTCCTGACCCTTGGGGGGGGAGGGGGGACGACACTCTGCTGAAAGCCCACACCCGAGGCGGGGCGGCCTCTGTGAGCCCACACCTCCGTCCACAGTGCCCACAGCCTCTGTGGGACGGAGTGGGCCTGAGGCCCCAAGAGGGCGCCTGTAGGAGGCTGAGGGTCCCTGGCCTGCCCGGTGGAGCTGGGCTGCTTCCCGCACCTGTGCTGCCCAGGAGGCGCTGGTGTACAGCAGTCAGGAGCACCCCAGGTCTGGGGTGCTGGGAAAGCAGGCACAGGGGGCAGGCCGGACGCTGGCCACTCTGCAAACCAAGCAGTGTGACCCAGGGACACCCCCGTGTGGGAGGCGCCAGTTCCGTCCACTGAGGCCTCTACCTGGGATGGAGCACAGGGGAGAACAGCGGCCACATCTGAGGGCACACGGGGCCAGAGCACCTGCCTCCTAGCATCGGGCTGCCGTCTTACCTCGCTCAGAAACAGCCACGGATCCCACCACCACCAAGTCCACAAGGATGCTGCAGTCCAAGCCCACAGGGGTGCTGAAGCTCCTCACGCCCTGCGAGGGCAGCACATGCTAAGCTGGCTGCTCGGCTCCGCCAGGACCCCTCCCACTCACAGGGCACACACAGGTGCTGGGGTTGGGGACACAGGCTGCAGAAGTCCAGTACTGGGAAGGTAGTGAGTGACAGGCAGGGCCACAGAGACACCTGGCCGGAGGCTGCACAGACCTTTCACCTTCAGACTTTTGGCCCGGCAAGAAGGCAGGCTCTGCCCAAGACATGGGCTGGGGTTCTGTGAGTGTACACAACAGCTTTAACAGGACACACCATTGACATAAAACCCCCGAGGTTGGGTGGGGGCCGGGGTCTCTCGCAGGGCAGTAGAGCAGGATGGGTTTGCACCACCGGCCCAGCACTCTCGGTGCCACCCACGGTGCCCCAAGGGAGTGCCCTCTGGGAGCAGTTTCTCCACGTGGGTTGGGGCATCTCCCAGGCCCGAGCAGTCCTGACACACGGTATGTGGGGATACGGGCTGTGAGGGGCCCCAGCACCGCTTGGGCCATGAGCCCGATTTCCTGCCTTTACTTGTGCTACTGTGTTCAAACACACACAAACTTATCCCGTATACTTCAGGTCAGAGTAAATTATGTTTCTTTGAATAAGACAGGATCTCAGTAAACAATAAATCATTCAATCTATGTATTAGACTTAAGAGACAAATCTCTTAAGGATTATCCTGAATTGCCTTATCATTATTACTACTTTATTCTTATTAGATCAGAAATATGTGACCTTGGATTTAGGATTCCTTAAAAGGCCAGCAAATTCTATTTAATTATAAAATACGGGACAAATTTTCTTGTCATGTACTCTAAGGTAAGGTTTCCGCGTTGGTTTTGCTAGACCACGAGGCGTCGGAGAGGGCCTGATACAGGGACCGGGGCGCTATTTGGAAGGGGCGCGGTCTGAGGTTCGCCGGGTGGGGGCAGCCGCTGGGCACGCAGGGCTGCACGAACGACGCTAGAGGGCGCCCGAGCGCGGAGCGGGGGCGTTCAGCGGTGGTGGGCTGAAACTGAATTTGGGCAACGGGGTCCGCACTCCGCGTCGTCAGCGCGCTCAGCCCCGAGGGGCAGGCGGAGGGCAGGGTCTGGATGTTTTAACCTCGCCGCCGCGCCGACTGTGAGCCGACGACGCTGCGCTGCGCAGGGCTGCAGGCGGGTCTGCCTGCGGGCGGGCGGGCGGGCGCGGCTCACCTGCGAGCTGGCGCGTTTCCGCAGCTCCGCGCTGGCAGCTCCGGGCGGCGCCGTGATCCTGTTGAACAGGCCGGATCTCAGGCGCGGAGTTGGGACCAGCAGGGTTTTTTTGCTCTTCCAAGAAAAGGTCAATGGGAAAACGGCAGTTAAAATCTCACGCGGTTCTCCGCTGCAGAAGGGAGCAGGGCAGCGGTTCCGGGCGCAGGGAGCGAGGCGGCTGCGAACCGCTCGGGCGGGCGG
>NW_004524791.1:1361153-1366022 GCF_000260255.1 Octodon degus
GGCGCGGGCCGGCAGCGCGGGGTCCTCAGCCCCCGCCCCACGCAGCCCTGCCCCGAGCCTCGACTGAAGCGGACCCGGTGGAGCCCGCGTTTGGCTTCCCCTGCAGGTGCAGTGGTGCCCGCCTGTCACCCCAGCTCTCGGAGGCTGAGGCAGGAGGACGGCAAGATCAGGCCCAGCCCGGCACCTGGGCAAGACCCTTCTCCACCCACCCATCAGGGCCGTGGCTGGAGCTCACTGCGAGGGCAGACACGAGCTTCCTCAAAACAGCAGCAGCCTGACCAGGGAGATGGCGCAGTAGAATAGGCGCTTGCCTGGCAAGTGCAAGGCCCTGAGTTCAATCCCCGGTTCTGCCAAAAAAACCCCAAAAGAACCAAACAGCAGCAGCCATGACACTAAATAAACGGGGTCCTTTGACGGCGCCGTCTGTACAGCTTTGTCTGCTGCCTTTAGTTGCTCAAGAGCTATACGTGTTGCAATTTACACCAAGTTTTGTTTGTACAGGTTAATTAAAACCACAACATCCACCTGAATTAACCTGGGGACAATTCCTTTTTCCTTTTCTTTCTCGGCACATCTAGGCGGAGAACCAGCGCCGTCGCCTGCCACCGGGGCACACTTCCTCAGACTTCTTACTGATGAGTTAGTGTCTCAGAGGACTTAGCAAAGCTAACGTGCTTCAAACACTGATAACGTAACACAAGCACTTCTGTTTCAAAGTCAGCATGTCGCAAAGCCTTGTACTGCGGCCAACACCTTCCCAAGGAGTCCACACTCTCTGCGGCAAGACGAGCCAGCCTCGGATCGCTCCCACTCTCCTGACTGGAGCGCTCCGAATCTCGAGCCTGGAAACCCGGGGCACTGGGCCGCAGAGGCCTGCAGGTGACCAGGTGACCAGCGACAGCCTCCAGGGCTGCCCGTGGGGTCAGACGCACCCGCTACTTCCAGCCCCGAGAAGCGCCTGTCCCAGCAGTGCTCAGCGGCCTGGCACGGTGGGGTTACCTGCAAGGCCAGCAGCCTCACGCCCTCCAGCGGTTTGTCCGGGTCCACCTTTATTTCCTGTGTCCTGGCAAAAACGTCCAGGTCCCGGATGTTCTGGCCAGCCAGGTAAGAGCCCTAGGCAGGGAGACAGCGGACAGAGCACACTTACTCGGAGCACGAGGAGGCGGGCGCTGCTCTGTGGAGCATCCGGGTTGACTTTGACGGTGCTGGCCACTCTGAACTCCCGCATGTGAGCAAGGTGCTCTGCGGCCCGCGGCGAGCCCTGTGCAAACACAAGGGACACCACTGTCACCCAACGGTGGTGACCTCGGGCCAGTGGCAGAGCTGGGATGGGTGGGTGCACGTGCACCCACCGCAGCACACTTCTGGGTGGCTTTAGTGGCCAAAAGGAAAGTTGTATTGTAACAGTTGACTCCACTTTAATATGGTAGATTTGAGTACATCGGAATACAGACACTATCTGCAGCATTATGGCCCTCTTAAAATGTCATTTTTATTGAATGTACTTTGCAACTTTTGTATTACAAAAAATTCTTTTTTTTTTTTTTGTGGAACCGGGGATTGAACTCAGGCCCTTGTGCTTGCCAGGCAAGTGCTTATTATACTGAGCCATCTCCCCGGCCCCTTAGAATTCTTTAAAAATATTACTAATATAATTAGTATTTCCTCTGATAATATTTTCATAATTAATGGTTATACTAAGTTATGATACTAACTTATGATCTTTTTAAAAATGCATTTAGTATAAGGTCTACAGGGTCTCACTACGTAGATCGGACTCATAGCGATTCTCCTGTTTTCTGCCTCCTAAGCGCTGAGATTACAGGCGTGCACCACCACGCACAATCTCAAACTCTGTCTCAGCGCGCCCCGGGGGCTGGGCCAGCACGGCAGGCTGGGGATCAAACCCCGGCCACTGCGCTCTGCCTAGGCAGGCGCTTTAGTCCGCTGAGCTATGTGGCCGGCCCTTATGATCATTTCGCACTGCACTGGATGTGACGCTGAGCTCTCCTACGTGTCTGAGCGCAACAGCTTCTCTCCCGCAGGCTCCTGCACGTGGACCATGCTGAGGTCTCCACACGTGTCTCCCCGCTGCAGCCGCCTGGTACGACACGCGTGTGAGCACCATGTGTGAGCAGTCACCAGCGGAGGAGATGCTGCCAGGTCAGTCGCTGTGCTGACCCAAGACGGCCTGGAGTGGTGACAGCACTGGTACCCTGGCTCTGGTTCCCATACATGTACTTTTCTAGCTATGAGATGCTGCAGAAATTTAGCAGTGTAATTCTACTACACTATGTATTTAATATAATGAGTGACCAATGCATTTCTCTATCTTCAATTTTCTACTTCAAGTAACATGGTACGTTACTGTATCTTTTAATAATTTTGCAAAAATGATCCACATTTTTCTCTGCATGTACATGGTTTTCTGCTTAAGTAGGTTCACATATGCACACGTGCTGCAGGGCGGCCCTGAGCTGCTGGCGACCTCACTGTGCCGTCTTGGGCCAGCGTCCTCCAAGGCAGCACCCCACGGAGCCCTGGAGAGCTGCAGCGTGGTTCAGGACTCAGTGGCTTGTCTGCCTTCCCAGATCGAAGGTGCAGACTGAGACAGGGTGAGTTGGGAGCACAGAGTGAGGACGACCCCAGGCTGAAGGCACAAGCCAGCAGGCCCCACCCAACTCCAGGAGATGTGTCTTAATTTACTGATCTCCTTGTTTGGTTTGTTTGGTTTTGGTCTTACGCCCAAATCCCAAGATCCTCCTGCCTCAGCCCCGGAGTGCAGGGGTGACGGGCATGTGCCAGAGTCTGGCTCAGTAGAGTTAGTTTTTACAATGACTCCGCACCCTTCCTCTGAACCACTTCACACACTGCTCTCTCCCTCGGGGGACAAGTGCTAAAACAGTACAACATCTGCAGTAACCATTCCAGGGAACAGCTTTTTAACGGGTGGATAGGACCCAGTGAGGGCCAGAGCCCTGCCTGGGACAGAGTCCAGCCTGGAGGTGCTGGGAGCCTCAGGCTGGGACCTGCAGGTCTGCCACAGCAATCCATGTTTTCAAAAGTATTTCCTGAGCTGCCGCACTGCCACAGTGCTTCTTCCAAGCAAACGTTTGCCTGTGAGAACTACATGAACGGGCAGCTTGGGTTGTCTTGCTCTTTTGAACATCGAGAAAGCCAAGGCCTAGGTTGGGCAAGCCATGCTTTCTTCCCAAGCCATCAGAGGTGGGGCTCCCCTGCAGGGCCTTCACTCCACACTGTCCCCAGGGATAGTGCCACAGCAGCAACAGGCTTCGGGCTGGTGTTAGGAGGCCGAGGCAGGAAGATCTTAGGTCCAGCCAGGCTCAGGCAATGCAGTGACTTAGTAAGACTCTATCTCAAATAAAGAAAGGTGGGAAGGCCCTGGATCCCAATCCCCTGAACCGCAAAAGAAACAGAACAAACAGCAAAACACTGTTTTGCATCCAACAGAACTCAGCAGAGCCGCAAGAGCACGGCAGGCAGCCCTGCACGCAACAGCAGCTGCAGCGGGGAGGGCAGGACCGGCCAACACGGAGCAGTGTGGTCCACACAGGAGGCCCAGAAAGGCTCAGTACCTTGAAGTTGGGGATCCTGTGGTGCACGGGCCGGGGGAAGTCGGCGACATCGTGAGCCTCCATGTAACTCCAGATCTGCTCCCGGATGTCCTGCTTGGAGACACCTGGGGCACAAGCGGGTCACGCGTCAGACGCAGGAAGGGGGCGCCAGGGAAGGAGCTCCAGGCCCGCGCGGAGGGCTCATCGAGGCCCCCGCCCAGCCCGCGCTCGGCCTGCACACGCGCTCCGCCACACGCCTCTGCTCGCAGCTCACAGGTGCCCGTCCTGGGGCCCGGGCGGCCCTTCTGGGCCTGCTCCCCACGCTGGCCTGCACACCACCAGGAGGGCCATCCCCGCGGCGGGTCCGGCTCTGTGAGGAGGGGCTGGCGCCAGGCGCGGGCGAGCTGAGTGGGCAGCGCCAGCCCGCCGTGACTGCCCGGCCCGGCCCCCGCGGGCAGCCAGAGGCCCCTGCCTGCCCCTGCCCGTCAGCCTGGGCACGGTGCAACAGGAGCCGGGCGGCGCCCTGCCCGGGGCTGCTCTCGCCTCCGTGTACATAAACTGGTTTCCATCCTTGCGTCCCACTGGCACCGCCCCGAGCCCACCGCGAGGGAAGAGTGCCTGCGCGGACATCTTTCAGGGGTTCCGTTTTATTTGGAGACAGTCCAACCGAGCTGCCCGGCTGGGCTCGAACTCGCGATCCTCCTGCCTCAGCCTCCCGAAGGTTGGGGGCTACAGGCGTGCGTCATCACGCCTGGCCTTGTTCTTTCCAGGATCCTTCCTCGGACGCCGGGTCGGAGCCCGCAAGCCCTTCCAGCCCCACAGGCCCGGGGTCCACACACCCATGGGCTCCTCCACTCCGCCGCCCTCACCGGCCCTCGGCTCCATGGCGACGTCTTCACTGCGCGACGCCCCTCAGGCGGAGCCCGGCGCGTTGTGACGTCACTACTGCGCGCCGGCCCACGGCTGCGCACTGCCCGGGAGGCGGGGCCGCGGCGGGAAAGGGCCGGGACACGCATGCGCGGACGGCGCCGGCCGGCTTTGCCTGGAACGGCGGCTCGGGGGAGCGGAGCTCGGCGGCTCCTGGGACTGGCGCCCTGCTGGCCTCCGGGGCGTCAGTGCGCGGCCTCGGGTTTTTCATGTGCTCTTCCAGATCCCAGAGGCCTCCTCCCCCGGGAAGCCGGCCCGGATTTCTCCCCCGTCGGAGGCTCCGGGGACGCGCGCTCCGGCGGGGACCACGATGCGCCGCGAGGCTGTCGCGCGAACGCGGCGTGCGTGGCCGGCCCGAGCCCAGGCC
>NW_004524791.1:1366122-1370492 GCF_000260255.1 Octodon degus
CGGGGCGCAGCGCTGCCCGGTGCGCGTCCGAAGTGCCCCAGCCTGGCTGGAAAGCACGGCGTGGGACAGGCGGCACCGGGCGTGCGGAGCGGGTTCCGGCCCCGAAGCGACCCGGGCACCGGGCGACGCGCGCCAGCAGCAGAAGGCGCTCCGCGAGGCGCCGCCGGACGAGGGCGAACGCTGCTGCTGGGGCCGGATGCGCACCCGTGCGCAGAATGGAAGACACGGCTCCCCCCCCCGGAACCAAGGATTGAACTCAGGCCCTTGCGGGCAAGCGCTTATTCTACTGAGCCATCTCTCCGGCCCCGGAAGATAGCCTTGTCGCTTGTCCCAGTTATTTTCTTGTCAAAGAAAGGGGAGAAAACACCCAACACACATAGAAGAGGTTTGTGTGGCTCATGATGTGCTGCGGGCTTGTTGCGCAGCAAGGAGAGAGCGAGCCGGGCGGGGGAGGGGGTGCTGCGCCCCAGCAGCGAGTTGGAGGCCAAGAGCCCTGCCTGTAACCACGCCACCCTTTTAGGGGACATGTAGGTCTCAGTGGGTGTAGATCTACATGTTTACGCACACACGTACATCCCACAGTGGCAAAATCTGCCCAACAAGGTGCTGAGGAGAAGGACCATTAGAGTAGGGAGTGTTCTCTGAGGGGCGACAAGGCCCGGAGGGACGGCCAGCTGTCCTCGAGGCTTGGATGCGCTTCTCCCAAGCCCAGTCTTCCACCTGCTCAGCAGCCCCTGCGCACGGGTGGCCAGCCTGCACGGGGCGTCCTGCTCTGCAGCTCCTGCCGGGCATCTCAGGTCCTCCGTGGAGCCAGAACAGCGCGCTAGGGAGGTGGGGGACACAGGTGGGGCCCTGGGACAGCTCCTGTGCCTGTCTGACTCCTAGGTCTCAGCCTATCCATGGGGCCGAGGGTGACCAACTGCACTTTGCCCGGTGTTGGCCCAGAGAAGCGGTGGCTGCTGCGTTTGGTGCCGTGTGACCCACGAAGCCGTGGCAGGACGGCAGGCCCTCTGCTCGGTCATCATGCAGAGCGTGAGGCAGAGGCGCAGTGCAGTGCAGATGCTGGCCCTTGCCCCGAGCCCTGTGCCACTCCGGAGGAGGGGTCACAACCAGTGGCAAGGGTCACTCGAAGGGCAGAGGAGGCTCCAGGCTGGGCAGCAGTGAGGCTGGGCCCTGCTTGGCCTCTTCGGGGTCCCATGCCCCTGCTCCTGCAGTCCCCAAAGGCCGCTGGCGCAGCGCTCAGCCAGGGAGACACCAGCAGCAACATGGCCCTGTGAGTTCTGGCTGAAGCTGCCCAGATGGGGGCTTGGGGTCGGGCTCAGCCCCATCACGCAATTGAGGTCCCCCAGGGGACAGAGCCACTTCGCAGGTGCCGAGAGACCGTGCGCTGCTGCCAGTCTTCAGCACAGGGCTTCAAACTGATGAAAGGAAAAAGCAATCTAAAATTTCATACACGACACAGTGAGGTCAGGACCGGGGCCTGGTGCCTACACGGCTGCCAGCATGTGCGCAACCCTGACGGCCACAGAGGGGCTTTGCTTTACCAATGTAAAGCTCTCAGCTCCAAAGCTCCAGCCAGGTCATGATTAAGGGGCCCACTGCCATACTGGTCAGGAATTTAGAACCTCCCAGCCTCAGTTTCCCCACTGTACCACAGTGCTGTCTGTAACCTGTGTCCCTGTACGCGGGACGTCCCGTTCATTCAGTGAGTACTGGGAATCCACTGTGCGCACAGGGGAGAGAGTGATAGTGTGCGTCTAGGTCGCAGGGGTCTGGTGTGGGACATACTGGTAGGAGCCAGGTTGGCCACCCGCCTGTGTGGGCAGAGGACAGACTCTTAGGTGCCCCCGAGGTCAGGACAGGACCAGCTCTGATGCTGAGTTAGGGACACTGAGCTCCGGGCAGCAGAAGGAACGTGGGCCTGGGGCCAATGGAAAGCTGGGTCCATGTGACTGAGGAGGAGTGCCCCAGCAGTCTGGGGTCGCCTCCAGACCCAGCAGGCTTCATGGGGGTTTGCTGCTGCAGCCCAGCCTGACCATCTGTCAGTCAGTGGTGAGGTGCACAGCGAGCGCCCTCTGGGATGTGGTCTCTGGAAACCACGGAGACCACGGAGGGCAGCGTGGAGAAGCCACTGTGACACCACTGAGGCACAGGAGTGTCTGTAGGAAGCTTCGGGGGAGCGGCAGCACCCTGATAGATGTCTTGCTCTGTGTGTGAATGGTGGCAACGCTGAAGTTGTAAAACCGAGCAGTGCCTTCCACAACTCGCTTTTAGGACCCACAAGGCTCTAGAATGTGAGCCACAGGTCGTGCTGGTTGGATTCTAGAAATGCCCAGAGGAGAGCGACCCTGGCCTCACTGGGCCCTCCCTGAGTGCCTCGAAGGTCCTTCCATGCAAAGACTTTCACTTTGTGCCCCATCTTTTTTTTTTTTTTTTTTCAAATTTTCAGGACAATGAACAAAAGTGTTTTCCCCAAAGTTTTTACTGCCAGAGCGCGCAGGGAGTGCCTTGCCACAGACAGCCCAGGCCCAGCAGCCGCCCCCGCAGTTATTTCAAGTGCCAGGGAAGGCGAGGGCCCGCCCGATGTTCGGACTCGCCCTCCTCCAGACGGGCGTGTTCTTACCTGGCCACCGTTGTTATCACGCCGGAGAATCTCAGCCGAGGAGGCTGTCCGCCGCCGCATTCCACTTCCCTAGCACCTCCGTCTGCGCGCTGTCAGCGGACAAGTTCCCTCCACGTGGGACCTCATTACACTGTCACTGGACCCCTTTTTAGGGGAGGGTTGGGTTTTTCAGGCAGGCCTCCCTTTGTGGTCCCGGCTGGCCCTGGGCTCCGCAGTCTCCTGCCTCAGCCTCCCGAGGGCTGGGATCCCAGGCGAGCGCCTCCACGCCCGCTCACCGCAGCCCTCCTAGCTGAGACCGCGTGTGCCTGTGGTTCGCCATCAGGACCGGTGCTACGGCCAGAGCCGCTTCCATCGGAAACACGGGCTTCATCTTGCAAGAGATCGTTTCTAGGGGCCGATGACTGGACTATTTGGGGGAGAGACAGCAGGGATTTAACCCAAAACTGGAGTTTCATCTCTAGCCCTTAATCAAACTTTTTGTGTTCTTAATTTTTGAGGTAGGACCTCACTAAGCTCTTCAAGCCCTCATGCGAGCTCTGAACCGGAAGCCCTCCTGCTCAGCCCGCCGGAGTGCTGGGGTTGCAGGCTTGGGCCGCCACGGCCAGCCACGCGTGTGTTATTTTTTAAAGAACGGTCCTGACTTCTTCCACCCAAGGGTGAGTCCCCCGGGCCCCTGGAACCTGGTGCAGCCCTACCCTCTGCTCCCTTCCCCTAATCCCACGCGGAAAGGCGCACGGTGCTGGAGAATGGACCGGACCCGCGAGGAGGGCGGCCAAGGCCCAGCCCAGCACGCGTGTCCTCTGCTCCTGCTCACTGGGAGGCGCTGCAGGCGTCTGCACGCTCCCTCCCGCGGCCCCGGCCACAGCGTGCAGCGCCAGGCATGCCCGGCAGGTGGCAGCACCTTCCCGGGAACCGCGGGGCCGGCCTCCGCAAAGCAGTCCTCGCGCATACCGCCAGGGGGCGCCGGTGCCCACGAGTTCTCCGTGCCCGCAGCTGGAGGAGCCGGGCCGCCCCGGGCAGAGCGAACCGGGAGTGCAGGAGAGGAGCGCGGGGGGACGCGGGACACGTGGGACGCTGAGTGTCCTGAGCCGTAGTGGACCCCGCTCGCGACCCCCGACCGTGCGCCGCGGCGCAGGGAGCGGTCGGGCGCGGTTCCCCGGCGGGGTCAGGAGCGCGGTGCACGCGGCAGGGCCCGCGGGGGTCGCCGCGGAGGTGACCCGCCTTTTCACGCGCGCACACGCGCCGGGCAGGGCGAACGCGTGCTCGCCCAGGAAGCCCACAGTGCGGGGCGGCTGGTGCAGGAAACCCCGCGGAGAAGTCAGCGTTCCTGCCGCGTCTGCGCGAGAAAGACGCGTCTTCCTCCTAGTGTATTTATCATTTGAAAGAAGTATGCGAGGAGACAGGAGAAGAATTAAAAATAACGACGCTGTCTTGGGAATGTGGGTGCCGTAGAAGTCTCGAACCGTCCCCCACCTCCGCGAACCGAGGCCGGGCAGCTTTCTTTTACACTGTTTCGAAAAGCAGAGAAAAAGAGCAAGTCAGAGAAAGAACCTAGAACGCTCGTAAAAATATACCGTGTTTCCGAAGTCGAGTGTTCACGGCAGTAAGAACCTGGTTTTTGTTTTCCCTTTGATTTTGAATGTAGCAGGAGACAGGTAATAAAGCTCACCAATCGCTTCCACTGATCTTTAAAAAAATAAGAGCGAGGGCCCGGGAGATGGCTCAGTAGAATAAGCGCTTGCCTGGC
>NW_004524791.1:1371225-1371996 GCF_000260255.1 Octodon degus
CTCCCGGACCCGCGCCCCGCGCCGGGCGCTTCCACACCGCCGCGTGCCGGTCGGGCGGGACTTGACCTCCCCGGAGCGGCCATCCCCGACGGCTGGGTGCATCCGCTGGCGGCAACCCTGTTCGGTTCGGTGGGGACGGCGCCCGCGAGACCTCGCTGCAGCCCGGCGCGAGCGCTGCGGCGTCGCCTGGGCCCGGGACGAGTGACCCGCGTGCTCGCCCGTCCCGTCGCGGGTGAATAAAACCCTGGGGACCAGCCGCTCACGGCTGGATGAGGCGACTGCCGCAGCAATCAGCTCGATTTTGTATTTCACTGTTTCTGCACAAACGTCCGTCTTGCTGTTTTATTGGTGTGTTCGCTCGCTCCGGGCTCCTGGGCCCTGGAACCCAACGCGCCAGGCGACGAACGGAATTCGGTAGAACGCCCGTCCGAGAGCGCCAGCGCCAGCGCCTGCAGAGCAGTCTGCCACTCGCGCTCCGCGCCTGGGTCTTAGAGCCGCCGGGTTCGGGCGCGCCTCGTCCTGATTGGCGCCGCGGTCCCACAGCCGCCCGCGGATTGGACCAAAGTTCAGGGAAGGGGCGTGGCCTGCGGAAAGTAAAAACTGGCTTTCCGCAAGAAGACTTTTGAAACTTTTCCCAATCCCTAAAAGGGACCTTCGCCTCTTTTTCCGGGCTCGTCAGGGCAGGCGCTCTGGCCCCCGGCGCCGACCCTCGGGGCTGCCGAACCGCGGGCGTGCCGGGAGAGCCGCCGGCGCCTCCGCGCGGCCAGGCCC
>NW_004524791.1:1374171-1374691 GCF_000260255.1 Octodon degus
GCTCCCGCAGGCCGAGGCCGCCCGGGCCCGGGCTCCCCGGCGCCGCCAAGCGCTCCAGGCCTCCACCCGCGGCCTCCCGGCGGCCACGCAGCATGCAGGCGCGCTACTCCGTGCCGGACCCCAGCGCCCTGGGAGTGGTGCCCTACTTGGGCGAGCAGAACTACTACCGCGCGGCGGGCGGCTACGGCGGCATGGCCGGGCCCATGGGCGTCTACTCCGGCCACCCCGAGCAGTACGGCGCGGGCGTGGGCCGCTCCTACGCGCCCTACCACCACCACCAGCCCGCGGCGCCCAAGGACCTGGTCAAGCCGCCCTACAGCTACATCGCGCTCATCACCATGGCGATCCAGAACGCGCCCGAGAAGAAGATCACGCTGAACGGCATCTACCAGTTCATCATGGACCGCTTCCCCTTCTACCGGGAGAACAAGCAGGGCTGGCAGAACTCCATCCGCCACAACCTCTCGCTCAACGAGTGCTTCGTCAAGGTGCCGCGCGACGACAAGAAGCCGGGCAAGGG
>NW_004524791.1:1375534-1391889 GCF_000260255.1 Octodon degus
CCCGCCCCGCAGCCCCCGCCCGCGCCGGCCCAGGCGGCCTCCTGGTACCTGAACCACGGCGGGGACCTGAACCACCTCCCGGGCCACGCGTTCGCGGCCCAGCAGCAGCCCTTCCCAAATGTCCGCGAGATGTTTAACTCGCACCGGCTGGGGATGGAAAACTCGACCCTCGGGGAGTCCCAGGTCGGCAACGCGAGCTGTCAGCTGCCCTACAGGGCCACGCCGTCGCTCTACCGCCATGCAGCCCCCTACTCCTACGACTGCTCCAAGTACTGACGGCCCTCCTCGCCCCCGCCCCCGCGAGACCCTCTCCGACAGCGCAGGCTGCAGACGGAACGCGGAGAAACCTCAACCTGTCCACCGAGTCTTTCCCAGGCCCGGAGCCGGCTGGAAGCGCGCAGGTAACTTTACCCCGTCACCCCGTTTCTGAGACCCCAGCAAGCCCCGCTAGAGGGCCGCAGCCAGCGAAACGAATATTGATCCAAATCCTCTCCCCTTCAGGAAGCTGTGCGCCGCCCCGAGGGGCTTCAAAGAGTAAGTTATGGACCAGATCCCATAGCGACCCACGAATGACTCTCTGTAGCGAACCCCCATGAGTGCATGGGGTCCCTATAGATAATGTGTGTGCTGTGTGTAATTTTAAATTTCTCTAACCGTGCTGTAAAAATGTGTGGAGGATTTGTAATCAGGCTATTTTTTTGTTGTTATTGTTCAGAGCCATTAATATAATATTTAAAGTTGAGTTCACTGGATAATTTTTTCATCTTGCCCAACCATTCCTGCCAAATTCAATTCAAGAAACCTATGTGGGTGAGCTATAATTCTTTCCCCAGCTGTAGGTCTTTCACAAAACAAGAAAATAATTTATTTTTTGTCGGTGGATAAAGAAGTCAAGTATCTGATACTTTTTATTTACAAAGTCTGATGGTTTTGTATAATAGATTCCACCCCAGTATTCCTAAAAGAAAAAAAAAAGAAAAGAAAATTTTACTTCACCTGTTTGTCTTATGTGGTCTTAATTGTTGTATTTATCCTAAAATAAACCCATGATGTTTTTCTGCCCAAAGTTCAAATGGCGTGTTTGTGTTCTTGCTTTAAAAAAGAAAAAGAAGCCCGGGTCTGCCCGCGAGCCCACCTGTTGCGATTATTTGTGCTCTACAGGTGGTGGTCTGTGCAGACCCGGGTGACCACGGGGAAGGCAGCAGTCCCTGGTGTGTCTTTTTAGCGAGGTAAAGGCTTTTCCTGAAAACTTCCCGCCCTGGTCATCTTTTTTCCTTGCAGCCACCTGAGAAACTGCTCCGCGCGCAGGCTTGCTCACTTGCTTGCTGTAATGAATTTTGTGCAATTCAGAAAAACAAGCCAGTTGTCAAAACAAAACAGTGCCACTCTGGCTCGGGGTCCAGCTGTCCTCAGTTTGGCAGGTGAAAGAAGGGAAGGACAAACACTGCCCGTTTGCTAACTGGGTGAGTCCCGCTGTCCCCTGATTTCCTAGGATGCGGACTCCTCTGCCCTGAGTGACTTCCCTGAGGGGATTTTGCCTGGGGCAGTGAGGATGCAGTGAGCCCATTCTGTATTTAATGTCCCTCTCCCTTGATGGCCTCGAATCAGAGGTGGATTTCAAATTCTTTTACTTACCCATTTGAGTTGTAAAACTTTACCCTACTAGAGTGAAAAAAACATAAAACCTCATTTTCCTGCAAAAGACAATTTAGGATGCTTTTTTTTTTTTTTAATGTTTTCAGTTGTTACAGGGTCTCACTACGCAGCTCAGACTCCCGTTTGTTTTCAGCCTCCCCAGTGCTGGGATTACAGGCGTACACTGCTATGCCCAGACTCTAGGATGCTTTTATATTTTTAAATCTTACCAATCTTTTCAAGATGTCAAATAACAGGGAGATTAGAATTTGATTTTTCTCTTGTGTTATCTCATCTTTTAATTTTTTATGACAACCTTGCCTTCATCAATCGTAGCTGGGGTGATGGCTCTGTCGGTCCCCCGTGTTGAAACCTGCAACCCCTTCAACCTCCGAGGGGCACCAGAGGCACCAAGGCACCCCAGCAGGTGGACTGTGCGCCGCCACCCTGGATCTGGATGTGGATCATGCATTTTTGCCACTGGATTTTGCCGAAGGCAGGGTGCCTCGTGCAGTGGCCCCGTGGAATCTGGGTGTCGTTGCTGTTGAAATGGCGGTGTTTCGTTCTTGTCTCCGTCCTGTGTTGGAACAGACTGGGCAAATCTGAAGCATGAGAATTTCTCCATATGTGTGCCGCAGATTCTTTGACTCTGGGGCCCCAGGTAGTGAGCTCTGTAGACTCAAAGGCTGCGCTTTATTCTTCTTCATACTGTGGAGCGGAGGACGTCTTGGAGCAGGCCCAGCAGCTGTGCTGAGGTTGGGGCACAGAAGGAGGGAGCTAAGAGAGAGGGTCCCCCTGCCAGGGGTGGCACGAGGGAGCGCCTGGGCCCTGTGCTCTGCTTTGCTCAGGTCAGCTTCCTGCCTTTACCCAGGAGAGAAGGGCCGAGCTAGACAAGTAAGCTGGCTCCTGCACCAGACGTTCCACCGCGCCACCCTGAAGGTCTTCGCTTCTCAGGAGACGGGTTCCTGGTGCCTGGGAAGGAGGAGGCCTGGAAGCTGCCTTCAGGGAGGAGGAGAGGGGTGCGAAGAACACCCCAGTGCTGCTGCTGCTGCTGTGGTGTTGTCTTTGGGAGGCTTCACAGAAAAGGTGCTGCTGGCAGTGGGCAGCGGGGGTCCCTGCTCCACACCTGGAGGGCTTGGTGAGGGTCTTTCTGGTCCGGCAGGAGCTCCCGGCAACTCAGGCTTATCTTTGGGGCTTTACCCAGGCCCTGACAATGTGGATAAAATGGAGAAACCTGTCTTTGCGTGTGTCTGGCCAGGGGCTTTGGGGCTTTCCTGAGGATCCCAGGCGTCCTCAAGCAGAGGGACCAGGTAGGTGCCAGTCAGTACCAGACACTGGGTTGCAGTGCTGCTCCTGCACTCCGACTAGACTCCTCTCTGCCTCCAACCTCCGGCCTAGGGACTTGGGAGCCTCTGCTAAGAGGATGAGACACCTGGGACACCTGCAGCCGGCCGTGCCCGCATGTTCAGAGCCAGCATGGCTCCTGCTGAGCAGCCACGCGCATCTCCAGCGATGACAGAAAGACCTGGGCACCCATGCAGCCTGAGCGGGACTGGCACTCCCACTTGCCACCTCTTTCTTGGGGATGCCAGGGCCTCTTGGGAAAATGGGGTGTAGGGGAGGGAGAAGGCCCAGGCTGAAAGGACCCTGCAGTTCTATGGGACCTGGTTGCTGGAAGCAGCGTCCCAGCAAGAAGACACTGCCTGGGAGCATAGAAAACTTCAACTCCCGCAAATAAAATGAAAGTGATCCCAACAGCACTGGGGAGGGATTCTCTAGGGTCCACCCTGCTGGCCTTGGCTGCATGGACTATGACTGGCCAGAGTGCAGCTGTAACAGATGCCCTGCGCATGCCACCCTCCCAGCCCCTCGGGGTGGCAGCCGTAGCAGCCTTGTTCCTGGTTCCTGTTCAGGCTGAGGCTACAGGCCAACCTCAGGTGTGCAGAAGAGGGACAGCCAGGAGCCTGCTGTGCGGCTCTCCAAGGACCCCGGCAGCAGGTGCTGCCCCTGCCCTGGCACAGTGGCTCAGCCCCACCCATCCAAATTCCTGGGCGCCTGTGTCCTGATTGCTTGGCACTGGATGAGGGATTCACTGGAAGGCGAATGAACAAGCCTACCTACCTGCATGAACGAAGCTCCCCTCCTGGCCTCCCTTTCATGGTGGCCACAGCTACCCTGACCTCCCTTGTGGGGCTGGATAGGTCCCCCTTGAAGGCCCTCACCCCCAACCTCCTGCAAGAAATGGAGCTCAGAAGGGAGAAGAAAACAAAGGGTCCTGGGAAGTGAGAGCAAGACTCATAAATCTTCTGGAGTCCTCTCCTCCTCTCTTTCCACCAGGCCTAGGGGTGCTGCCAACACTGCTGACTACACTGAAGGGTAGAAAGAAGTTCCCAGACGCCCCCTCCCCCATTCCCATCCCCTCTCTGAATCTGAGAACGGGGAGGAGCTTGGGGCAGGGTTATCTGATGGGAATTTATTGTTAACCAAACCTCAAGGTCTTCAGAAGGCACTGGGATCTCAGAACTGCACTGGCCCAGGAGCCCAGGCCCTTTGTGGGTGTCCCTAGTTTATACCCCTGTGTGACTACTGGGACCAGAGCTCGGTAAGTAGAAACCTGTGGTCTTATTCCGTATCCAGAGTTCTGCTAGGATTTCAGGGGAGGGGACCGTGCTGCTGGTCCAGGTGAAGGGACAGGCTGGGTCAGGGCCATCAAGGGGCTGTCCACCCTCCCTGGGTGCTTTCTGACACTGCATACTTGAAATGCTTTCCCAAACTTCCCAGAGAAGCAAAGCGAACCCTGTCCGCCGGTCTTGCATAGCCGCAGCTCACCAAGCCGTTTGAAATGTTTGCTTTTTAACATAGGCATGCAAAGAAGGGGGTGGAATGTTTCAGGGAGGCCAGAGGGTGGCAGCCACCATCTCTGGCCCCTCTGGCCCTCCCGGGGACAGCTGCTGTGCCTGGGAAGACACCAGCCACCTTTAACATGTGCCTGACCTCTTGGGACTTTGTCAATTTTCCCGCCCTACAGGAAGGGAGCAGACACCCTCTCTGGCTGCTGGGTGCTCCTAGGGTAAGGCGTATGGGGACTTCTTTCTGGGACAGGGGTGTGTGGGTATGGAAGGAGCACAGGCTGGACAAGGGCTCTGGCTTCTGGGCACCTTTAGGAGATTGGAGCCAGGTAGTGGGGATTGAGGCTCCTGGCCTGTCCGGGCTGCAGCTCTGTCCCCAGGGACCTCAGTCCTGGCGGGGAGCTCAGGCTGTTTCCCAGCCAGTCTTCCTGCCCTGCCGAATCTGTGTGCTTCAGGCTCTGTCCACACCCAGCACTCACCCAAAAGCCAGGTAGGGGCTTCCTGTGACCTCCCCCTTGCCATGAGCTCTCTGGGCCAGTTTCTCAAGGGGAAAATGGTAGACTCGGGTGAGCATCCAAGAAGACCCTGACCCAGAGTCCATGCCTAGCAAGGAGACGGGGTTTCCAGCAGAAAGGTCCTTTGGCTGCTTTACCAGTTGGGCCAGGCAGGGCTGGTTTCTGGGAGCAAGGTGCGCTGAGCTATAAATAAATGTGTCCCTTGGAAAGCCCCACCCAGCTCCACCTTGCCTAACAGGCAGGGCAGCCCCAGAGCTTGGGTCCCTGGGTTTGTAAGGCAGGATCCAGGGTTCCCCAGCCTCCTAGCTCTGGGGTAAGGCTTGCCCCGAGGTCTGCAGAGGGCCCATTGTCTACTCTGACTGCCCATCAGTCCCTCTCTGTGCCCGAGCCCCTGCTCCCAGAGGACAGCCGTGTGGCTTCGGGCCCTTGTTCTGGCTTTGGCAGCTCCCTGGTCTTGCAGTGTGCTACGTCCAGTCTCAGTTTCCTCATCTGTAAAGTGGGTGGACCCTGTCTTTGAGAGAGACTGTGAGGGAGAGGGAGAGAGGTCTGGGAGAGCTCTGGCGGCCCCGCCTGGGAGCTGTCTCCTTTCGCTTGTCTTTTGTGTTTGGCATACTTCCTCGCGAGATCCAGTTCACTGCCAGCTCCGGCTTGCGGTCTGCAGAATGGGGCTGAGGCCGCCGGCTACTCCTTAGAGCTGCCGCGGGGCAGGAGATTCTACAGCCGCACAAAATGTATTTGTGACTCTCGCGTCCACTCTAGGGCTTTCTGGTGTCCAAAGGCTTCATGCTGTGCTCTCTCAGCCGGCTGGCGAGCCCTCGTGTGGTGTTCTATCTGCGTCCTACTTGCCGAGATCGTCAGTCCTCAGGGACTTGGGCGCTACATTTGCGGAGGGGCGGTCCAAGTTTAGGCGGATTCCTCGCTTTTGCTGGTGCGCAGGGGCGTGGCCGCTGGGCGGTGGGCGGAGCTCCGACCTCGGCTTCTGCTGCTAGCCTCTGCTCCAGCGCGCGGCTCCTTCCAGCCTGTGCGAGGAGCGCACATCCACCCTGTCCGGCCCCCCGGGACCGAGGCGTCTGTTCTGCTCCCGTGCCGGACCCTCTGCCTTGCCGGGGCCCCAGAGTTGGGGGCGTCCCAGTCGCCAGGCGCCCAGGCAGGCGGGGACCTACGCTGTCGCAAGCACTGCCTTCGGTGACGCCTCCTGGTTCCATCTGGGGATCTGTGGACCGCGAGGAGCTGCCGCGTCCTCGTCTGGCTCTGGAGACACCCACGCAGCCCGCTGTGGCCAGACACTGCGGTCCTCTGGGCCTCTCCAGCCTCCACCCGCGGCTTCCGCACGAGGGCGCATCCGCTCCTGCTCTAGGCCGGGACCTGCTCCCCGGAAACGTGGAAATCTGCCCGGCAAGGGCGGCTCCCGACTTCGGCCCCTCCCTGGCTCCCCCCACCCCCACCCCAACCCAGGACCCAAGCCCAAGCTGAGAGTTCCGGGCCGGTACTCCCAGTAGCCTTGCCCGGCCCTGCGAACTAGGCCAGCGCGGCCTCCCCACAGCAGACCAGATCGGCTCCTGGTTCCCCTCGCCACGGAGCCCCGTCCAGTCAAGGGGTCGCCGGGCAAGTCTCCGCCAGCATCCTGCCACGCGGTATCCGACCGAGTGTCCTTGCTCAGTTCGAGCTCCCAAGTACCTTAGGGTTTGCAAGATGCTGCAGGCCATGCGCATTTCCCGACAGCCAGGGATGAGTGTGCTGGACTTCTGGGGCCCCAGCGATCTCCCGGAGGGGCTCCGAGCGAGGTGCAGAGATGAGGGAGGGATTGCATCGTGACACTGATTTGCCTTAGGGCTGGAGTCTGTCAGAGCGGGCACAGAGGCTGGGAGCTGGGTCCCCGTCTACATAGGGGCTGGCTGGAGGTGTAGACTTGGAGGCCAGGTGACCCCAGAGTCCTGGAGTGCAAAAGTGTGGGCACCAAGGCACCTTTTAGCCCTCGGTTGGAAAGGGTGCACCGATGCCAGGGTTCTGAGAAGATCCCGCCCTCCCTTCAGGACCCGGCCAAAGGCTGCAGCACTTTCTGGATTGCTTGTCAATGAGCATAAGGTTCCCTCAGGTCTTGGGGTGGGAGGGAAGCGCCTGAGCATGGGCATGAGTCCCAGCCTGGTGACCTCCCCAGTTTGGTCCAGGAGGGCTGGCCTGGGCACTTCTGCAACAACCTGCCAGCCTTGCCCCTCCCTCAGGTCTTGGCATTGCTCCGTGTTGTACTCAGTGAAGTGCTAATTCAGTTATCCGCAGTGTTTCTTTTTTCCTTTAAAAGAATACTCTGCAGCAATCTTAAGCCCACCCTGATCACACTAGGCGCCTGCCCCCAATACTTGGTGTAGAGGGAGAGGGGACAGCTTGGTTGGGGTCCACATCACTCAGGATTTTTGATTCAGAGTATAATGAGTGCTACGTGTAAAGTGAGACTGGGGGGGTGCCTGCACCCTAGGGCGGGCGTGGGGGAGGGCTCAGCCTTCCCAAATGCCTAATGTAATCATGGGCCAGCTGCACGCACTTGTGAAGTTGTTATAACCCCCCTCCTTGTTATAAACAGGAAAGCACAGAATATAAAGCAAAGACCCGCATTCACAAATACCCGCCCCCCCCAGCTGCCAGAGTCCCCTTTTATGGTGCTCCTAGCTGGCGAACCTTGGCTCCTCCAGGGAGACCTGACTGCTGCCCCAGCTCTTCACACAGGTTCGTTCTGAACCCTTTCTCAAGGGAGCTCTGGGCCAGGTGCCCAGCTCCTTAGTCCCGGATGCCTGGGGTCCTGGCCTAGTGGGTCTCTGGAGAGTGCCTTCCTGGGACAGGGTGACTTGGGTGACCCAGGACCTCTGGGGAGGAGACTGCATTGCCGCCGCAAGTCAGGACCCACACCTCCTATCCTCCCTCTCTCCCTCCTGCCGCTGCCCAAGGTGTAGAAGGTTTCAAAGATCCGGACAAGCGTCTGCCGGGCAGGACTATCTCTACATCTCTTATCAGGCTGGGATGAAGAAAAGACCTTTTGTGGGAGGCTCCACGTTAAGGGGCTCACCCAGCTAGCAGTAAAACCATCCTGTGCCCCCCCTCCCTCCTTCCTGGCCGGGCAGGCCGGTGGAGAGCGCACATCCTGCCTCGCTGACTGTGTGCTTGCAGCGTCCAGGGTGGACGCGATATTTCAAACATCAGATCAGTGCGTTTACATATTGGGTGCCCGGAAATTTTTCCAAATAAACACAGCTTGATTCAACTTGGGTGGGCGGACTTATCAACAGACTAATTCTATAAACAAATGAAGGAATAGCCCAGAAAACGATTGGCTGGTATCAAAAAGACACGTGGAGGGAAAAGCTTGCAGTTTTTCAGCAATGAAATTTTAATTAATGTGGGTGGGCTGAGAACATAACGACTGTTTATCATAGACAATTTATTTTCCAGGGCTAAGTCAACATATTACTTACAACAATTATTTAACATTTTAAAGCCATGAAGAGGGGACAGAGCGTGCGGCTGCTGGGGAGAGCAGCAGAGCCCAGGGCAGAGGCACGGAGGGCTCCGTGCAGGGCCCGCAGGCAGGGCGCAGTCCCTAACCGTCCAGGGCCGCCTGGCAGCACGCGCCGCAGCTCTGCTCCTGGATCGCCATGAGCCACCTCTTTGGTCCCAGGCTGCCGGCTCTGGCCACCTCGCCCATGCTTTATCTGTACGGCCCGGAGAGGCCCGGGCTGCCTCTGGCCTTCGCCCCCGCCGCTGCTCTGGCTGCCCCGGGTCGGGCCGAGCCGCCCCAGAAGCCGCCCTACAGCTACATCGCGCTCATCGCCATGGCGATCCAGGACGCGCCCGAGCAGAGAGTCACGCTGAGCGGCATCTACCAGTTCATCATGGACCGCTTCCCCTTCTACCACGACAACCGGCAGGGCTGGCAGAACTCCATCCGCCACAACCTGTCGCTTAACAAGTGTTTTGTCAAGGTGCCGCGCGAGAAAGGGCGGCCAGGCAAGGGCAGCTACTGGACGCTGGACCCTCGCTGCCTGGATATGTTCGAGAACGGCAACTACCGGCGCCGCAAGAGGAAGCCCAAGCCCGGAGCTGGGGCTCCGGAGTCCAAGCGGGCCGGCGCGGAGCTGCAGGAACGCGGCGCCAAGGTGCAGCCGCCGGCCGGGAGCGGAGAGGGACGCGCGGGCGCCGGGACCCCGGGCCACCACGCGGCCGCCGCGCGCCGCCCGGATCTCGGGGAAAGCGGCTCTCTGCACGCGCGCCTGCACTGGCCGGGACACGAGGCCTCGGAGGAGGACCCCGGCGACGCAGCGCAGGGCGCAGCGGCAGCGCGCACGGTGGATAGCCCGAGGACGCCCCCGCGCCCCGCCGCCCGCAGCTCGCCTGGGAGCGACAGGTCCAAGAGCTTCAGCATCGACAGCATCCTGGCGGGAGGGCAGGGCCACAAGCTGGCTGGAGGGAGCGAGATCCCGGGTGCCGCCAAGCCGGGGCCCAGAGGGGTGGGCTCCTGCACCCTGGCCACCTCCCCGGAACTGCGGCCGCCTTTCAACGCCTCCCTCATGCTCGACCCGCACGTCCAGGGCGGTTTCTACCAGCTGGGGATCCCCTTCCTCACCTACTTCCCTCTGCAGCTCCCCGACCCGGCGGCGCTCCCCTTCCAGTAAGCCAGCAGCGCGCACTCTTTCCCTGCCCACGTCCTTAGAGCCTCTTCAGAGTCACCGCCTGGCTCCCGCGGGTGAGGGGAGGGCGTATGTTCTTCTGCAAATGTTCTTCTCTGGGTTCACGTGTGGGTTCCGGGCAGCGCGCTGTGGCAAGTGGGTCCGCTCGGGGTCCAGCGGGCAGTGGCTTGGGGTTTGCAAAGACCCCTCCCGCGGGCATGGGCAGAACGCCCTGCCTTCGAGGAGCATGATGGTGCGATTCCGTATGCTGCACCCAAGGCAGGACCTACAAGCCCAAGGCCCTTTCCTACCCGGGAGCACGGTGTGACCCCCGAGCCCTGCGTGGTGAGTGCCCACGGCTGGGCCTCCTCTGCGTTGCAGTCAGCACAGATCTTGGTTAACATTTATGACCCTGGTTAGGTTGGAGACCAAGAAACCATAGTATTCCTCTTAATTTCTCTCTGGACAGTGAAAGAAATCTGGGTTATTCTTCCCCTAAGCACCCCACTGGTGCCTTCAAGGCGCATCCTATGTGACTTCTAGTAGGTGCACCCTTGTTACCTCTTGATGGCTCCTTAAGGTTCCTGTTCCAAAGCATCTGTGACTGGACAGACCACACCCAGCCTTTGTGTTGTCTTAAGGGATAGAAGATTTCAGGGGAAGAGGGAGGGTGGGAGGGTGAGGGAAGCTGGCTCAGTCCACACCAGGGCTTTTGATTTCTGAGGCTCTAGGTTTGGTTTTTGCAGCATTTTCCAGAATCACGTAAAGAAGGACCTCACTTAACCAAAAAACTTGAGTGAAAGAGAGAAGCGGATAGAGAGTGGGGTCCTTAAGGCTGGGAGGAGTGTAGAAACCCGCTGGTGTGCCAGGAGGATGCCCTCCGGCTTTTTGGCTTCCCCAGCCGCCTTCTCAGCCTCTGCATCCCTGGGGGTCTGGTGGGCTAGGGCAGGGCCTGCAGCTATGAGCTGGGTAAGAAGTGCAGATGCTTCCTGGTCCAGCCAGCTTGAAGCTGTGGGGGCATCCCGCATACCCGGGCACTCTCACAGCTCCTGGGAGTCCTGAATCTGGATTTCCTGAACTGTCTAGGTGCCTTTACTGTATGTGCTGCAGGAGAGGCATAAGACATCCCAAGTTCTTGGGCCTTCAGGACCGGTTTAAGTCCTTCCCAGGATGCATAAGAAAACGATCACTTGCTTAAAGCCAACAGGGCCGGCTGTTCAGTATGTTGGAAGGGACCCTGCAGGGGAGCACCATAACTTCACGAGACACAGAGGTGGCTTTCTGGGAGTTCATTCTGCGACCACGCTGAACCAAACGCTACTGTCTGACACTTCCAGGATGGGCTGGGTTCTACCCAGGCAGACAGAAGACTTTGGCAAGCTACAGGGGCCTGGATTTAGAGGGCTTTTCTGAGACCCCAGCGGAAAGAGGCAGGCCCAGTGTGATTCACTTGAAGTGCTGGAAGGGCTGTCACCAGACGTTCTGTCATCCGAACTCTCAGCCTCTGCAAATAAAGTTGGTCTTTCATTAACCTCTTAGCAACCAGTTCAGTGGATTACTGGGTGGAAATACATGCTCAGAGAGCTAGGGAATTGTCCCTGAGACTCTCAGCTCTGAGCCTCGGAGGCTCTAGCTTCTGAGGGGCAAAGACAGGGAGTTGGGGGCCCCTCAGCGTACTGGGGGCCTAGAAATTGGAAAGGATGAGCCATTCTGCTGTGCTGAATGTTTTTGTTTCTTTCATTTTGTTTGATATACTGTCTTGTGTGTTTTTGCTAGATTGTGGTAATTTTTTTAGAGAAGCAAACAATTTTATGCTGTTATTTTTTAAAAAATAACATTTTAGCTGGTTATAGTGGAGCATGCCTCTGATCCCAGTACTCTGGAGGCTGAGACAGGACGATCACCACGAGTTCCAGTCCAGCCTGAGCAACGTAGCAAGACCCTGCCTCGAAAAGCAAAACAAAACTACATTTTAGACTGTAATTCAAAAAGCATGAGTGTTACTTTTAAGGCACAGAAAAAAGCCAGAATATGTATCTACTTCGTACATTCATGCTTCTACAAAAACAAATTCCATCTAATCGCTTTCACCAGGTTTAAAAACAAGAGAAATGGAAAGTGTGCTTTGCAGCTGTGTACACGGTGTGCACATTTCTTCCTACTGGAGGAGAAGAGGGGCCTTCGAGCTTCAGGCCTGAGTGCCTGTGGCTACCGCCCCCTGGAGCGGTGAGACCACGCATGCCATCTGCTCTTACCTAGCACAAGCTCTCAGCTCTCCTGGGGGAGACTGGCAGTGAGCAGGGTCTCCGCTTGCGCAATCTGCAGCGTTTCCTCCCGGCGGCGAGTGTGTGGATCAGGCTCTGGGCTTGGCAGGTGAGTGAATAATGATTGACAGGTGTGGATACGTAGGCACGTGTGTCTGTGCACATATACGTGTAGCATATGCACACACGTACGTACAAACCTGTTTGTTCTGCGCGCACAAAAGCTCAGAAAGCCATGGGTTTGCACATAGGCGGAGCTTGGCAGGCAGCCTTTATCCTGTTTTCCTATAGAGCTCAAACGGGGTGACTAATCTTGCACTGCAGTGAAGCTAAGGAAGGTTCTGTGGGGCAACCTTGGATGGGGCGCCACCTGAGCACTGTGCTTCCGCCCTTTTCCCGGGACAGAGGGCTCTGCAGTGGCTTTCTGCTTTGTCTGGCTCTAGATCTGAGTGGGCCTTAAGACACAATGACCCTCTGGCTGGCCAGGACACCTGGGGCTTGGAGGACACCAAGGAGGCCTGTCTAGCCCCACGCTCGGACACGGGGCCGCAAGTTGCTTTCCACATTCCACACGGAGCTTCCCACGGGCATGCCTGGGCAGGCTGAGGGTTGTCATTATGTCCAAGCCCTGCTGGAATGCCTGTGCACAGGCTGATGTCCCTGTCACAGATGTGGGCCACATGTCCCCTCACCCGCTGCACGTGAGTGAGAGAGGAAGTCCTGTGAGGGCTGTAAGTAACTGCTGGCCGCACCCTCGCTGCCATGAAGTGAAGCTCATTTCATCCTGCAAAGGGTGACAAGTGCAGCTCACGTTTAGAGGTGGAGCCTGAGGTCGTTGGTCAGCTGAAACGCTGTGGCACCTCTTTAAAGCAGACTGCGATCGCCCTGAGTGGCTAAACTGCCAGGCCTTGATTCTCTGGTCCGCATCCAGAGGACCAGTGCCGGGTCATGCAGGCCTGGACTGTGCTCTGAGACTTACGGTGACCTGAGAAGGGGGGCAGGCTGGGCTGGAGGTGGCTCTCTGTACCTTCACATGATGTCCAGCATAGCCAACTGCACTGACCCATCAGACCCAAGCTGGGACTCTGGGACTCTGCCATGAGGGACGAGGGGACCAGAGGATACCGTCACATAGCCATCTTTGTTTACACTGGCAGTGGGGAGGGGGAATGGAAGGTGGTGGAACAGGAATTTGGCCTGAGCTTACTTTTTTCTATAAGAATCAAGGTCCAGGCAGAAAAGGCCACTGAGAAAGCCAGTAAGACAGATTCCAGCATGTGTAGGTTGGGCGGGTGGAACCTGAGGCGGGAACCAGCCTGTCCTTGCTCGCCCTGCCCTGCGCCCCTCACCGGGTGGGGCTGGGGCGCAGGAGCTGGGAGGTTGGCTGATGCCTGTCACAGTGCAGGCACAGGGATCCCAGGGGAACTACCTGCTGGCCCAGTGGCCAGGCTAGGCACAGAAGCAGGACAGCACTTTGGCAGGGGCGAGGAGTTGGGCCACTGTGACCACACTGTGATGCTCAGGCCCTGAGGGGAGGCTCCTGGTGGGCCGAGGATCCCTTCCAGAGCCCCCACAAGGTGAAGAGGGCTCCAGACCTGGCCTGGACCCCTGTGGGCCTGCACGTGGCTCCTGCGGGTCTTCTCTGTCCCCACCACAGTCTCTGCCCTCACATAGCAGGTGCTCACAAAGATTTGCTGCTCTGCCTGCGGGCTGTGAGCGCCTGAGAGAGCGCTGCCTCTTCCTCACGGTGGTGTGCTGGGTGCACCACAGTTTGCCATCTTCTGTACCGTGTGAGTATTCTTCGGTGAGGGCATTCCCCTGCCTAGAGCAAGGAGGGTACCCAGGAAGGGGTCTCGGGCCCAGGGTAGGTCCCCGTGGAGCCCTTGTGGGAAGGGAAGGACCTCAAGGATTGGAAGCCTAGTCCTTGTAACAGTGTAATATAGGATGAAGCTCATGACAGCCCAGTCGCCTGAGCCCACAGAGCCCTGTCGGGCAGCTGGTCACCCTCTACTTCCTGGTCTCTGTCCACTTGGCCACCAGTGAGAAGAATCCTGATTGCCAGTGTCCGCGGCTTCTTTCTTTCTGAGTCCTCAGTCCCTGGGTGTGAGGGGAAGGACACCCTGACCTCAGAGAGGCTGGTACCCCAGCTCTGCCCGGCTTGGCTGGGGCAAGTGACCTCACTTTTCTGTCCTTCACTTGCGCCACCTGTCCGTGGAGGGGCCCGTGGTCACTGCCTTGGAGCCGAGAGCTTCGTAACCAAAGGCTCTAGTGAATTTGCTAGGTCAAGCGCCTGCCTCGGTTCATAGCTGCCCAGGGGAATGCCCAGAGACAGGAGTGGGCCTACGTGCACTGAGTCTCGGGCTCTCGCTGTGCACTGACAGCTCATGTGGGACCTCTTAGCTGGGGCATCACATCCTCCCGGAGCAGCCGGGCTCCCAGGCCGCCCCTGTGGAGCCCCTCAGTCCTAGTGCTGGGTTCCATCGCTTGAGGTTGCCGGGGCCATGTGAACTGAAACCAAAAGCAAAAGCCAGCTGCTGGGCCTGCGAGGGAGCGATGGCGCCTGGCGAGAGGATCCCAGGGCAGAAGAAGACACTCCCTGCCTGCCGCCTTTTGGTGCCTGGCGACACAGGGGACTGCATGCTTCCGGCCCCCTATCCAAGCGCCGCCCCTTCCGTGGGCCTAGAGCGCCTCTGCCCCCTCCTGGGGAGAGGGGGACCTGCCTGGAGCACTGTTCCCAAAATCCTTGCTTTTCAGGGCCAGCCTTATAAAGTGTAAAGCGCATTTCTTTTAAATGCTCAAGCTAAATATAGCAGGGGCTTGGTCAGCTAGAACATTTTTAGAAAGCACATTACAAATCAGGAATGTTTTAGAGAAATAAATAAACTTTTCCCACATTGTTGGCGGTGGAGCCAGCACTGGGGCCCCATCTTAAGACCACAATAGAGGGGGCGATGGATAATTCATGGTGGCCCTGGCCAGGACTTCGCTGGTGTCTGGGCAGAGGTGTAGGACAGGGGTAGCAGTGGGAAGGATGGCCCCAGGCCCCGAGGCCACGCCTTGTGGGTACAGGAGTGAGGCCCAACGCACACCAACCTCCTTCTGGGGTCTCTCCTCTGGCCTCTGCTGGGCCCCTCGGGTGTCCACAGGCATCCACCTGCGTGACAGCCACTGCTGACCCAGGCCTCCTGCCCTTCGCAGCCACCACTGTGCCCACCCCGGGGCTGCAGGCAGCGCGCCCGTGGGAGCAGACAGGGGCACTGTCAGAAGCTCCTTCAGTGATTCCAGCGATGCTACAGCCAGAGCGGGGCCCCCGCGATGGGTGTGGGCACGGGAGGTGGGTGTCAGGGGCCGAGGAAGTGGCCCAGCGTTGCTTGCCGTGTGCTCTTTAACTTCCTCTCTACGGCGCCCCGTGGCAGAGAAGGGATCAGCATCTGCCCGCGACCTCCTGCCCCTTCTCTCTGCCCTGTAGGGAGCGTGCTCCTGCGTGAGGCTCGCGGGCCAAGCCCTGTGCCCACCAAGCAAGCGTGTGCACCCAGAAAAGCACCGAACAGAGAGCAGGCCTCCTCTGCTGCGCTTAGAGGGTGGACCAGCTCGTTCCAATGCAGTTTGCTACTTCCTTCATACACGTGTACGCGTGTAGCTGTGGATACGGTTTTTAATTTATTATGCTAAAGCCCGCACCATCTCCTAGCAGCAGCACCATCGCCGTGGCTAGCGCCCTCCTTGCGACTGACCATTACCACCACCATGGCCGTTACGTCTTCACCATTCCCGCTATCCAAACCCGCAGCGCCGTTTTCTCTCCGTCTCCACCGCCAGAAAGCGCAAGGACACTCCTCACGCAGGATCCGGAATCCCAGGCGCGGAGGATTCTGTCAGTCGCGGTCCTTTTACTGTAGTTGCTGACAGCCTGGTCACAGAAAGAAAAAACAGCAAAAGAGATCCACATAGTTACTAAATAAATAGTATTGATGCATTTTGATACAATTATAGATTCATTGGAAGGCACCCAGAAATGTTCAAGGAAGTAAAAGAGACTTATTTTGTACAAGAATTTTCTTATCAATTTTCTTATTTAATTTTAGCTACCCTTGAACAGGATAGATGTCCATTATGTGTACACACACACACACACACACACACACACACACACACAGGTCAGAGGGCTTGTCCTAAAGCACATGGCTGGTTAGTTTCAGAATTTGCCCAAGAATCACAGGTGTAGCACTAGGAAGCCCTCGCATCTTCCCTTCCTCCTCCCTCCCTCTTGCCCTCTCTCCCACGCTCCCGCCCTCCGGCCTTCCTTGTCTCACTCTTGCCCTCCCTGGTGCCCTCGTGCCCTCCCTCCCACCCTCCTTTCTGTTCTCCCCCTGATCCTCCTGCCTTCCCACCCTCCTTTCTGTTCTCCCCCTGATCCTCCTGCCTTCCCACCCTCCT
>NW_004524791.1:1392900-1400149 GCF_000260255.1 Octodon degus
TTGTGCAGCACTGGGCTCCATCTCAGGGCCTTGCTCATGCCAGGAGGCTGCTCTTGCCCTGAGTCACCCTTGCAGCTCAAATGTTTGCACTTCCACATCAAGGGCGCACAACACGGCTCTTAACCGGGGTGCTTTGTCCTTTTCCAGTGAGCCAGGAGGGAGTAAGTTCACAAGTTTTGGTAGCCGTGTTAAGGACAGTAAAAAGGAAACTGTGATACTAATCAGGAATGCCTTTAGTTTGCCCTCAAATGTCCAAAGCGTTATTATTTCATCATGTAATTGAATACGAGGAATTATTGCACTGCTCCTTGGTTTTGAACCCTCTGCTTTGCAGTCCCGGGGAAACCTGTGGGACAGCCAACCAGCCTAGACCAGTGTGTCCCTCCACACTGTCCCTCTGCCCTGTCTGAGCACCCTGCAGGTGACAATGGGCTGGGCCCAAGTTCTGCACCCGTCTTCCCCAACCCCTGCCACTAAGCTCCCCAGGCAAAGACCCCACCATTTGGGCTGGCCCCTCTTCTCTCTGGTTTCTGGCTTGGTAGGTACCCAGTCCTTTGCTGGGGCTCAGTTGTCCTTGATGCCTGGCTGTGCTGCTGGAGGGAGCAGTCCCCAGCTTTGGAGCTTATGCTTGGGGCAGAGGGCCCAGTGCTTGGCAGGGTGCAGGACAGCAGCAGGGTGCAGGGCAGCAGCAAGGTGGCAGGGTGGCAGGGCGCAGGGCAGCAGGGCACAGGGCGCAGGGCAATGGCAGGGTGGCAGGGCGGCAGGGTGCAGGCAGTGGCAGGGCTGTAGGGCGGCAGGGCGGCAGGGCGGCAAGGTGGCAGGGCAGCAGGGCGCAGGGCGCAGGGCGCAGGGCAATTGGTTTAAACATCCTCCTGCTGCCAGAGCCCATATCTGGCCCCCTCTGGCTGCTGGAGAGCAGGCCATGGGGTTTATCATATGGATGGGTGACTTGGGTGACTCAGTGGGACAGCACAGACCTGGGGCAGCCTGGCCCTTTTCCTACTGGGTGGGAAGGAGTGGCCGGAAAGGCTGCTCCCCAGGGCCCTGGAGGTCTGAAATCCATCACCCTGTGAGGTGGGAGTGGGCTGTGGTACCTGGGAGCTGGGTGGCAGCCGAGTGGGGAGGTCCGTGCTGCCCCTGAAGTGGCCACAGCCACAGCCACTCACCCCTTCTCTCTGCTCCCGGCTGTCCTTTCTCCCAGGGTTCAGAACTCACAGCTCCTGGTTTCACTGGTGAGAACCACATAGGGCCAGGGAGACCAGGCTCCCCAAGGCACCGAATGACGTCACCAGGGCAGAGGGGTCCGGGCTTCCAGGCTGCAGGGCAGGGGCTCTCAGAGGCGAGGCGCATGAGAAAACCGCTGACCCCACAGCGCTTCTGGACCCTGGACACCCAGGGGCAAGGCCCTCCGTGAGGAATCAAAGTGGAGGGCAGACGGCCACACCCAGGGGCCTCGGGCTTCCTGGGTGATCTCCACCGCAGACGCTGGGTTTATAGGTTTTCAAGCGACTGTCCCTCCCCCGGCCAGAGCAGTGCTCCCTGGACAGCGGGGGAGGGGACGGACAGGAACCAGGGGGCAGGGGCAGCTGCAGAGTGTGAGAAACGGGCTCCATGAGGAGCGTGGCTCTTTCCCAGCGACTGGAATTCTCCACGGAGCCCGTAAGTCATACCGCAGAGCCGTGCCTGCAGTCAGCCGCTCGCTGCTCCTGAGTCCTGCTCGCTCGCAATGACGTGTGCGCGGCCGCGTGCTTGTGTATGGCTGTGTGTGTGTGCAGGGCTGGGAGGAAACGCGGCTCTGGGGGTCAGGAGTCTGTGTCGCAGCTGCTCACGCTGCGCCCGGGCCTCCCTCCCGACCCCGGTCGGTGCCGTCCGGGCAGCCTCTCCCCTCTGCGTTCAGACAGATCCGAGCTCCCGAGCCCGAGCCCTGGTACTTCCCAAACCTTTGTTTTCATTAGCACAGCAATATGTAATAATAGTTGTTAAAATAATTGTATTTCTGTTTTTACATCTGTAAAGATTAAGTTAAACAGTATGAAGCCCATTAAACGATTTCATGACGCACCGCACGCACTGGCCTCTGTTCCCAACTGCTACTATTACTCCAGACTCGGCTCCGAGATGGGGCGGCTGCCAGGAAGCGTTATTTATAGCGGCTCATTCATCAATAAGAAAACTTCAAAAGGAATCTGCTACTCTTCTATTGGGAAGCCAAGGAAAACTTGAAGAAAGACGACCCCGCTAGGAGACAAAGCTGAGGCCGCGAGAGGCTTCTAGTGGAGGAAGATCCTGCTTTTCACGAGCACCGTGTCACAAAAGGAGACTGCTGGCAATGCACACCCTTGAAACCACTCGGTTCCCATTGGATGGTTAAAATAAGCCATTAAACAGTTGTATTTATGTTGGCTTCAAAGGGCTGGGGCCCTTCCTTGGGTTTTTAAAAATGTAATAGATGTGGGATCTTAACATATTGACATGATGCTGTTCGTCTTAGCAAGCCCTGGAGATGCGCTCTTCCACTTTTGCCTGGGGTTTGAACCTGCAGTCTTCTGGGCTTTCGATGAGGCAGGCTGGGCATGCCGGGTCTGAAGGGGGTCACTTGGCCTGACCTCAAGCTGCCCCCTGGACGGAAGGCTGTGCTCTGTTGGTTCTCCTCTGCAGATGGAGTGGCTGAGGTTGAAGGTTTGTTCACAGCCCAGTGGCTGGGCAGAACCCTGGCCCTTCATGGGAGCCCGTCTTTGGGATGGCAGTGGTGTTCAGGAGGACAGGACTCGTCTGCGATCAGGTCTCACTGGCAGCATGAAGAGATGCAGCCGCTTGCCGTTCCCAGACCCGGCAATGCCAGGGATAGGCACACCCTCGAAACCAGCCCGGAAGCCTGCATGCTCAGCCCCGGGCTGCATTCCGTCGGGCCAGGCCAGCACCTGGGGTGACGCACACGGTCGTGTTGGAGACGCTGTCTGCTGCTGGGGTGGAGGGTGCAGCGCCAGCTTGTGACAACACAGTGCTCAGCACCCTAATTACCAGGTAATTAGCGTGTGCTGGGAGCCCGGCCAAGCAAGAGCTCCCGGCCAGTGCTTCTGCTGCCCACCTTGCCAGCTTCGCCCGCCGCTGGACTTGCCTTGCAGCCCAAGGAACCAAGCCCCTGGCAGGAGGCTGGCAGAACTGTGGTAGAACCCAGAACAAGGCTCGTCATGCGCCTTGGGCGCACCAGCCCGATGCCCAGATGACAAGGGACAAGGGCGCCATGTGAGGGCCTGGTGGGACGCTGCCTCGTGGTCCTGAGCAGCAGCAGAGGGGCCAGAACCAGCCTGGCCCAGCCTGCACAAAGAGGGCCGCAGGCCCAGCCTATCTGGGCTGCGATCTGCAAGCTGGGCACCGAGCGTCAGTGTCGGGAGCCTCTGGTTTCTCATCCCGCAAACAGGGCTGACGACACCGAGGCGGCGCTGAGGATTAGTGGGGTGAGGTCATTTGTATGCCATGGGCCATGATGACCACAGCGAGCAGCGGGGCAGAGATCCAGGCCGGCCCAGCCACGGGGGACAGTCCCTTTTAGCTACCGTCATGGCACAGGCAGCCAGAGGGGCCAGCGCACTTGCAGGGAGCAGAGAGGAGGCGAATGCAGACCGCTGGATGGGCCGTGTGCAACGCCGCCGCTTGGCTGGCGGACGTGAGAACCTGTCAGCCTGGGAACATGTTGGTCGCGCCATCCTGGAGCCCATCCACAAGGCACCCCGGAGTGGTGTTGGTGGACGTGGCCCGGGGCCATACCACATGGACTATGTCCTACGGATGGCCTGGGGACCAGGTGGGTGCTGCTTCTCCTCCCTAGTATGTGAGGCGTGCCAGCCACAATCTGCATTTGCCGGTGCCTGGGGGCTTGTGCTCGAGGCAGGTACACTGCCTGGGCTGTGACTACAGGAATCTACTCTGGGCTCCATAGGTGCTGTGGAAGAGAGTCCGAAGGCAGTGGGGCAGGCGGTAGGAGAGGCTGCTGTGGCCCATCTCCCTCAGCGGGGTCACACACCTGTGGAAGAGCTGGGCGACTCCGGGGACCAGGCGCGCGGGTCCCAGCTCTGGTTCTGCCCCAGTGAGTGGTGGCCAGCTGGCTGGGTCCACTAGAAGCTTGGCCGGCCGGATGTCCTGGTCCGTGTGACTGGGACAGGCTCAGCAGGACCCGCTCCCCAGCCCCACTGCTGGTTCGGGTGCAAGCAGCTGCATTTGGATTCGCTGACCACCTCGCGCTGTTTTGCAAATGCTTGGGGTTTGATAAAACCAAAAAGACACTCGCCAAGCCCTTTTCCTCTTCATTTTTAAACCCATGTGGATTTTAAGGGAAAATTTAATCCATATGTTTCCAATTCATTTGCTCTTAACTCATCAAAACTTTGTTTCAAAGAAAGCTATTTGATGTCCAAGGAGCTTTTGCAGTTGGGTTTTAAATCTTTTAAAGTCTTCACTCCCCAGATTTGAAACGAGATGTTGCCTTTTGCCAAGCACAAATGAGCTCCCAAGTGGAAGAAAGGTTCAGATTTGGTTCGCTGTTAGAGAGCTGTGAATTCTCAGCGGGCTGTGAAATGGGCCAAACTCTCATCCTTTGAAGACCTGTCAGGTTCCCTCCTCACTGCAGGACCCGCCCGCAGCCTTGTGGAGGGGCCTCCCCCAGCGCCGACCCCAGAGCCCAGCTCCACGGAGTGACTTCCTTCCACCCAGAGAATGGTGGCCCACAAACCTGGCACCTGGCTCAAGTGAACGCCGTGGAGGGCTGCTAATGCTCACAGAATCTGAACTGTTTCCTACTTGATTGTGTGTGTGTGTGTGTGTGTGTGTGTGTGTGTGTGTGTGTGTTACGGTAGGGCCTACAGGGTGTTCAGGGTCTCACTATTAGATTGGACTTGTAGTGATCTGCTTGTTTACAGCCTCACCTCCCAAGAGCTGGGATTACAGGCACGCACTGCCATGCGCAGTCTCAGCACGCCCCGGGGGTGGGGCTGGCACAGCAGGATCGAACCCCCAGCCTTGCAGGAGCTTTAATCCACTGAGCTATTTGTCCAGCCCTTCCTACTTGATTTGATCAGTTTTCAAACACACTGGCAGGCAGTGTGGACAAGTTGGGCCCCTGGCTGGCTTCAGCAGTAATCAACTCAGTGGCAATCTGGACGATTTCAGCATGAATCCTAGATGGGGTATCGTTTCACTCTGAAGTGGTTCAGCATCCCCCTCTGCCATGCCTAGAAGCAGAAACTCTCAAATGCCACACTGCATTGTGACAACAGCCAAATCCCCTCTGGTTTTTCATCCTTTTTCTTGCTGACCGGTTTCTCTGAATCGGATTCTAAGCAGACTGTGTGCTGCACCTATATCAGCTCCGGTTCCCATCCTCTTCCTTTCCCAACTTCTTTCTGTTTTTTAATCTTTTAATTTTTAATTACTCTTTTGCTTTTGTAAATATTTTTATAAAAATTATATGTATGTTAAACGACACTTAATTTTTTTTTTTTTTGCGCCGAATGCCTTCAAGGCATGACTGGCTGTCTTGTGTTGTGGGGATCGAACCACAGCAACCTGAGCCTGACTGCTTTGTTGAAGCAGCCACTTAAAGAACTGAGCTAAGGGGCAGGCCCCCGACACTTAATTTTGATTTCTAAATATATTTTTAGAGTGCTGAGTAAAAAAAGGGTGAGGCGACTACTAAGTCCAGGAAAAACAGAAGGCTGTACAAGAAAGGAAATCAAAGGGTCAGATACAGCTTGCCTCGGGATGACGGACGTTTTCATAGCCATAAGAGGCAAGGCCCTGCCAGTGTTATGGCTAATTACAAGTGATTCTAGCAGGAGGATAAGGAGGGAAGGCATACCAAGCCAGAAGCCTTGCCACAGCAAATGCCAGTGGCCAACGCTTGCAATTGACGGGTCAAGAACAGAAATATAGTGCTCTCCCAGTGGACTAAGCTCAGCATGAAGCTCAGCATGGCCTCGGCAGCACCCGGGCCGCTCTGCTCCATTCCACTCGGATCCGACCTGATTGACAGAAGTGTGCAGCCCGACAGAGACTGAGCGGAGCATCGAGTCCCTGATTGCTGTTTTCCAGAATACGCTGGAAGGGATGGAGACAGCGCCACACTCTCCACGACAGAGGTCCTAACGTTCACGAATAAAGAACTGGCTGCTTGCACAAAGACCCAGAAGGACCCTGGTGTCCTTGACCGCACGATGGAGAAGCTGGGCCTCCACAGTGATGGGTGGCTGGATTTCCGAGACGTTCTTCACCTTCTCGGAGCTTAGCCGTAGCTTGCCATTTCTCCTCCGAGTCGGCTGGGAAGCATGTCTGAAGCCCCTGGGCCTGGCCTCACACCCTCCCCTGCACGTGCTCAGATACCACCTCCGCCGGCCCACACAGACCCTGAGCGAGCCCACCACCTCCCCATGTACCCACTTCTGCTGGGAGGAAGAAAACCAGATTTTTTTTTTTAAATATAAAAAAAAGAACAGAAATATAGAAATGTAGATTAGAAATGCAGAGGTAAAATCCTGTTTCCCCCAAAGTAAGACCTGACTAGAAATGAGCCCCCAGCCGTCCTGCCCAGTCCAGGCCCGGGCTGAGGGGCTGGAGCCCGGCTGAGGGCTAACTCGCACTGAGCAGGGGTTTCAGTTACCTTGCAGAACTGCGGAGGGGATGTGAACAGTGAGTGCTGGGGAGCAGGCGGAGGCGGCGCCACCTGGGGAGCCACCTGGGACAGCCGCCCTCTTCTCTTCCTTCCCGCTCCAAAGTCTTTATGTCCTCTTTGTTTGTGGTGCTGGGGAGGGATTCCGGGAGCACCATACCCCGAGTCCACCCCAGCCCTCTGCTCGCTTCTGATTCCCCACTCACCCAGTGTCCTTCTGGGCTGGTGAAGGGACACAGGGCAGGCAGTGGGGTAGGAATGAGGAGAAACCATGCGTGGCCACAGCAGGTATTCCACAGGCCAGGTGGCTGGAGGCCAGGGAATCCTCCAGGAGAGGGTAGGGTCAGGCTCCACCCTGAGCCACAGTGATTGGTCCACCTTCAGACATGTCACGAGCATTGGACCAATCAGAGTCCACCTCAGGTGGTCTCCACTGGACCCAAGGAGGAAATTCTCTTTGTCCTGGGAAGGAGGGGTGTCCCCGCACCTTGGGGGCAGGCCCTGCCAAGGGCCACTGCCCAGCTCAGTTTGGCCAGCTCTCCTCTCCTCTCCTCTCCTCTCCTCTCCTCTCCTCTCCTCTCCTCTCCT
>NW_004524791.1:1400494-1408886 GCF_000260255.1 Octodon degus
AATCCCAGCACTCTGGGAGGCTGAGGCAGGACCATCTCAACTTAGTGATTTAGCAAGACCTTCTTTCAGCATGAAAACGGGCACTGCCAGTTTGTGTTGGGTTTATACTACTTTTAACCAAGAATCCTAGTTACACACATTAGTTAAAATTCCATTTAAGACCACGTAGAGGGTTACTCCCCAGGTGTCTGGAGCACAGGGCATCTCAGATTTGGGTAGCGGTGGCCATGCGGTGGCACTGGTGGCGCCTTCTGGGTGTAGCATTCGGCCCGAGTCTCCTCAGCAGAGCCGCCTTCTTCTGCAGGCAGCGACCTCTCTGCTTCTGTCACTCCACCCTGAAGTGCACGCACTGGGGGCCAGACTTGCGGCCTGTGGGCAGGGATAGAGCAGGGCCTTGCTGTGCCCTGTGGCCTTCCTAACCCACTGTCCAGGCAGATCCTAGACACAGTGGTGACCCGAGTGGCCGCTGCAGCCGCCTGCCTGGCCCCTTCTTCTCACTGTCCCTGGAGGCTGGGGGCCTGCCTCTCTTCCCAGTCTTGGGATTCCAGTTGGGTCTTCCTCATTATGAAAAGTAATTATGATGCACCCACATTCCAGGATGCCCCTGCACCCAGGACTCCTGTCACCGTAGAGCAGCTTGCTCTTCATGTTTGTCCCACCTGTGCCTCACATGGGACGAGTGCTTGCGTCCAGCACCCTTTTTCTTGGGGGAAGGTGATGGTGCCCGGAAATCAGACCCAGAGTCCTACGCACGCTAGTCAAGCATGCATCACCCAGCCACACCCCAGCCCTAGGATCTGTCCTGCGGCACTGTGGGTGCCTCCAATGGGCATGTCTGAAGTGGGCATTCCTTTTTCACCACAGTGTAGTATTCCCCTATTTGTCCACAACTGACCAGGTGCTTGGGTTGTCTGCAGCTTCTGGCTGCTAGAGTCTGGCTCTAGCTCTGCAGCAAAGCTTTCCAGGAGAACGTGGACACTCGTTTCTACAGGTGTGTGTCCAGAAAAGGAATGGCAGAGCCGTGGGGTGTGCGCTTCTGCAGCCTCGGTCCATGCCACTGGACAGGGTCCTGCGAGTCCCTGCCCATCCCTTCCCTTCTTACTCATCCAGAGATGCAGCATCTGCGCACGCTTCTTTCTCCTCCTGCCTCAGCACCCAAACTGTGCCTGGCTGTGGGGTGCCAGCCCGCGTGCAGGTGCCCGGGTGAGGTGGGGCAGAATGCTGTTCCCAGCCCCTCACCCCGCCCACCGCCGTCGCAGCAGCTTGTAACCATTGCCCGTGACGCCTGTGGCCCGCTCCTTGTGGACCTCACGGCTGGTCTCCTCAGGTCTTGGCAGAGCCCGTGGGGTGGTGCTACTGCGCTCAGTCCACAGAGGAGGGCCCTGAGGCCCGCATGCAGGCGGCCACCCGGCGGTGGACTCGAGTGGCTGCTCCTGGGTCCCTGACGCCCGCTCCCGACAGCTTTTGGGACAGCCCGGCTTCCCGGGTCCCTGGGGACTGCTGCCTGTTTACAGATGAGCCGGCCTGCCTCCGCTGGCCGCTATTGACAAACACACAGCTGACTCACAGGGTAAAAATACGCTCTTCGAGAGAGCGTGCAGGGTTATTACAAGTTTGTTGTGTCTACCGCGCTGCTCAGCTGCTGCCCAGGTCGAGGCGGCCGGCTGGATGTGGCTAAGTATAGATTGAGGTCTCCTCTTGGCTCCCAGGGTCAGGGCAGAGAGGTGGAAGGGGACCTGGAGCGGGGGTCAGGGGCTGCGCTGCTGTGTCCTCACCATGGACCTGCTGGCCGGTACCTGGCTTGCAGAGGAGCACAGGACTGGATGCCAGAGCCTCGTCAGGACCGGAAGTGACCCACACCGCTGCCGCCTGGCTGGCCCATGCCCTTGGCAGACCCTGCTAGGCGACCACAGGGTTCTCCTGCCTGGGCTGGAGTGTGGGCAGCTGCTCTCACCCTGCTGCCTCCTTGGTCTGCGCCTGCAGTCCCAGCTCCTCTGCGGCCAACGGCAGGTGAGCAGGGACCAGGTGTGGTCCACGATCTCCCATCCCAGAGCTGAACCCAACTGGAGCACGATTCTGCATGTGCTGTGGGAATCAGCTGAGCTCTGGATACAGCGAGGCACCTCTTGACGCCCAAGGAGCATGCCAGTGAGGGCCAGGCCAGCTTGATGGCCACCAAGGTACCACCCATGGGGACCACACAGCCTCTGCCCTTGGCCCCGCCCAGACTCCAATCAGTGCACTGGCTGCCCTCAGAACCAGAGCAAGGAGGACTGAGCCTGGCTGTGGAGCCCTGGTGGGGCCTGTGCAGGGCCAGGGGTCAGGCCTCAGCACTGGGGAGAAAAAAAAAGAAAAAGAGAAAATGAACAGGTGGTGCCGTTGCCCCAGGCCAGGAAGGTGCAGGGCACAGGGCTGGCCCCGCCTCAGCCCACAGGCGTTGTCATCCCTGGAACTCATGTAGGGACTCAAGTCCCCTCCCCTGATACTTCAGAAGGGCACAACTGGCTGCTTCTGCATATCAGTGCTGCCTCGGGGATACTTGGTGCCTTGTCCTCCTGCTGTTCTTGGCTGTGTTCCTGTCCCGCAGCTTGTGTGCGCCTTTGGTCTGGGGGTGTGACAAGATGGGGCTGGGGCCAGTTTGGCCAGTGGGCTAATGCCCTCACGCCCACCCCCACAGTGTTGAGGTCAGGCACGGACTCAGGACCACGCAAGCTGCAGGCCAGGAGGGCAGGCACTGCAGTGAAGGAGCTTCTCTGGCTGGCTGGACAGTGGCGGGGTGGAGCACAAGCTGGGGCTGTCGCAGCCACTCTGCCTCAGGACAGCTTCCACCAGAGAGTGACACGGTCCCCAGGACACTGTCAGAGCTGCGGCCCAGGCGGGCCTGAAGCTCGCTCAGCTGTCAGGGCTCGGTGAGTCCCAGGCACAGCACGCCTGCCCGAGCCAGTCTCCGTGGACTCCTGCCCCGAGGCCTTCTCGCACACCTGCTCTGGGATGCGTGGCTGTGTGAACGAAAATGGTGACTGTTCGCGCTTCCAAAAATGTGTCACAGTAAAAGACACAGGGCCCAGGGACCCCTCCAGCCCTCCCGCCCTGGCGCATACTGCCCCGGATCCTCTCCCGAGGGTCTCCAAGGTGCCGCTGTGGCTGCCTCCACGTCCAGATAGTTTGGAACGTTCCCATCTTCCCGCTGCCGGGGAGGAGCCGGGAGCCGCGCGGCGCAGGATGCAGTGAAGCGAGGGGCACGGGACGCGGTGTCCACTTTCTGCTGTATTCGAAAGACACTGGAGTAAACGTTCTGCAGCGAGTCAGGGCACAGAGGCAGCATGAAAGGGGACGGGAGGGCGAGTTTGAAGAGAGCAGGAGTATTTGGAGGGGGAATCATGACGCCGCATCTTTTGCTTTAATATTTTTAATGGTGACATTGACCACAGTTTTGGCCGCACCCTGTAGCTGGGTGTAATCCCCGAGTACGACAGAGCTGCAGGGATCACTGAGCAATGAGGTATAAAGCTGAATAAAGCGAAGATCAGATGTCTGCTCACTGCACACGCGCACGCACGCGCCCGGAGGAAAGCAGGTGCTGCATCGGAGGCGACCGCGGCCCGGGCCTTGGGAGGCCGGCGCCAGGGGTTGAGGCAGGTGTGTCCTGCTTTGGAGGTGCAGGTGGGGCACCCGTCGGTGTCTAGGCTGCCACTGTTTGTGCTAGCTAGCTTTGGGGGTTCCTTTCCTGCGTTGGTTTATTTCATTTTTATGGCCCTGAGCTACATCCCCAGCCCTTATTCTGTTAAACATTCAAGACGAGTTCTTGCCAAGTGGCCAAGCGGCCCACGCTAGCCTGGAGATTAAGATCCTCCTGCCTCAGCCTCCCGAGTCACCGTGATTACGGGCATTCACAACTGTTGCTGTCATGCCGATGGTTTTGGCTTTGAGTGTGTAACTTGGGCTTTAATGTGTTTTGTACTCCCGGCTCCTGGAGACAAACATGCCAGGCACCTTAGCCTCTGTGTGGACACACCACATCCCCTTGTGGTTTGAACACGTTCCCACAGGCCTGTGGGACGAAGTCTTGGGTGCTGGCTGGGGGAGGTAGGGGGCCTTTAGGAGCGGGCTGTGGGAGGGAGGGAGCTCTTGGGGACCTGCCCTAGCAGGGGACACAGGGACCCAAGCTGCTCCTCTCGGTGTGCTGTCTTGTGCCTGTGCACCTAGCTCAAGGCCATAGGGCTCATCGACCACGGCTGCATCCTGAAGCCATGAGGCCACACGCACGTTTCCTCCTCTGGAGGGGATGGTCTCAGGTGTTTTGTCACAGTGACCAAAACTTAACGGTGACAGAAAGCCAACTACACAGACTTTAATTGTTCCCAGCGCCTCTCTGTTCAAAACTTGCAGGTCTATATGAGGGCCAAGCTCTGGGACTCCACAGCCAGGGGGGCGGATGCCTGCATCTTCCTGGCTCCAGGGCTGGGCTTGCGATGCTGCGGATATTTACAGCGGCAGAGGGCGGGCCATGGCCCTGTGGCCAGGTCCTGCCATCGCCGGAGACGTCTGTGCACATGCTTTCCTGGGCACAGTGCCTTGCCCGGGACTTAAACTTGGCAGGAGTGTGTCAGAGGAGGTTTTTGGTGCATGTCCCACACATGTCTGATACTTTGGGGGGATAAGCAGGCTCCGACACCACGATGGCAGTGATTACCAAGCGGTGAGATCATTTACTTCAGTACGTATGAGTCTTCTTTCTTTCTGTCACACACTGTTCAAAATACTGAAAATGTAATCAAACTCATTCTAAAGGAGCTCACAAGCAAGCAAGACAGATGGATAGAGGGAGGAACAACTAGCTTAGGTGATAAGTGACGTAGCAAAGATAAAAATAAAGTTATCTAACCCAGCAGAAAAAAAAAAAGTAGGCTCTGACAGCAAGCAAGCGACATGCCGTGGCCCTGTGCACGGACTAGGCTCTTCCTTTTGTCATCTGTGTACCACAGGAATCCCTGGCCAATGATTCTGTCCTGCGTTGGGGCGCTTGCCATGTTGGGTTCAGACCATTCTGTCACAAAATAAGACCCAAGAACCTTCGCCAAGGCAGAGCATACCTCGTCCCACTACTTGGGAGGCTGAGCCAGGAAGACTGCTGAAGCCCAGGTTTTGAGGCCAGCTTGGGCAATGTAGCAAGACCCTACCTCAGAAAGCCCTCCCAGTGACTTTTAGTAGCTCTTCGCCTTCCCTGCCTCGCAGCTTCGGGCTTCGCTTATCTCGAGGCCCGTAGTTGGCCCACAAGGGCTGTTCGAGGGCTGCGGCTACTGCTCATCCCAGCCCTGAAGCTCCCCCGCCGCAAAGCGGGTCCGGGGTCTCCCTCTGCTGCTCCCCAGCCCTCCTCCCGCACAGCAGGCTCGAGCGCCTGGAGCGCGCGTTCTCTCACTGGCTTCAAGCTGCAGCGATTGCAGTTTTTGCCACACACCTTTGCCAGCCCCAAACAAAGCTGCCTCCAGAGCTGATTAAGGAAATAAAATGGCTCCTACGGCTCACCAGGGACAGTGGGTGAGTCAAAATTTTGAGGGGTTTTTTGGGGCAGTTTACTAAAAGTAAAATTAATATGTATTTGTAAAACCTTCAAGTGTAACAGGTTTTGTCCTCTAGAATTGTCATTCAGCTCATATTCTGGGACCTTACTCTGTGCCGTCATACTCACTACAATCATCCACTTACTGTCTTGAAGCAGGTTCTTCACCATGCGGTGGATTTTTAAAGGCTGAGTGGCCGAACCACGCATAAAGTCGCCGTGTGCTCTGCTGGGGTGAGCGTGCTCAGCGATGCAGAGGCCACAGTCGCATGTCCATCTGGCACACGTTATTCTTTCTTTTTTTAAATTTTTATTCACTTAGTCAATTGGTCCAGGGTCTCATAGTGCAGCTCAGAATTGTAGTGACCCTCCTGCCTCAGCCTCCCCAGCGCTGCGATTACAAGGGTGCGCCACCACACCTGGTTTCAGAGCCAGCATGGTATACCCAGGGCTCGGGGTCCAGCACGGCATGCAGTCCCGGGAATTGAACTTGGGATCTTGTGCTTGCCAGGCAGGTGCTTGGACCGCCAATCTATCTCCCCAGGCTATTCTTTCTTTATAACAAAATGGGAAAGACCTTTCTTCTCACTTTATTCCTCCCTTCCCCCACGAGAGACTGAAGGTCTCGCAGACGCAGCGCGGGGGCCGCCTCTGAGTCCCTATTGAGAACACCTGGGAACTCCTGCCATTTGCTGTGACAAGGGAGGTGAGGGTGTAGATTCCTGCTGTGGCTTTGGGACAATGATGAGTGTATTGCTTAGGAAAATTTTCTCGGGGAATTTAGTCAAAGAACAGGGACTTGGGGCCGGGGAGATGGCTCAGTAGAATAAGCACTTGCCTGGCAAGCGCAAGGGCCTGAGTTCAATCCCTGGTACCACAAAAAAACAAACAAACAAAAAAACAAAAACAAAAACAAAAGCCAGGGACTGGGTCAAAAGTGAGCTTGCTGAACGACACCTTGGCTACCCACACAGATTTTCTTTTTCTGAGCCTCGGTGACATCCAGGCCTTCAGTCACCACCCTCACGATTTTCCAAGTGTACTCCCAGCTGTGTCTCCTGCTCTGTCCCTGCCTGATACAGTGGCCTCCTCCAGGTCCTAGTCACTCCAGTGCTGGCCTGCTGCATGTCACTTGCCACATTTCATGTCTCCTCTGTGTGTCTGGGTCTCATGGGCCCCGTCTCATCACAGGGTGCCGGGTGCTGACACCCACCAGCCACCCTGCAGAGCCTTTCCCCCATGGCGCCATGGCCCAGGGCTCTGGGCCTCTTCGTTCTACCCGGTTTAGCTTTTGGGGCCTCTCAGCCCCATGCTGAAGGTATAAGGACAGGCCCCCGGAGGGGTTTTCTTCCTGGATGGGAGTCACCTGGGTGAAGTCTGCCAGGCGCTTCTGCCCCCTGACCTCAGAATGGCAGCCTTGGAAAGTGAACCTGGCCATGCTCTGACCCAGCTGCATCCAGCCCAGCCAGGCTGAGAGCAGGAGTGGACTTTGCAAGCAGCTGGGCTGCACTGAGGGTGCAGCTGGTGGCACTGGAGTCTGGGCAGGGACTTCCGGCAGACCCCTGAGGAACACACCTTTGGCAGATACTGGGCCCCCCTATTGGCCCAGCAGCCCTGCACAGCTGGCTGGGTTCAAAGCACTGGGGCCTCCATCAGTGACAGAGCAGGGAGGCCCAGGCCTGGGTAAAAGGAGTGTGTGGGGATCTAGGTTGCCGCATGGGCTTAGGGAACTGTTGCCTCCCAGCAGAGGGCCGGCGTGACATGGTAGGCATGCTCCTGGCCACTCAGCGCCAACCTTGGTCAGACGCTTCCTGCCTCCTCTTAGGAAGACTTCACACCAAATGGTGTCCTCTCAGTGCCCTGCAGGCTCCGTGGCTGCCCGAGCCCTTCTGGGCTCATAACACAAAAGCAGGCGTCTTAGGGAGACCTTTCTTATGCTGTCTATAAAATACGCCCTTTCGCTCTTCTTGTCCTGAGTGGTGGCCGGGGCTGCCGCAGTCATCTTGTACCGCGAGGAGCAGCCAAGAACCCACATGGGCTGCTTCGTTGCACCTCAGCGCCTCCTCTAGACTCCTGGTTACAGAGAAGACAAATCTGATTTTCAAAAACATTGTCGAGGCAGGAGGACACTGCAAGTTCAAGTCCAGCCTGGGCTACAAGTACGCGCAAAGCCAGCCTGAGCTGCCTAGTGAGACCCTGTCTCAAAAAGACTATATATATATGTATGTAATTTTTTCACTGGCTCTCCTGTCATTTTCAGGAACACATTTCCCATGGATACGACTGGAGAAGTCAACAGTGACAGATGCACACAGTGGAATACGGCATAGCCATGAGGAGGGTGGTGCTGCTGCAGGCTGTTCTCACACAAAGACGTTAGGATCATTCTTAGGTGGAAGCAGTACTCTTGGGCTCTACGAGGACCCAGCATGGCCCGGCATTGAGTGCGCATGTCCATCTGCGAGGAAGGTGCTGGCTAGAACTTCACTTCCAGGAAGGCTGAGTTGGCGGTGGGGGCTTCTAAGTGCTCCTTCTCTTTATTTTAATTAATTAATTAATTAATCAGAGTCTGTCTCACCATGCAGCTCAAGCTGGCCTTGCAATTGCAGCAACCCTCCCACCTCAGCCCCCCACAAGATGGGATTTCAGGTGTGGGCCCCATGCCCACTCTCCTCTCTGTGAAGCCCTCTCTCCTCACCCCAGGTGCCCATGTGCCCCCACCCAGGGGGCTCTGCACTCCACGGGTTCTGGGGTCACTTCAGGAACTTCCTCCTCCTCTTCCTCCTCCTCCTCCTCCTCCTCTTCCTCCTCTTCCTCCTCCTCCTCCTCTTC
>NW_004524791.1:1409231-1417078 GCF_000260255.1 Octodon degus
AGATCCACTGCCCTCCTCTTTCTTACCCAGAAGAGCTGCTGACCCAAGACCATGTCCAGAGGGAGCCCTGGAGGGCACGAGAGCCCAGGGCCTGGCCGAGCGTGGCTTCCACATCTGCTACATGGCCACCAGGCTGCTTTGCCCTTGGGTAAGTCAGAGGGCACTGGCGGCACCTGGCTCAGGTGTGGGCTCTGTGGACCACCTCTGTCCTCCTGGCCTGTACCCCTGTCCTTGCATCCAGCTGGCAGAAGACCCTGTGTCACAGCTGGGGCCCGGAGCCTGGTTCCCAGACAGCACCCCCCCCTTGGCACCGGATGTCCAGGGGTCTCCCCCCTCAGGGTGCAGGCTCCTGGTGGTTGCCAGCCCTGTGCCACTCAGGAAAATGGGGAAACAGTCCCAGAGCATCTGCCTTGTCCCCAGCCCTACTACGTCTCCAGTAGATCCATGTGCAAGATGCTTTTGCAGCTCGGTCATCTTGCAGCCACTTATTGGCTTGTTTGTTTTGTTCTGTTTTTTTGAGACAAGGTTTCCCTATGCAGCCAGGCTGGCTGTGAGTGGCCATCCCGCCTCGGCCTCCTGAGTGCTGGGGTTGCAGGCATGCCCGTCACCTCCCTCCCAGTTACTTCAGGAGGCTGCTGCCCATCAACTCCACACATTGGTGCAGAATAAGATGATGGCTGCTGGATGGTCTGGGGGATCTGACACCCATACTCCTACAGGACGCCATTCTGGGGACCAGCACTGGGGGTCAGCTCATGATCACATGACCTCGTGAAGCCAGGGTCACCAACAGACCCCCAGATATATATAAACAATGAGGTCACTGACAGCAGGCAGACTGCGGGGCAGCTGGCGCATCCAGGCTGGGCAGGTCTCTAGACCATGGCCATGGGCTCGGCCTTTGTAGTCCTTGAATGCCACAGGGATGCGGGTGGTAAGGTCGCCTCCTTTGTGTGCTGGGCCTGGCCACGCAGCAGCCCCAGGGAGGAGACTCAGGCAGCAGCGAGTCCTTGGGTCGCCTGGTGCCGCCTGCTGCACTACCTGTTGCTCTGCTGGCCCTGGGGGACTCTCGGAGGCAGGGGCTGCGGTCAGCACGCTGATTCCAGGCCCTGTTGGTTATCGTCTCTGTCCTGGACTCCCCAGAACAGAGCACCAACCTTTCCTATGACCACAGAAAGTTCTAGAACTGCATCACCCACGGGACATGGCCCCCAGGGGCTGAGAAACCACGTCTGCTTTGGGTCCTTAACAGAGCTGGGCATGGTGAGCGGGGCTGTGGTTTCCAGTGTCCTCCTGCATTGTTGGTGTCTTCCAAGATGCCAGCGGGCTGGGCAGCAGATCTTCCTGTTCTCTGGAGCTAATGGTGTGAGAGGAGGAGGAGGCTGCTTCCTGCAGCCCATGACAGGCACGCACGGTCACAATCCCTGTGTGCCACTCTGGGCCCCAGGTCGCAACGGCAACCCGTAAGGAGCCCTTGCTCCTGGGTGATGCCAGGAGCCTCTGCCCACGCCTCCTGCCTGGCTTTGTCCACAGCTCCGCCCTCTCAGGCCCCACTCAGCTTTCTCCCCGGCTGCCCCACTGGCTGTCTATCCCGAGCACTCGTCAGACGCAGCAGGCTCCAGGCTGTGGCACACCAGGTCAGGCAGGGAGGCCCCGCCTCTCACGCCCAGCTTTCATGTCTCACCCTCCGGCAGTGACAGGAGTGGCTGGTGGCTTCTCCTGCCCAGTGCTCTGTGCTCAGCCACACCAGCCGGCCTGCCTGCATCTGTGGAGGACGCTTGCCTTGCGCACCGGCCGCCAGCCGCCATCTGATCTGACACCCTCTTGGGAACCTGGGTGCTCTGTTATCCTCTCGGTCCTGGCGCCAAGCAGAGCTGTCAGCCCTGGCCTCCACATGCTCAGGCACGGCCACAGCAGACGCCAGGTCCTGGCAGACACGTGGGTGCAGTGGGCTGCGGGTGGGGCCTGAGCCGGCGAGCGGTTGTGGCAGCAGCTGCCTGGGCTGCGCCTCTGGGCCGAAGCTGGAGGGAGGCTGCGGCCCTGCAGTGGCCGAGGTGGGCTGGTGTTTTGGCAAAGCTTACCTTGTCTCCTTCCTCCTCCCCGTTTCTGGCTCCCCCATCATCTCTCCCACTCTTTCGTCTGTTTCTCAGAAGGGTGCTTACTGCACACACACGCTGCCCCCTTCCTTTCCTCTGAACACCCTTTGCAGTCTCTGCACTGTGAGGACTGGGGGCCAGAGAGGCTAGGCCACCACAGTGAGGCCACACCTGTGGACACGTACCCACGCAGGCACTCCACAGCTATTCTGTCTCACCTAAAGGGAAGTGGGAGGCAGAGGCCGGAAGATTGCAAGTCTGAGCTCGGCTCGAGCAATTTAGTTACTTAGAGAGGTCCTGTCTCTAAAAATAAATAATTCAAAGGGCCACGTGTGGCTTGGTGGCCTGAGTTGAATTCCTAGGACCACAGAACAAGATGCTGACCAACCTAAAACACAGGGCAGTCTCACAACACCACATGAGTGCAGAGCTCGGGTACGAAAGCAATGCACTGTGTGACTGTTTAAGCGGCTTGAAGAACAGGCCACACCACTTCAGTGATGGGGCGGGTGGGGGCACGAGGGATGCTCTGGGTGGTGGCGACAGCCTCCAGCCGTGGACAACACACACACACAGGCAAAGCCACTGGGATGCATAAGTAACTGAGCTTTTCATTCTGCATCAGCCGCAGGAGGTGCCGGCACCACCGAGGAACAGAAGTGGAATGTTTCATTCTCATTTATTCACATGAAGTGGCTATGGAACTGGGGTGGAACTGGGAAGCTGCCCGCCCCTAGCAAGCTGGGAGGGAGCCCTTGGCACAAGCCATGCTGATTCTGCTTTTGTCACAGTTGGAACATACATGTAGGCTGGCCCGAAGCTTTCAGTCACCCCTGCCCTGGAGAGGCAGCACAGGGAGCCCTCGAGCTGTGTTCTCTGGGTCATAAATGAAATCACACTTGTGGGAGCTCTGCCTGTCCCTGGGTGCCGGGTGAGGTCTGCCCTGTTGTCGAAAGCAGCAGGCAGCAGTCGCTTTCTGCAGAGGCAGGACCATGTGTCTCCTGCTCTGTCCCTGCCTGATACAGTGGCCTCCTCCAGGTCCTAGTCACTCCAGTGCTGGCCTGCTGCATGTCACTTGCCACATTTCATGTCTCCTCTGTGTGTCTGGGTCTCATGGGCCCCGTCTCATCACAGGGTGCCGGGTGCTGACACCCACCAGCCGCCCTGCAGAGCCTTTCCCCCATGGCGCCATGGTGGGAAAGGTGACCAGCAAACGCTGCCTCGGTGGTTTCAGTCCCCAAGCGGCCCAGGATGAGCGGGAATCCCAGGGGCAATGCTGTGTGTGATAAAGTATTATCGTCAAAGGCAAGTGCAGGCCGCTGCCACCCCAGGCTGCCTAAGGGCCGCGCTGCAGGATCCCAGTGTGGTGCTGGCCACGTTCCCCAACCCCGCGTGGGCCGCTTAGCTCACTTTTGATTCCTCGTTCTATACACATAGCTGTGATGAGCACTCTTGGAGCTAAATGTTTTCTGGTCGCAGTATTAGTTATTTCCTTAGGAAGAATTCCGAAAGCATAATTGTCACCCCGAAGGGCGAGGCCTGCCACCACTTCCCTGAGCTGTCTGGGTCTGCACCACAGCAGAGCTCTGTGCTCAGAAGCACCACGGACAGCAGGCTGAGAGGGCCCTGGCCCCTTCCCTGAGGGGACACAGGCAGGTCTGTCTAGTCCTGGGGGGCACAGCATCCCCCAGTTTCACCTGAAGTGACCCAGAGTTTCCAAAGGTCCACAAGGTAGAGCGTTGGCGCGATGGTTGATACGTCGTGTCAAGTTGGGAAGTTTGGAATCTTCCATAACTCAGCAGTCCCACATCCTGGGGTGTAGAGGACATGCCCCAGGGCGGCTGTTACTGTCCAGGATGTCGTAATGGCTGATTCATGTGTCAACTTGAGAAGCTTAGAGGTTTAACTGAGCGACTCAGCAGGGTCCTCACTGTAAAAACCCCCAGTGTGTGTGAGAGGAGGGCACAGAGATGGAGTGAGTGCTACACCCACCGGAGGGCCTGCTTGCCACGTAAGGAAGGAATAGAGGCTTGCTGCTTGCCCCGCCTTTGCTGTCCTCTGCTCCCATGAGCTGCTGCCCTCTGCCGTGTGCCAGCCTGCCTTGGAGCCAGCTGACTAGACTGAAACCTCCACAAACTGTGAGCCACATAAACCTTTCCTTCCTTCACTTTGGGCATTGGGTATCTTCTCTCAGCAATGAGAGCAAAGTAACTGGCACGGGTGATAACCGAGCCTTACTATTCACTCAGAACCGCTGCTCCTCCGCACTGTGCATGCAGTTGGGAAGAAGTTCCAAAGAGCCTTTTGAATCATCAGGGCCAGGGCGGCGTGGGCCTCAGCCTCTGCAGGTCACAGCGGTGCTTGATGTGTGCACAGGAAATGGCTCTCCAGCCCCACGGGATCAACTCGCTTTGCCCCTCAGGAGTCTGGTGCCTCAGAGGCTGAGATGGACCAAGTGGACCAAGCGAGGGGCCACCTGGGTGCCGGGAGAGGTGTCGGGCAGCGCAATGAGCCTGGGTTCTCGCAGAAAGTCCACTAAGGGGAAACCACAGCGCCAGGGTAGAACGGGTGCTCGTGATTGCACACATCGAAGGCACAGCTAATAGGCTGGGGGTAACAGGCAGCTCTGTGGACAACTGCCTGAAATTTTCAGCTGCCCTCCTGTTAGTGTTCTGTGGTATGGGCACCCAGCTCAGCACCACCCTTGTGGCCATGCTGAGCTGTCCCTCAGGCTGCTCCAATGACGCCACATGAGGCAGCAGCACTGGGTCTTCTGCAGGCAGAGCACCATGTATGCGACAGCTGGAGTGACATCCTTCTCTGGAGTTCTTCCTTCAGAGGCTCCATACAGGGCCAGCTCTGATCTGTCCCACAAAAGGGTATGGTTCACCTTCACTGGGCCGGCTGAGGAGCTGGGTTGCAGCGATGAGTAAAGTAGAAGGCTGGAGGCTAGGGGGTGGGGGAGGGGCACAGGGTGGCAGGGGTGGGCAGCGCCCGATGGAGGCGCATCTGGGAACAGATCCACCAGTACGAAGTGGTGGGGCAGGTGTTTCCATGCAGGGGTGGGGGGTGAGGCATGAGGTGTGAGGCTGCCGGGTTGGTGGAGGAGCCACTGTTGACCAGGCTTTGAAGAATCCCTCTGTCCTGCTGCATGTGGCTGGAGATGTAGGGACCAGAGTAGGAAGAGGGGAGCCCAGGTCTCTCCTTTGCCATCTCCCTCATTGACTGGGAAAGTGCTGTCCAGGTCCTTCTGGACAGACCCTGGGGATAAAAACCACTGCAGAGGGGTCCCAACCTTGGTTTGGTGGGGTGGAGACTCAGGAGTCATCCCGTGTTCTTAGCACCTGGGAGGGGCAGGAGTCAGCTGAGTCACTTGGACCTCCTGGCAGGATGCAGGGTGGGTCAGGCTTTCCTTTGCCAGGGCTGAAGCTCGTCCACCTGCAAGCCACCCCCCATTGCTCGGGACATACATACACACAGGCACTCACATGCACTGCTGACAGACAGCAGAAGCCAGGGGAGAATGTGGAGGGAAGGGAGCTGCGGGTTCACTGGCCCAGGTGCTCCCCAAATCCCAGGAAATGTGAAGGCTTCCGGTGCTGGTGCAGAAATCTGTGGACCTCGAGGAACAGGTGCAGTCATCTCCCTGTCAGGAACCTGGGGGAGGACACAGATCAGTGGACACTGCTCCCTGGACAGTTATCCAGGGACCCCAAGCACCCCCAGTTAAGCACGAGTTTGAGATCTACAGCGGCACTGGGACTAGGCTCCAGGACCCTGAGTACCCATGAGCCAGGGCAAATGGAAGGACACGAGGCACCAGGAGGAAGAGGCTTTGTCTGGAGCCCTGAAGTGCCACGTTCAGCCCCCAGGAAGAGCTGCCCTTAGCTGGCTCTGCTGTGGTTGATGGTAAATCAGCTCATACTGCACATGAGGTCAGCTAAGTATGTGGGCCCTGCGGCCCGGGACTCAGGCACTGACCCCAGCCCCGCCTGAGGTCTGGCCCACAGAAGCCAGAGACTTTCCAGGGGTTCGAGCCCCTAGCCAGGAGTTGCCCCCAATGTGCTGCGGATGGTGACCTGGGTCCTGCGCTCACGCAGGGGAGGCTGTGTTTCTCCTGTTATGCTCCTTCCACAATCTCCTGCTTGGAAGCGGGTCACTAAGTCCAGCCCACACCCAAGGAAAGGCTAAGCTCCACATCCTGCGTGGAGTGTTCGCAATTAGGAGTGCTCCATGGACCATGTGCCTGATCCAGGCTGCTCGTAAGGGGTTTTTACACTCGACACTGGTACAGCCTGAAGTTTGGAAGAGCGGATGGAGTCCTTCGCCAGGTAATTTACTCACTCAAGTCCCAGGGTGATGCCCCGTGGCCGACGCAGGGCACACGGAGGCGCACTGTGGTGAGCAGCTGCTGCTCAGCCCACGTCCACCTTCCCTTTCTTCATTGAAGAAGCAGGCTTTGGCGGGGCACGAGCCTCCGACCATGGACTACGTTTCCCAGCATCCTGTGCAGCAGCAGTCATGTGATGGCTTCTGGCCAATGGGGTCAGAATGGAAGGGCTTGCTCAGCCTCCGAGCCACAAGCTGGACCCTGGGAAGGAGAAGTGGTTCTGATCTTGTTGTGCTCAGCTTTGGGACTGTGGTCCAGAGGACCAAAGCAGTGTTGTCAGTATGACATGAAAGGGGCCTCCTGCTATGTCTATAAATTAGTCATATTTTAGTAGATCTCCACCCACAAGAAGGTTGTTCTGAGTCCGCCCGCAGTGGCCCCTGCCAGCCTGGAGCCCTGCCAGCCGAGCTTTCGGTGCGGCTCTCGGGACTTACCTGTGGGCGCTGATGTGCTCGACCTGGGGAACCCCGGCCCACTCCCGGCGGGTGTCCGGCCGAGTGCCAGCTCCTGCTCTGGCTCTCATTGCCACGACGACTAGCACAATGCAGGACTTTTCAAAACATTATGATCCGGTCAGGTTCATGGGCTTCCTCCATCCCCTCCTTCTCTTGTCATGGGGGCAGGAAGAATCCATTAAAGCAAACGGAATTGCAGGGCTAAAGAGGCTGGGCTTGAATGCACGAAGCAATGTCCAAATTGAGGACACGTGAGTCCATTCAGGGTCCAGGAATCAGCCGCATTCCAGATCAATTAGGGAAACAGTTTGCAGTCACTACTGCATTGTGAGGCACATCAAATAAGACGGAGAAATCACTGTTGAATGTCACTGTCAGACAGGCGCAGCCAGGAATTTCTGCCTGATTTCAGGACCGGCTCACTCCCGGAGTTCTCCGCGGAGGGGCCAGGAATCGCAGGCCCTCATCAAAACCACCGTGCGCTCCACGCCGCCGACTTGAAGACCCCCCTCCCAGCCCCGGGGGACTGGAGGTAAAGGGGGATGAAAGGCGCGGGGAGGCCTGGTAATCAGAGAAGCGGGTTCTCTTAGGTCACCACGTCCATTTTTCGTCAGGCACAGGCGGAGATCCCCAGAGAGGACAGAGCTCTCAGGCTCAGCCCGGGGCTGCTCGGCCAGGGCGCCTCAGGCCATCACTGAGAGGGAGCCTGGAGGTGACTGGGCGGCATGGCGCTGCCGCCACATGCCATGAACTGCTGCAACACCATGCCAGCTTTGCAGCTAGTACAAAGCCAATATGCCTTTACTTCCTCCCAGACGGAAGCCCTGGGTCACCCACATTGCTTTCTCCAGACGGAAGCCCTGGGTCACCCACATTGCTTTCTCCAGACGGAAGCCCTGGGTCACC
>NW_004524791.1:1417178-1426265 GCF_000260255.1 Octodon degus
GGGTCACCCACATTGCTTTCTCCAGACGGAAGCCCTGGGTCACCCACATTGCTTTCTCCAGACGGAAGCCCTGGGTCACCCACATTGCTTTCTCCGTTTGCCCTTTCCGCTTCTTTTGGAGCAGTTATCCACACTACAGTCTGGCACTCCTTGGACAAGCGCTTTCTGCATGAGCTGCCACGCTTTCTGTCAGGGGCTTTGAAACTGAACACCCCCCCTTTTTTTTTTTATCCCCTACAACTTCCTCCCCTGGAACCGGTCAATCCCATGACTTTTAACTTCCATTTTTAAAGCACTGATAAAAACGTATAGATGTCTGAAGGCCATCCAAGGAGGGCAGCCATCAAGCTGCGCAGAAACAGAGGAAGGCGGCAGCTAGCGGGGAGCAGAGTCCAGGACAGGCAAGTGGGGGCCCCCGGCTGGCCATCGTAGCAGGCAGCAGGGCGGCCGTGCCCCTGCTCACCACCCCATGTGACCTGGGCCTCAAGCCTCCTGCACACACATCTGCAAGGCTGAGGGAGCTCTTGCACTCTTCCCAGAAGTCACTGGGCTTCCTGGAGGAGGAAAGTGACTGTAGGAAAGAGGAAGTTCCTGGAAGTGGGGCTTTGTGGATGTTCCACTGGGGGGAGAGGTGAGGGGTGTCATGTGCTCCTCCTCCTCCTCCTTCTTGCCAGTTTTGCCAGAGCAGCGAGGGACAGGGTTAGCCTTGACCTTCCCAGCACAGCCCTTGGAAAGGGAGGGACTTAGAACACAGTCCCAAGCCCTTTTGTGCCACCAAGTGCCACCATGGCAGAACGGCTTGGCAGCCAACAGAGGTGCATGTTCACGTGTTTCTCTTGTTCCTCGGGCACTTGGCTCTTAGTCAGCTGTGGAGGACCTTGTGCAGTACTGTCAAGGAAGTGACAGGTGGTGACTCGTGTTCACCGGAATCCTTCCCTACACCATCCTCTGCAAGCACTGTACTGATGTCTGTCATTCGTTCTTCCTGTTTGAAAGCTGTGGCAACAGGCTCTTGGATCAAGGACACACATGACAGCAGCTGTCTACAGTCCCTTCTGCAGACCCGTCAATCCTGAGACCACCTGAGAGGAAGCTACTGGGACCCAGCAGGGGTACAAAGAAGGAACAGAGAGGTGGAGCCACAGGAGAGGAGCCCTGGGGGCTTGCTCCCCACTGTCTCAGGCACTACTGTCCCAGGCCACAGTGTGGCCCTGTCCTAGTTGGTTTGGGCGCTCTTGGACACAGAGCCTGAGGTGAGGGTGCATTGCAGGGCTGCGTCAGACTTGCAAGAAAGAGGCAGTGGCTTTACCTCTGGGGCCAAAGGGGACAGGGTGGTGCTGTGCCCAGGCACTGCCAGCAGGCGCTCAGGAACCATAGCAGAGCCACCCCATCCTGCCCTCAGGGTCGTGGCTGCTCCAGGAAGTGGTGGCTCCTTGGCCCCTTTGGCCTCCTGCATAAGCCACGTGTGGCTCTGCACTCAGATCGCACCTGCATCCCATGCAAGGCAGGTGGCCACGGGCACCTGGGAGCCCTGCCGTTGATGACCTCCAGGTGGGTGGAGGGCTTCTGGGCAGCCTCAAAGGGGGTGGTCTCCACCATCTTAACTACCTTCATGTGTGCTGTCCTCCGAGCCCTTCCTGAGTCCCCTCAGGGAGAAAGAGCAGGACAGTCACTGTGGCCGCGGTCCATGCTGAGGGCACCATCAGCCAACACAGCTTCCATGCTGTGTGAAGCCTGCTGTCTTCATCTCTCTAGAAGCAGGGCCAAGGGACACTCTCAGCTGAGGTCCCAGAAGGTCACACCCTGTCCTCTTGGCTCTCAGACTCATCCAGACAGCAGGATGTGGGGAGAAAGGCCAGGCGCAGCCAGCAGAGGAGGGTGGTGCCGATGCCTGTGTGCTGAGCACCCTGCTTTTCCCAGGGTTGCGGTCCTTGGTGACAGGTGTGATAGATGGCAAGTCCCGGCCCCGGCAGTCAGAGCCGAGGCCCCAGGGAATGACAGCAAGACCTTGGGGAAGCCACCCAAGCTGTCACTGTCCCCGTCTTCTGAGCAGGGTCCCAGGCTGGCCTGGGCTCGACCTGGGGGGCTCCTGAAACATGCTGACAGGCACTCACTCCCTGACAGGCCCCAGGAACCGGACCTTTGCACGGTCAGGCAGCGTCTGTGTGCTCGGAGGAGCGTGCTACCACACTGCACATTCGGCCTTTGCAGGTCCCACACCTTGTGCTGGGCACTGTGTGGAAACGTCCCAGTCACGGACTCACTTAATCATAATGCAGTCGTAGGAGTGATGTTCCGCTGTAGTCCCCATTCCATGGCTGCAGAAACTGGGACACAGAGGGCCAGCCCCTGAGGAGGGCACGTGGCCAGCTGGCCCCTAAGCAGGACGTGGACCAGCCGGCCTGGCCCAGAACCCCCTCTTGCTCTCAGCAGAGCTGGCGCTCAGGCCCTGCCGTGCTCCTCGTGCGCCCCGCTCTTTAAGGGGCCTGCTGGGGCGGTCCCTAGGTCCCCGCGGCGACCGTGTGACTTCCTGTGTCTGCCGTTTTCTTGGCAGCTGCAGCTTTTTTTGCCTGAGAGTTTCTGCTTCCTCATCGCTTTGGCTTTTCGACACCCTTGGGATTTCTAACACGAAAATTTAAACTAATGACACGAGCCTGCGCAGAGGAGATGCAGCCAGACCCTGTGGATTCCAGTCTGTGCCTCCGCGGGGGGATCACCTCAACCCCACATCCAGCACCCTCAGCCCGCTCCTCTTGCCGCAGCGGGGCCTCGCCCGATTCCTCCAACAGGGCTTCTTATTGGTCCAGGTGGTCCGTCTGCCTGCATCGAGTCACTACATTGGCTACTGGCAGCCAGCCACAGACCAATCGGATGCGGCCGGAGAGCCACGCCCCACGCTGGGCAGCCCAAGGCTGACCTCGTGTCTGCTGGACTTGGGTGTGCTGGCCGACCGACCGACCAGGCTCAGCAACTTGCTGACCTCCCTCGGGAAGGCTGTCACTTTTACTTGCTTTTCTCGGCTCTTGCTTTCCTTGGCTGTTTCCCATGGTCTTCTAATTATGAGTTGCCTACAAACAACCCATGCCTTTATAGTGGTTCCAAACAGACGCCGTTATGGGAAGAAAAATAAATCAAGTCTCCACGAGTTAGCAGTTTGAACGCACCGTTTTGGGCTCGGAGAGCTCAAACACATCAAAATAGCACACAGGTGGATGTTTGGTTGTTCCAGATGACGTGTACAGGACCTTGTACACACACAGGGTGCATGCTTCGGGTGACTGCCCTGCCGGCTCTCAGTACCTTCCCTGCTCCTCGCCCCCTGAGCCCCACTTGCCCTGTGCTAGGACGCATCCTCTGCATAGTCTATGCTTTTATAATCTCTTGGCAGCAGGCAAGCAGAGAAGAGAGCCTGGAACGGCATTTGCGAATTACTCTCAAGCAGTGGCTTTGGAAAGGAGGCCATGGAAGTATCGAGAGCTGAGCTACTTTCGCAGGGGCGGGTTTGGGAAAATGGCAGATCAAAAGCTTCCTGAGACGTCGTGTGGGTTTTGCTGGGCGTCTGTTCTCTCCAAAGGAAATCACTGGCAGGTATTAATTTGAGGGAGGAAAAAAATGGAAGTTTTAAGGCAAGGAAAAAAGGGTGAAGGGAGAAAACTTACAGCATGTTTTAATTGTGACTCAGAAACTTTATAAACACAAGTCACACATGTAGCACTTATAATCACAGTCCTGGCGGGAGCAATAATGATGATAAATCCTTCGTCAACCCTGCTTAGAAGCCCTTATGAAGTAGTCGGAAATTAGTTCACATTGTAGAGAAGAGTTCAATACAAATGCAACCCAAGCCGCTCCTTCTGCATGTGGAATTCCGCACGCCGGCCATCAGATGTTCACCGACTCACACTTTCACCCTGCCAAGCGCCTTGGCAGCTTAGCATAAACAAGTCTTGAATTCATTAAGTTGCATTTTCAGCCTTCTAATTAGCCAAAAGTTGTTCGTTTCAAGCTTGGCATGTCAAGAGTTCGGTTTCAAGGTGGAATGACACGCGCTTTGTCAGCAGCATTGGTCCTGAAGCCTCTTGGCTTCGCTGGGTGACCCCCGAGGTGGCAGAGGGTAGCAGGGAGCCCTGTGCACTGTACCGCACCCCGGGCTGCCCTGAGTGCAGTCCCACCGAGGGGAGGCTGGAAGGAGCTCCTCCTGCTTCCTGCCACAGGGAGCAAGCTGTCCTTCGATGTGCCCGGAGACTGCGCCTGCAGACTGGGTCACAGACCAGGTCTTAGTGGCGTAGCAGGGCCCCAAAGGCTGCTCAGCACATCGCTTCCTCCTCCCAGGCCATGGGTGCCTGGCCACCCCGCGCTCAGTGATGTCCGGGGCATTCACCTAACTTACAGTTCACTACCTTTGGGTGAGCTAGAGAGGCCCGTGGTATGGATGGGAACAGGGCTCTAAAGCCTCCGAGCGGGGAGACGCTAGTGCGATGCATGCTTTGCTGGGAAAGTGGAGAGCCATGGAGAGCCTGGAGACGTCATCTTGCCTAGGCACGAGGCGCTGAATGCCAGCGATGACTTGTCTGGGTCTTAGCCACTCCCCTCCGTAAGTAGGGAGGTGGACAGAGGCCCTCTGTGTGGTTCCCAAAACAAGTATCTGTTATGGATTAGATCCAAACCGTCCCCCCAAAATTGATGAGTCAGAGGTGGGGCTTTCGAAAGATGATAGGATTGTAGGCTGCTACAGTCCTCAGTGGACGGAGCCGTTGGTGACTTCTGTGCTGCTGGAGGTGGCCCCACTGGGGCGGGGCGGGACCTGGGGCGTGCCCTGTGGGGTGTTCTCTCTCCTGGCTGTCTCCCTGGCTGTTCCTCTCCCTTTGCTTTCTGGCTGTCATGGGTTGAGCAGCCATCCTTCACCTGACTCTGCTATGCCGCACTTGCTTTCAACCCAAGCTGACTACGACCGAACCCTCTAAATCGCAAGCCAAAATAAACCTCTTTAAGTTGTACATTCAGATATTTTGTGCTGCTGCTGGGCAAGTGACTAATACACTCCAAAAGCCAGGGAGAAAAAGGGAAAGGTGGGATTTGGCTTCACAAGCAAGAGGCTGATAGCACGGCCACCCTGGGTTAGCAGGCACGGAGCCCCTAAGCAGCAGCTGCATCTGCTGTGATCCTGGGCCGGCAGGGCTCAGGGCGATGGTTCTTGTGCTCCTCATGGTGTCACTAGGGCAGAAGGGACGCAGGGTCTCGGGGGGACTTGGTATCCAAGGCAGCTCACTGCCACCAGAGGCAGCTGGCTCCGGCTGTCACTGGGGTCCTCAGCTATGGGGCCAACCAGGTGCCCTGTGGTCTTCTGCATGGTGGGGTCTGCCCAGGATGCAGGTGAGTTTTAAGAGGAAGGAAGTAGGAACTGTTCATAACCTTGGATGTGTTTAGAGGTTCTAGAATGTGGCCTCTGCAGAATCTGTTCACCTTGTTCTAGGACCAGCTAGGCTGGAGGGGAGGGACACAAGCCTCATGTCTCGGAGGAGGTCCGTGTACACGTGACATGGCAGGGAGAGAGCAGAGGCCTGCTGTAGGGCACGTGCTCCTCACCAAGCTTCCTGCCACCGTGATAGCCAGAGGGGGACTTTCTGTCTTTACCTGACCACTGGTTCCCTGGAGGGTAAACCGTGGCCACAGCTCTCCATACCTTCGGTGGCAGTTGTCTCTTGGCGGCCACAGTTGAGACCTGAAGTCTGGAACATGCCAGTGGGCAGCAGCCCACATGGAAACTCCCAGAGTCCCGCGTTGTGGGGAGAATCCCATCTTCGTAATCAGAGTCGAGTTTGGATCTCAGACCTTGTTAGTTACAAGAGCTCAGGCGCTCCTCAAACTCCAGTGTCTGTTTCCTCGCCTTCCCACCGAGATCAGACCAGGTGGAGACGGGGCTGGGGGCCTGAGTCCCACTGTTTCTCTTTCCCAAGCACACCCTCTCCCTCTGAGCCCTCACAAAGACACTCCAAGTGTCTGGTGATCAGGAAGTAAGCACCTCGTACTAGAGGATGGAGTGTCCCTGTTCTCTGCTTCTGCCTCTGGTGGGCATGGCGACTGGCAGGACAGGCAGGAGACCTGGAGCAGGAGGCTGGGGTGCCCGTCCCTGGTTGCCTTCCTGTTCCTCAGGCCCTCTCAGCAGTGTTCCCTGGTAGCCTGCACACCATCCTACTCTTCCTGACACCCTGGGCGGCTCCTCTGTTGTCCCCCGCCCTTGGTGTCATTGCTGCTTCCTCCTAGGAGGGGGACTACCTGCCCGACAGGCACAGCATCTCCCATGACCTCCCCTTGTCAGCCCTCCCTGTCTTCTCTGAACTGGGCAACAGGTCATCGCGGTCCTCAGATTCCTTTGCAAGGTAGGCGACTTCTCACTGATGCTCGACCCCGCAGGGCCATGCCCAGGCTGGCATGGAGTCAGTGCCAAGAGCTGTGGGGGATCCGTTGGGAACGGAGGAGCAGCGACCCAAGACACAGCTTTGTGGTCTGGCTCCGGGCTGGCCTGAGGGGCTTTGCTCTCTTCTGGCACCCCAGGAATGCACTGCAGAGGAGGTCTGGACACCCTAAGTGGGGTCTTCAGGGCCCCGGCTGCCTCCCCTCCCTCTGCGAATGAGCACATCCCTAGCTCTCTCTCTAAGTGTGCTTCCAGCTCTCTGGCCCAATACAGTAGCCATGTGTGCATGTTTAAGTTTAAATGAGTGAGAATAATGCAAATAGTGTATTAAAATTAAATGTTAAGGGCCATGGAGATGCTCAGCAGTCTAAGTGCCTGCCTAGCAAGCAGAAGGACCTGGGTTCAATCTCTGGTACCACAGGCCGTGCCAGCCCCGCCCCTGGGCATGTCATTTGGGCCATCAAGACCAGGCATGGTGGCGCATGCCTGTAATCCCAGTGCTGGGGAGGCTGAGCCAGGAGGCTCTCTACAAGTCTGAGCTGCACAGCGAGACCCTGTACAAGATACATAAAAAGAAAATAAGCCCTCCCTCCGTGTTTGCAAGATGTGGGTTCAGGACCTCCAGGATCACTCCATTCGAACCTGTGCCACTCCGCTCTTGCCAGCACTGGGGATGCTGGCATGCGCCCCAGGGCCTCCGATGGGCTGTAAATCCTTCCTAGTCCCCTGGACACCTCAGAAACCACGTGAGTGATGCTCCCTGGGACATTAGGGGAACCAGGGAAAGGAGGAAAAAGCATGCATGCTCCATTCTCATGCACATTTTTTCTAAATAATTTAGATCTATGATCGCTTGGATCTAGATCATTGGCCATTTCAGGCTGGGGAGATGGCTCAGTAGAATAAGCACCTGCCTGGCAAGCACAGGGTCCTGAGTTCAAGCCCCACTACCACAATAAATAAATAAATAAATAAATAAAAGTTTAGTCTACAGTTACTGTACCTTGCCAGTCTGCGGCTGCACATGCCAGCGCTAATACGGGATGTGGCCCACCTGCTGTGGGGCCCCCTCTGGTTTCCAGCAGGCAGCCCTGCCCCCCCCAGTGTCCTGGGTGGTCGCCGGTCCCGAGTCCTCTGGATGGCTTGTTCACACCCCAGCTCTCCAGTTTTCATTTTTCTCTGAATGTTGTCTGCGTCTTCTCACCTGTTCTTGCCCCCTCCCTGCCTCTTTGCCAGTTTCCAAGCAGTGGGAAGCACAGGAAGAGCCGTCCTGAGTTCCATCGGAGCTCCTTGTCCTGGCGCAGTGGTGCTGCTGTCTGTCCTCAACCCACATTACGAGGGGACGGCATCGTATGGGGGTGTGATGCCTTCAGGCCAACATCTGCCAAAACCTGCACCGGAGGACTCTCCTTAGCGGGCCTGTTTCGTTTTGGTACCTAATTTGCAATGAGAAGGAAAGGACAGGGCCCCACTCAGTGTCTGATGTGCTCATGAGGCCTCGGCAGGAATCAAATCAGGACAAAAAGGCTGAGGGAGGTCCTCGGGGTTTGCTATGCTGGGAGAAAAATCCAACAGAAAATGCACAAGACTCTTTAGGAAGTGGATGCTCTCCCCGACCCAAGGAGGCCAGAGGTACGTGACAGAGGAAGCAGCAGGGAGCCCAAGGATCTTGGCGTGCACATGGGTCCTGAACTCTGCCTTTGGCTCCAGTGTGGTGTGAGCCAGGACAGGACATCCGGCTGCTCCTGCCCTCAGCTGCCCTGTTTGCAAAATGGTTTGGTCCCTTGGCTCTGCCTACTTCACAGGTCGCTGGCAGGTTCATCTATCTCTGGTCCAAAGCTCTCCAAGGTGGCGGCTGGAGTGGCAGGGTCTCGGCTGCAGGCCGTGCACGCTGGATCTGGGTGATTTTGAGGGAGGTGGCACCCCCCTACCCCCCACATACACACACAGACCGCACCCACACCCACACACCCACACCGCACCCCCCACACCACACACACACACACACACACACGCACACACACACACACACACACACGGCTACTCAGAGTCCTTCCCAGCTGCCCGAGGCTCAGAAAGACCCAGGTGGACCCAGGATCCCGGGGCAGGGTAGGGCACTGTCACCTGCATGACCTCCCGGAACCAAGCCACATTGTGAGGTGGAGAAACTGAGACACAGAGTAGTGGAGTGGCTTTGTGACCTGTGAGCCCAGCTGTGGATGCCCTGCCTGGTCTCCTGGCAACCTCTTCTCCTTGCCTCCCTCCTAGCTCAGTGACACACAGTGGGGCCGCCAGCAGGGCTCTCGGGGGACAGCAGGCTCACTGAATACTCAGCTTGGAAGCTGCCCTGTCCCTGCCTAGTGCTCACTCAGGAGCCCCGGTGCTCAGGCAGAGGGGCCCCGATTCCACATCACCCTTCTGGACTTGCAGATGAGGAGGCCAAGGTTCTGCAGCAGCTGATGACCGAGAAGCGAGAGAACTGGGGAAGGGGCAGGTCCACCTGCGGGGCTGACACAGCCAAAGCCTTCTGTAGGTCAGGGCAGGGCGGCCTTGATTTCAGCAAGAAAATGCATTCATTTTTATGGGGTTGGTTGACGGATTTGTCCACTGAAACCCATTCAAAACACACACACACACACACACACACACACACACACACTCTCTCTCTCTCT
>NW_004524791.1:1426365-1446943 GCF_000260255.1 Octodon degus
ATATATATCTCCAGTTTATTTAGAGTCAAAATAAACCTTTGTAAATATTTTTGTGCTCTCTTTTTACCCTGCCACAAATAAAATATAATGATCTTGACGCTGAGATATTCTTCGGATTTTTCTCAGTCGACATGCGAGATAAAAGACAAAGACTTCCTTATTTTTGGGTTCATAAAACATTCTACATTTATGGCTTCATTTTTCTGAAACCCAGATCAAAGCCTGGCTGTGAAACTTTACTGTCCCGTTGCTCAGGGGTCTGTTGACTTAGTGCATACTTCAAAAATCCCTTCTTCCCTCCAGACCCTCTGACCACCTCATTGGGGAAAAATAGGGTACTTGCATCTCATACAATTCAGGACCCGCAGGACGAGATTGACAGGGCAGGGTGCGGGGCGGGGTTTCCTGGGCTCTGACGGGAAGAATCGGCCTCATTCATGGCCAGCTCGGCCGCGTCTGGTGCCACCCAGCGCCGGGCACGCGGTGCCCTGGTGCTCCTGCGATCCGCCCCCACCCCGCTCACTGGCCGCCTTCACGATCGTTGTTTATATTAATCCCCGAAGAACCAAGCTTCATTTCATTTTATTTTGGAGAGAAACCCAGCAGAGAGAAGTTCAGGGGACCCAAATGTTTCCATAATTGCTTTGAGTTCTGAATGTATTTCAGGCTGACAGCTGAGATAAAAAGCCCCGGCGCCTGTGCTGGAGGTCATTTTTCAGTGCTGTGTGTGGGAAATTGAGCATGGGCTGTGCCGGGGGCTCCGGAGAGCGAGCGGAGCCCGCCGGGCTGCGGGAGAGGCCGGCGCCCCATGCCGAGGACCCTCCTCCCCTGCGGCTCTGCGGCCCTGCGGAGCCCGGAGGGGCTGGAGAGAGGCCGGCTCTTGTTTGTCTCCGGTGCTGTGTTTCTGCAATTGCTCTAATTTTCTTTTTCCACCCACGCGGATAATTCCTGTTCTCAGTGGCGGTGGGAATGAGCGCGGCGGCGCTCCAGCCCAGACGGCAGGCCGGGCCGGCCGTGTCCGAGCAGAGCCGGGCGTGCTCCGTGTCCTCGCTCTGGGAAGCGGCCACGCGCGGCCGGCCGGCTCACCGCTCCTCCAGGGGAGGGCACAGAGCTGCCCCGCGCGGGTCTCCACTTCCTACCTTGAGGTTCTTCCTGTCTGAATAATGGGTCTATTTACCTTGGCCCTTTTTACAGTTCTAAGATTCTCTTAAATAGTTGGGAGGCAGCCATAAAACACCGGGAATTGAAAGCAATGGCTCCGCGGGCTGGAGGGCTCGTAGGATGGAAGGCCGAGCGAGGCCAGGCAAGCGGCGGCGGACTCGCAGGGGGGTGGGGTGGGGGCTTCTCCGACTTCCTGGTCCCAAGCCCTGTACCACCTTCGCGACTCCCTGCGCCGCGTGCGAATCACATCAGTGCTGCTGACTGTCAAAACTGAGAGGCTTTGAGAACTTAGGTGAATTTAGAACAGGCACCACCTCAACGTGAGCATCCATCGCCTTGCGGAGAAGGAGAAGCAGCACACCCCAGGGAAAGCCAGCCGTGCTGGTGAGAACGGGACTGTTGCAGGGTTTTGCTCCGTGGTCCTTCATTCGGGCCACGCAGCCGAAGCCGGCGTGGTTCCACCTCTGCTCTGTGCACCACATTCGCCACGGTGGGAGGTGGAGCTCTGTGGGACGAGACGCCCGTGCACACACTCGAGGCCGGGACCAGGGCTGCGGTGAGCTTTGCAGGTAGTGGTGACTGCAGGCTGTTAACAAGCAGCGGCAGCGTGGAGCCTGGATGTCCACTGGCCTTGCTGGCCTGCGGCTGGCTCTCTATCCTTGGAACGGCTCTGGGACGTCAGGGGCCAGTGACTCGGCCGCTGCTGCCTCACTGGGCCGTGGGTGAGGGTGCCTCTGGTGACATAGCATTTAAGAAAGTCGCTGGCATGGCTGCCCCCAACCTCTTCAGCACCCGGGAGGTGCCTGGCCGGCAGCGGGAGACGTGGCTGCTGACGTCCTAACTCTTATTTGAACATTCACGTTTTATTATTGGAGGCAAGCTGTCATCCTAAATGACAGGCAAAACAGCTACCCACAACTTAGGCAACTGTACACATGCTGCCTTTTCTTCTTCAAACAACCAGCATATTGTGGCCCACAGCAGTAGTATCTCTGTATAGGTCATGGGTCATGGCGTACGAAAAGATACAAACTCAAGAATGAAGATTTAATAAAAGTAGTAATTGTTACTCTTTATCAAAGATGTAGTTGAGTGAAAAGGGGTTTTTCTATTTTTGATGTGGGTTTGAGGAAGAAGAACACAGCTGGCCATGGGTCAGTTGGTGTCATTACCTGATTCCTCCAAGGTCACGGCAGGGTCAAGGTCATCACCCTGAAAAAAGGTAGGTGATGTCTAAGTGTGGAGGTAGCTCTGGCCCCTCACGCTCCATGGAAGGGGCTCAGGACTCCCTCGAGTCAGGGCCACACCTTGGCACCTGAAGCCTTGCTGGTCAGGGTGCCCGTGTGGCTCTCCCGCCCTTCTGGGTGGACGTGCAGCTTGGGTTCCAGGCCCGTGGGTGTGGTGTCATGGACCTGGGGCTCACTTGCAGGCACTGGGGCTGGCTGACAGCGGGGATCTGACCAGTGAACTGTGGGGCAGGGGCACATATCCACCTCAGCCAGTGGGAGCCTTGGGGGACCTGCAGGGGAAGCGGGTCTGGAGGGACTCCACTCACCTCTGCAGTGGGGAGGACAGCAGGGGCAGAAGTTCTTAGAGGCGGTGGCCAGCAAGATGCCATAGAGAACCAGGAGTGCGATGGGGCATGCTCTAGGTCAGCCCTGAGGGTGCCCTCTCTCCTCCTGGCCCTGGTGCCTACGCCAAAGTCACAGGCAGGAAGGCCCGTCCCTCCCAGGGGTGAGGAGCAGGAGCAGTGGGGAGGAGCAGCCACAGCGAGACCTCGTCCGGGCCACTGGCTTTGGTGTAACCTGCACGAGGGTCACTGCAGATTCACTTCCATAGGCCACTGCTGCCTGGCAGCAGAGGACTCGTCTCAGAATTAAAGCCATGAGAGACACGTGCAACATGCAGACAGCCTTGCACCTGTCTGCCGTCCATCCGCCCATCTGCTCATCCGTCTCGGGATGGGTGCTCAGCTGGTAGTCCACGGATGCCAGGGTAAGGCAGGGCAGGGAGGCGTCGCCTTCCTTTCTAAGGTTCAGGCATTGTTTGAGCGCAGCCTAAGTCTGTGGGTGAAGTATACTTTGGGTCCTTCTTTGCTGTTTGGAGACCACAGTGTGGAGAAGGCACCACTTCTGCTGCACGAAGTCTGACTTGTTTCTGGAAAGAATTCTGCTGGGAGCAACCGCTGGGTGTGAAGGCGCCTGCATCTGGAGCGCATCCCTTGTGAGTATCCCTCCGATTCCAGGTTCTCTCCCGTGTCACATCCTGCTCTTGTTGGCTCATCCAACCCTTACTGGCAAGCATGAGTGGTGGGTGAGTGAGAGGAATTCGCTTTTAGAGCAGCACGTGAGGCTGGAGAGAGTGAATGAAATTCAGGGCCCTGAGGTTCAGGCAACCATGCGCCACCAGCGGCTCCTGCAGAAGGCGGGAGCTGGACTGTGACCACCCAGCTGCTTGCCAAGCCTCCCAGCCGTCAGGTGGAGCCCAGTTTTCTGACACACACAGAGGTGTGCAGCTTGGGAGGGCAGCCTGCCACCCCCACGGGAGGGGACTTTCTGGAAAGTCAGCAGGGTTTATGTTGCGTCCCCCAAATAGAGCTGCAGCTGCTTCCCAGAATACCCTCTGCTGCCCGCAGCTGGGTTAGTGCGACCCGGGGGTCACCCTGGGTGGAGGCCTAGAAAGCGGGAGAGGTGTGGCAGGGAGCACGGACCCGGGTTGGCAGCGGCTTGTGCACACTGCCCTGCCCCTCGGCTTCCTGGGTAGCTGGGGCTGGGGAAGAGCTGCCACTCACAGCCACTCTCCTCCCGTGGCCAGTAGGGGGCCCCAGGGCCCTCATCGCCTACCTGACCTCCATCCGTGGCAGTTTTTTGCCTGTTTCACCATGGGGTCTCTTTAGCATCCCCCCACTTCTTAGCTGAGCCCCTAAAATACTTGGATGTGTGTGACACGGGACAGATGGAGGGGACGGGCTCAGTCCCAGCCTCTGGAGCATGTGGCCTGGTTGGACAGGCTTCGTCTGGCGAAGACACTGAGCGTGGTTCTACTGGGCAGGGAGCCACGTCCTTGGAACGGGCCTCAGGGAGCAGAGCGTCTGAAGGCTGAAGGAGGTGAGGGTGTAGGGTGTGCCCTAGCGAGGGGCTCTGGCCTTGTGCTGAAGATGCACGTTGTGCCTCGGCAGTCTCACAGGGGCCTGTGCATGGGCCACTTCACAGCTGAGAACCCGCAGGTCACGAGGGAGGAGCCCTCGCCCAAGCAGCTCCCTGACCCCAGCCTGTCATTTCTGCAACCACGATGCCCAGTGGTCAGGGGCCTTTCACTTTGCTACGTTTTGCGTGTATTCACACTGCTTTCTTGTGTGCCTAATTTTACCTTGCGTTCTATGTAATCCCTGGCCTCTCCGCCTCGTCTCTGCAGCTGGACCATGCACGGCAGACTTGGCCTCTCAGGTGGAGCCCGTCCACGGGCTCCGCAGCGCTTGCTCTTGAGTTCCTGGGTCTGCGCTGCTCGCAGTGTGGAGCGCAGCTTTGAAAGCTGGTCGTCTTCTTGAGGCGATGAGCTGCCTGTCCAGGTCTCCCCACGCCAAGGGCTCAAGGGAAGAAGCCGAGCAGGTTGGAGGAGGCGGCAGCTGCACGGCGACGACCCTGCCGGTCGTCTCAGCCTGGGCTCTCCCTGCTCCCTACCGTCCAGGCCCTTGTGCGCGTGGGCACTATGGCGTGGTCTGTGGCACTGTGAAGTCCTCTGTCTCCTTAGAGCCGGCTTGGAGTAAAACCTCCTCTTTTTACTAAGCCACCCGCACTTTTGGCAAGGGTGTCTCAGTCACACACTCGTCCCAGGGACAGTATGGTCAGCGTCCACAACTCAGCAGGGGAGGGGTGAGTTTGGCTTATGGTTTCGGAAGTTCCTGTCTATGGTGAGTTCCGTGCCAGAGTGGGGGTGGGGGGTCCTGCCTGAGGAGCTGAGCTCGGGAAGCACAGGCAGACGAGAACCAGGCCCCCCAGTGAAGCCTCTGCCATCAAGGCCCTGCCTCCCAGCAGGTGGACCTCTGGGTTCTTCCCCAGCTCTCCTAAGAGTGCCGCGTAGCAGTAAGTGCCAGTCTGGACGCTCTGTGCCCTGTGGTGTCTCCGGGCTGTGGCCTGAGGGGAAGACACAACCTAGGGCCGGGCGTGGTGGTACACACCCAGAGTCCTAGCACTCTGGGAGGCCGAAGCAAGAGACCCAAGATTCCAGCCCAGCTTGGGCCACTCAGTGACTTACCAGGACTCTGTGTCAAAATAAAAGGAATGTGGCGCTCTGTGAGAAGGCCCTGAGCTCACCCTGAAGTACCAAGGCCTGGAAGCACTTGCTGAGAAACACGGCCGTGTGAACTCACTTACCTCTGCTAACGGAGGCCTCAACAGGCTGCTGCAGACGGCGGCCGCCCTGGCGCTCCTGAATGGACTGCGTGTTGTGGCACTGCGCTTTCTTTCTCCTGGGCGCCTATGGTACCGGAAAAGTCAGAGAGCTGATTCACTGACCGGAACATTTCACATCAAGCCTGTTTTCTGTCAAGTCCTCTGTGCTTCCTGGTCTACGACAGTATGTACGCTGACACTTTTCTGAAGCTTCTACGCCAGAAATGGAGCAGCAGAGCTGAGGGGACTGGAGCTGCCTGTCTCTGGCACCGGGAGGCGGAGGTCACACAGCCGGCCCACTGCGGGGCCTGGGGCAGGCCGGAGCCGTCTCTCAGCTGGGTTGGCTTCATCCCTGGCCCTTGCTGCTCAGCTGTGGCTTTGCCTGGTTCTGGGCTCTGGAAGCAGGTGCCCAAGGTGTCCCCCGAGAGCGTTTCTGTCTGGGTCTGGAGGAGAAACTGTTCACGAATGGAGAATGAATCCAATGTGGTCCCCGCCCTGCGGCCTGCATCCCTGGAGGAGCCTCCGGCTATCTCTGTGGTGACTGCTTTATTTCCTGGGGAAGTGTGGACAGGTCAGTGCCCTGAGTGGTGCCAGAGCCCTGGCTCGCCCATCCTCCATGTGTCGCTCCATCTGGTCCCTTCCCCATGGCCCATGTGGGGAGACAAGGAGACTTAGCCGCGGGCCACTGCAACGCAGTGACCTGATCCTGGGCAAGGGCTGTGCACCTCCTGCCCTGCCCTGCACGCCCCTCCGTCTTTCTGAACTCTGCAAGAGCCTGCCCGGCCAGTGCCGGGCTCTGGAGCTCGAGGGCTGCTTGCCGCTGGCCCTGGTCAGGGGAGACTGCAGCAGAACTGGTCCCCATGGCATCAGGCATGAGACCTTTAGAGGCTGTGAGCAGGAAGTGGCCATGCGGAGTCAGTGGACCTGGCCTCTGTCACCCCTCCCATGCAGGAGAGAAACCGGAAAGCGGTAGCGTGGTTCTCAGAGAAAGAACTTGGCAGGTGGAGCAGGAACTGCTCAGATGTTACCCTGAGATGCGTGGTGCGAGACGGCTCTATTCCCCACTCACTTCCCTGTGACGTTGCCTCCCGCACCCGGTCAGGGCCAAGAGTTAGTGTTTCTATCCCCAAGATGTTCCTTGGGGCATGAAATTCAGCACTTCTGGCTTCATGTCCTTTAAGAGAAGCACACCCCGAGGGCAGCCCTGGCCATGGTGCAGGCCTGCAGGGAGCTGGGCCTGGTGCGTCAACCCAACCCCTGCAGCTGAGTCCTGGCCACAGACAGAAGCCCCAGCCCGAGGTGAGGAGAGGATGTGTGCAGGCCGCAGGTGTGCTGCCTTCCCGGCAGGGAGCCACGGCTGCACAGCCCTGAGAACAGGCATGGCCTGGAGGCACTGGCGCCGGCCGGCTGTGCCACCCATCTGTGTCTCCTCTGGCGGCTGCTGGGAAGCCTGGGTGCCCACGGACCCAGGGAGCATGCTGCAGACTGCGGGGTGAGCAGCGGGCTCTCGGTGCAGGGAGGGGTGACTCCCTGGCTTGGCTCGACTCCTCGGGAGCTCGCTCTGCTGTCCTGGCCCTGGTCACGGGGACAGAGTCCCTTTCCCCCCACTCACAGAGAGAAGCGCTGTGCAAGCAGTGAGACCCCTGCCTTTGAGCCCGGCTTTTTCTCCTTCACAGGGTGTGGGCTTGGGCAGGCTACCTCCCCGCTCTGTGCCACAGGCGACAAAGTGGAAATCCTGCCATTGCTTGTGCCCAGGCGGACGCACTGTCATCTGGGAGCCTCCAGCCCCCACTTGGCTGGTGAACAGCAGCCTGGGTTGGCCCATTCACCACAGCACCTCCCTCTGCACTCTGCACTCCCAGGGCTCGGAGGCCTGTGACTGAGAGTGTGGCGGACTTCATGCTGAGCAGGTGCCGCCCGCTCTCGGGTTTTAGGCTTCTCTGTGAGAACAGAATCACAGACTCCTCTGGGGACTGCTGAGGAGCAAGAGTATGAAGCCTGGCCCACCCTTGGCCACAGTGGAGTCAGATCAGTTACCAGGGGCCTGGCGCCCCCTCTGCTGCTTTCACAAGATCTGCTTCTGCTGGCTCAGAGACTTGGAAGGGGCAACACACGGCCACAGAGCTGACACCAAGATGAAGCACGTGCCACCCCTGTGAGGCACATGGAGCCTATTTCCATGCCCTGACCTTGGCCCATGCCCCAAGGTTGCCAGTGCAACCTGGGTAAGGCTGTGCACCCCTGGCCACCCCAGCTCCGCTGGGCTCCCCTTGCCCCTGCAGGAGGAGAGGGCTTGGGGAGCCCACTCTGATCTCCAGCGTAGGGCTGCTCTGTGTCCCAGCCATGGGCCCGGCGTCCCTGCACTGGCTGAGCCTGAGCCACATCATGCCTGCACGTTCAGGGCCTGACTTCAAGCTCTCCCGCCCCAAGTGTCACCCCTCAGCAGCCAGCACAGGGGAGGGCCCAGCAATGAGCCTCCAGCACCAGGCCAGCCAGGCCGGTAGAGAAGGGCCCAGGATAGACTTCCAGAGGGACCCAGGAACCCTTCCGACCTTCTCCCAGGAGAACTGGGGACAGCACGCTACTCCACCCCTGGAACAATGAATGCGCCCAGAAGTGGGGTTCTAGACCTGAGACACTAGAGTCACTCTGTCCCCGCAGGAGGGCAGGCAGAGACCCAGGGTGGGGTGGCAGCGAGGCGGGCGAGCCTGTGTACCCTGGGGCCTTAAATCCGGTGCGTATTCAGTCCTGAAGGCTCCAGGTGCCGTGACTCACCTCACCGGCACCAGACTCAGGAGGGCTGCAGCCCTGTGAAGCCTAAGCCCCACGTGACCTGGCCTCTTGCGTCACCCCAAGCCTTGCTCTCCTCCTCTGTGAGGTGGGCTGTCACGTGCCCAGTGACACAGCTGTCACATGGAGAAGCTTTCCAACATGACAGGGGTCACAGCCAGTGGCCACACCAGGGAACCCTGCCCTGGATGGACGCTGGGCCCAGCATGCTGGGCTGTGGGGGCAGCACTCAGCAAGTGCAGCACCCGAGGTGAGTCTTCCTGTGTCTGCCTCCTCCCGATTCTGGGTCCTGCTTGCCACCTTGCAGTCACATGCGAGTGCCGTGTCTTCTGGGTTTGCAGTTCATGGCACAAAGGACGTGGAGGCAGCCACGGAGCACAGGCATGTCCCTATTTGGTCTCGGGGGCCTCGTCTGTTGCAGTCACACCAGCCACCGCGGTGCTGGCTCCTGGTGCCTGCAGGGCTCTGCTCAGTGAGCTGTCCTGGCCACTGCCTTTGAAGCCACTAGTCCCCTTCAGGAAGCAGAAAGGACACAGCAGTTGGCCTCGCCAAGGAAGCTCGCCCAGGAGAGCGTGGCGCATCGTGGGTGCCGGTGCCCGTCCAGTGACTCCTCCAGGAGGGCAGTGCTGCCCGAGGCCAGCGGCCGCCACACGCCGACACGCTGCAGGGTGCTTACGGCCCATTTGCTTTGTTCCTGTCTCCACAACAATTACAAAGATTTACTTTTTATTGCTGCAATTGCTCTGCCAGGACCACACTCCCTTTTTATCCTTAAAGGAGCAGCTAGGCCACGCGGTTGGAGGTCAGGGTGCAGCATTTCCAACATGAAAATGAAAATCAACAAGGCTGGGCTCATCTGGGGGATGAGGGCGGTCACCCCAGCCCCACTCGCATGCGCAGCGCTGAAGGCCAGAAGGGGCTTCTGGCTCCTTTCTGCGTGACAGTCGAGTCCCCGCAGTAGTGAGGAGACTGTCCCTCCCTACTGGCGCTATGCAGACCCCTGAGCTCAGGCACCAGTGCTTCACTCCTGCTTTCTGTGGGTGATGGAGCTGGCATAGGGGGGTGCGTCCTTCTCCAGGCTGAGGCAGGGTTTTACTGGCTTTGAACGATGTAGCGCAGGCTGGCCTTGAACTTTCAGCTGTCCTCGGCCTCAGCCTCCCGAGTGCTGGGATTATAGGTGTGTGCCACCATGCCCAGCCTTGATGTGGCTCTCTAAGGGACAGTTTCAGAGCCACAGGGCCTGCTGGGGTATCTGGGGAGGCTGGCGGTGGGCTGTGTCACACGGCACACTGGGGGAGGACGATAGAGGCACCAAGAGCGTCAGCTTTTGGGGGGTTGCACCTTTCGCTTCAGGGTCCCCAGTGTCTGGCCACAGAACTCACCCTCACTGGGGTTGGAAGTGGAAACTGGCATGCCAGGGTCACAGGGCGCTTGGTGACAGACCTGCTGAGCCAGGCCATAGCGCCAGGGTATGTGCCACCAGCTGCATGGTGTCTCCCCAAAGACACCCAAGTCCTATTCCTCAGGATCTTCTGCCCTACAGCATGAGACAGACCCTGCAGAGGTGCCCAAGTATGACACTGGGAGGGGACTTGTCCAGCACAAGCCCCGAGGCTCCTGTGGTCACAAGGTCTGACCAAGAGGAGGCAGAGGGGAGGGGCCCGAGGGGTAGATGACAGGTGCGAGCTCAGTGTGACATCTGGAGCAGGGTGTGGGCCCGACCCGAAGTGTTGCAGCGGTGTCGTAGCTGGAGAGCCGCCCCTAAAACCTCCTTCCAAAGCCTACAGAGGAAGTGGCCCTGCTGGCCCTGACTTCAGCCCAGTGAGACCCAGAGCAGACTTCAGATTTCAGCACAGAGAGCGCTTTAGGCCACTCAGGGCATGGCCATTTGTTCCTGCAGCTACAGAACAGGACCCAGTGCTGTGATTTACTGATTATGGCAGTGCATGGAGAAGCCCACACTGTGCTGTTCCCAGGCCATGCCCTCTGGTCCACACTGGCCCTGTGCCAAGGCTGACCATCCATTCCTTCCTTCACTCATCCATCCTCCCACCCATCCAGCAGCCTATCTGTCCAGCTACCCCTCTATCCACCCATGCATCCACCAGTTTATCCACTGACATACCCCCACATCCATCCATCCACCCATCCACCCTCCCACCCATCTACCCATCCACCCACGTATTCACCACCCACCCACCTACCCACCCATCCATCCATCTACCCACCCACCTACCCATTCATCCATCCATCCATCCACCCATCCATCATCCACCCACCCACGCACCCATCCATTCATCTACCCATCCACCCACCCATCCATCATCCATCCATCCATCCATCTACCCATCCACCCACCCATCCATCCACCCCCCTCACCTGTCCATCCTCCACTGAGAGACAGTAACGTCTTCCTGCTTCCCTTGACCACTGGCTCTGCTGCAGAGCCCGGCCCCCTCTGGCTTCTTCTTCCTGAGCCTGTTGCTACCCCTCACAAGCTGTGCCTTACCTCCTTGGCCACCCTCTCAGTGAGACCCTCTCTGACCACCTTATCCCCTTCCCCACTCAATTTTCCTTGCAGACTGTTTGCCAAACCTCAAAACATCTACACTTTGTGCTTCTAGCTTTGCATTTCTCATCTGTCTCCCTGCTGGAATAGCATCCCTGAGGCCAGGGCTTTCCCTGTAGCCCTGTGCTTCTGGACCACAGTGAGCAGCTGCTCAGTAAATCCCCAGGATTCTTAGTTCTGGATTGCCACAAGTCCCCTGCTTCCCCTCGGGCCTCACTGTCCTCGTGTCTCCTCACCTTCTGTGTGCTGTTCAGAAGCGCACCCCACCTTAGCACACCCCTCTTTAGAGCCAGCCGTTCTCTGCCTGGGGAGCTCCTACTCACCCTTGAATCCCATCTTCATAGACTTGTTGCTGCTTCTTCCAGCCTAGGCTGTTGTTGTCTCCCCTGTACTTTCTAAGGTGGGCTGGGCCTCCTCTCAGGGAACGTGACCTGCTGTTTACAGTGTAGTGTTTTCTCGTCACTTTCCTTTTCTGGCTCAGACAGTTGGCTCAACCTGCTTTCTAGCTTCCTGTGCCACCCAGGAGCTCTGTGGCGTGTAGTGGAGGTTCCAAGGCAGTGAATATGCGAGTGAGTGAGTGAGTGCAGTCAGCGGTGGCCTCGGCGTCCCGCCTCTGGGTCTCCACCGGCACTCAGCAGATCTCGGGCTGGCAGGCACTCCATCACTGCCCTGAGTGGACAGGTGGTGGGGACGCCACCCACGCTGACCCCAAGGCCCCACGATGCCGAGGGCGGGAAGCACTGACGGAGCACGCCAGCCCCTCTGAGCATGCAGTCCCTCTTGTGTGGCCTGCATGGCCTTCATGTCCATGGTTGTCCATGCAGGTTAGCCCCCTTCTCAGCCCATGGTCCTGCTTATGCTACCTTCATGCTGGCTAGGCCTGGTGTCACAGACCCCTGTCCTCTCTGGAGGATGTGTCCCCCCACACAAGTCCCCCCAAGGCTGTGGGGCCCCTGCTGTCCTAACAGAGCAGGGGCAGGAACTTGAACACCAGGTGTTCGAGCACCGCTCAGAGCCACGCCCTCGGTAGTGTTGGGCCGGGCTTGGCCCATTCCCCTCACCCCATCAGGGTCTTCTGGACAGGGAATCCCTCGTGATGGGACACCTGTTCTGTGCACTAGGGCTGCTGCCCCCACTTCCTGGCTAATTACACTTGCAATGAGCTCATTTCCAAGCCAGCCGAGCTCTGAGGTGCGGGCCTAAGACTTGAGCTGAGAATCTCAGCGGCTCATCCCGACATGTCTACGACACCGCGTGCCGCTCCCATGGTTCCCCCGAGCCTCTGAAGCTCTCCCTCCTCCATCCGCATTTGCCAGACTTCGGCTTCCCCAGGCCAGGCAGCCCCATCTCTCCGGGGTGCTGCTGCAGCCCCAGCGCCCCGGGCACATCTGACAGACAGTGGTGGTACATGCATGTCTGTTGAATGGCGTCGAGAACTGACTCCGGGGTCCTGTCCTGGACAGAGCACCCCTAACCCCTGGCTGGAACGTGGTGGCTCCTCAGAGCTGGGACCAGGCGGGGGACGCACTTGGTAAATGCCTGGGAAATGGAGTCACCGTTCTGGTCCAGGCAGAATTTCCTGTGACTCACTAAATCACTTTAACTAATGAAGGAATAACAATCCCAGAGGACACACAAGTCTCAACTATGTGGATGATTTCTGAGTTTTTAAAAAGTGACTCTTCAAAGAAATAAGTCCCCAGGGGCCTCCAGCTCTCGGCAGAGGCAGATTCTGTACACTTAAGTAGCTCGAGTTGGCTCTGAGACAAGATTCTGTTGGTGGTTTTCATAAATTATGTTTTTGTGTTACAAAAGTAAAATTTAGAAAATTTACAGAAGTCGAAGGAATTAAGAAAAAAAAAAACTCATCGGTCACAGCTGCCAGATTGTTCATCATATGCCACTGTATTTCTCTTCAGTCAATTTTTCTTTTTCTTTTTCTTTTCTTTTCTTCCCCCCCCCCCATGTATTTAGGAAAGGGTCTATAAGGTCTCACTACGTAGATGGGAATTATAGTAATCCTGTTTTTACAGCTTCCTAAACTTGGGGATTACAGGCATGTGCCACTACTCCCAGTCTCAACTGCTGTCTCAGCATGTCCTGGGGGCAGGGCCAGCATGGCAGGCCGGGGATCGAACCCCAGCTGCTACACTTTGCCTAAGCAGGCGCTTTAGTCCAGTGGGTTATCTGGCTGGCCCCTGGGTCAGTTTTTCCTATGACTGCTTTTTAAAAATATTTATTTAGTTAGCTAGCTATCTGGTACAGGGTTTTGCTACGCAGCTCACACTCATAGCGATTCTCCTTTCTCAGCCTCCCCAGCTCTGGGATTACAGGTGTGCGCCACCACGCCCAGTTTCGGTGGCTGGCTCAGTGTGGGGCCAGCATGGCATGTGGTACCGGAGGTCGAACTCGGGTCCTTGAGCTCTGCAGACAGGCACTTAGACTGTGGAGCTAACTGCACGGCCCTGACTGTTTTTACGTGATGGTCAGTGGAAATGCAATCAGTCTCAGCTTCTTCGGAACAAAATCCATCTCTACCCCTCTCCCTGTCCCAGGCTTGTGGCCTGCGTGTGCTTGGTCTGGGTGGGGACACAGGCGTGAGTGGGGACAGCCACCTAGTGAGTGTGTGAGACGCAGGAGCAGCAGGATCGGGGGCCCTGTGGGAGCCCGAGGTGAGCCTGGCCACCACCAGGGCGCCCTGCCTGGCTCTTCATAGTGGCAGGGCTCCCATGACCTGAGCATGCAGTGTGGTGCCCCAGGACCATGGACAGGACAGGGAGGCCCCTGGGGAAGGAGCCACTCTGCTTGTCTGGGGGGGGCAGGCTGGGCCGCACTGGCTGCTGATGGCATTTCAGAGAAGACACTGTGAGGCTGGCCTTCTGTGTCTCCTAAATTGTCTTCTCTTTATTAAAAAAATTTTTGGATTTTATCTGAAAGTGGATGCTCCAAACCCCAAGCCCACAAGCCCAGGGCTGGTGAAGGCCCCTTCCCCAGGCCGGAGCTGGTGCCAGGGGTGGGGCACACAGGGACAGGCAGGGTCACCCCATCAACTCACCAGAGGCGGGCCACAGGGCAGGCTCTGCTGGGCCAGGAGCTGGGCAGAAGGCAGAGGCCTGTGTCCCTGTCCCCAGGTCCCGACCTGCCTTTAGAGACGCTGACTTGGCTGACACAGTGGGACCCATGCACGCCATCTTTGGGGTGGAGCAAGAGGAGGCACCACCTGGAGTCCTGGGGCCAGAAGCCACCTCCTGCCCTCCCAGGCCAGGCCCGGAAGAGGAGCAGCACTGCGCCTTCTAGTGCGGCCACCAGCAGGAATGTCGCCTCCTGGTGGTGGCGGGCTGTGGAAGTGGACACTGGTCGCAGGCTGGCAAGGAGGCCCCTGCACATGGCCTGCACAGCACCTTGGAGTCCTCACCTCAGCAGCTATTTGTTGACAGGAAACTGAGGCTCAGGGAGGTGATGCTCACCCAGACGGAGGTGTGGGGGATCTGAGCAGAGCAGGCTGCATATAAGTACAAGCCTGGTAGCGGGTGCAGGGTGGCCCCCATCTCAGAAATTTGTCCCCATCAGCATGCGGTACACGTGAAAGTGGACTTATTTGAAGGCAGGGTCTCTGCGGGTGCCCCCTGTGAAGAGGAGGACAGCTGGGGTGCAGAGGGGGCCCCAAAATGAAGTACAGTGTCTCTGAGAGCGCAAAAGCAGGGCAGACATGGGCGACAGGAGAGGACGTGTGGGGTGAGGCAGGGGCTGGAGCAGGGTGGCTGCATGTTGGGGCCGTGGAGGACCAGGCCAGGTCTCTGGAGGGGCACAGGCACATTCTCCCTGGGCCCAGGGCGCCACCCTGCCAACCCTGCGTCGGGCTCTGGGCCTCAGGACAGCATGGACAGGCTCTGCCGTCTGTGTCCCTGCGGCTCCTGTGCCAGGAGAACCCCCTTTGTCCTCCCGCCTGCTGGCTCCCGGCGGCCGCTGGTGCTCGGCTGGCGCCCTGCGCCCTTCCTGCAGGGGCCCACCCGTCTCCAGCGGCAGCGGGTGCTCTCTTCGCCTGCACCCTTGGAGAGCACCCGCTCTGCCTGGCGCAGAAAGGTCATGGCTGCTCAGGCAGTGAGGGCTCACCGAGCGTCCGCACGCGGGTTGGGCTGCGCGGTCACCACCATCTCACTAGAGTCTTGAAATCCCCTGAAGTCTGCACAGAGTCTCCTCTTGCTGGCAGAAACCCAAGACCAAGAAAAATGCAGCTTGGGCTTCAAGGCCTCAGGCCGAAGCCGTTGCTTCCTGCTGTGTAACAAGCGGCACCCAACGGTGATGTCAAGCATCCCGTCAATAACTCTGGTCCTGGGTCTTAGGTTGACGGGACTCAGCTGTGGTTGTCACTTGAGGCACTCAGTGTGGTGTGGCCTGGGCTGGCTCGTATGGACTACCTGGGGCTGGGGCTGGGGCTGCAGGGCAGGCACTCTGGGGGGCGGGTGCTCTGTCTGTCTGTCTCTCTGTGTCTCTATCTTTCTATCTCTGTCTCTGTCTCTGTTTCTGTTTCTGTCTCTGTCTCTCTGTATCTCTTTGTCTCTGTCTCTCTGTTTCTCTTTCTCTGTCTCTCCTGTGTGGCTGTTTCCGTCTCTCTTACTGTCTCTCTGTCTGTCTTCCTGGTGGCCACAGGAGTGGCTGCCTGCAGGTCCCACAGGTAGGGGTCCCACAGCTAAAGTTTGTCCTCTGTCAGGACATGGCCCCTGTGGCTTCAGAACAGGTTGCTGGGCTACCCCGAGGGCACTGCCAAGGGTGCCAGCATGGCCGGGACCACGTGAGGCTTGCGCAGCTCCCCCATTTTCCCTTCCTGCCCTTGCTCTCCTGACCCTGGGCCCCAGCCTCACCCCAGGCAGCCTCCTGAGGAGTAGTGAGGGGTGGGCTTTGACCTGGGCTCAGGGTCCCCTCCACACTGTGACCCCCAGTGCCTGCACCCCAGGTACCCCACGGCAGGCACCAGCACTTGGGGCTCCCTAGATGTGGGGCAGGGTGGTCAAACACCCCAGAGCTGTCCTCTTCAAACTCAGGTGTGCGAGGGGGCTAGAAACAGAAGCTTCCCACTTGGCCAGGTGGGGCCATAGTCCCGTCCAAAATGGGGCACAGGACACTGTCTGTGGGCTTCAACCACAGACTTACATTTTTAACATTTACAACCAATAAACGTTGGATCCAGTATCAACACACGGCAAAGAAGACTGTAAATCCTCCCTTCCGGCGGCAGGGGCAGCGGGGCCAGCGGGTCGCCTCAGCCGTGTGCCCCCTTCAAGAGGCCCAGAGGCAGAGGCCTCGCTGTGAGTCTGCGGGGCAGCAAAAGGCAGAGGCAGGTCAGGGAGCCCGGGCACTGGACGGACGGTGGGCGGTACCCTGGCCACCATAGCTGCTTTGTGAGGAGGCAGAACATCTCCCCGTCGGCCGTCAGCTGACAGGAGCACAGCCCCTTTGGGAAAACGGGCTGTGAAACTGGCTGGTACCGGCCTGAGGGTCTTGAGGCCATGGGGCTGGGTGGGGTCTTTGTTTCGGATCTCAGCCACAGGCCAGGGACGCTTGAGAGGGTCTCGCAGGGGACTCATCAGACACAGGGGGACATTCTGAACAGGAAGCATAGGGAGAGCCAGGAACCAATATTAATAACATTGATAAATGTCTAACAGGGTTGGTCCAGGAAAATGAGAAAAAGTGCACGTTAACAATGCCAGGGGTTGGAGTATTGTCACCCCTAGAGAGCTTACGGAGAACTCAAATACAGGGACTTGGAAGACACAAAATACCAAAATTTGTGACAAAATAGACACTTCCACACAGTCCAATCTATTACTGAAAATGGTGTTTGAATTAGAAACAACGTCTCATAATAAAAGCCTGAGGTCAGCGTGGCTCCGCTGGTGAATTCTACCAAACGTTCAAGAACAGGAGATCTGGGCAGACTTTCCAGGACAGTGGAAGAGAAGGGGCACTCCCTGCCTAGTCACCGGGCCAGCATCCTCCAGGCGCCAAGGCAGGCGGAGAAAGGCCAAAACAAGAGACACCCACATTCCTCAGGAGCACAGAAGCAAAAAGGCCAAGGAAGATGGGAGGGAATGAAATCCAGTGTAGAAGCCCAGAGATAGCAGGACCAAGTGGGCCTGTCCCAGGCAGGGAAGGGCAGCTAACAGAGAATCAATCAGTGTAGTTCACCACATGAAAAAAATGGAAAAAGAAAATTCTGATCAGCTAACAGAGGCAGCACAAGCATTTGACAAAGCCCAACATTCATCCCTGATTTCTACAAAAAATCTCAAATCGCTTCTCAGCCTTTTGGCTAAGATCAAGTGTAGTAACAACAACAACAAAAAACCCTCAGAAAACAAGAATGAAATTCCTTTAACTTTAAAATAGTACAAACAATCACAACTCATTCAACATGGAAGGGTCAGCATGGGTCACCTTAGAACTATTAGAGAAGTTAAAGTAATAATTTTTTTTTTTTTTTCGGAACTGGGGATTGAACTCAGGCCCTTGTACTCACCAGAGAAGCACTTATTCCACTGAGCCATCTCCCCAGCCCCTAAAGTAATAATTTTAAAACTCCAGGTGCAGGTGGATTCACTGGAAAGTTCTACCAGGTGTTTATTTTATTTTTCATTTAGGGAAGGGCCCACAGAGTGTTCAGGGTCTCCCTGCTAGATTGGACTCATAGTGATCTGCCTGTTTTGAGCCTCCCAAGAGCCGGGATTACAGGCAGGTGCCACCATGCCCAGTCTTCTACCAGGTGTTTAAGAACTGCCCCCAATTCTCCACAGCCTCTTCTGATAAATGGGTGGGGTGGGGCACCCCCAGGTTCATTTCATGAAGCTACAATTGCCCTAAGTAAAACCTGGAAAAGGCAGTGAAAGGAAAGCCATAATTCAGTAGCCCTCAGGCATACACATTCAGAGATCCTCAGAAACACATCAGCATGTGGGGTTTAGAAATACACAGAATCATACACACCACAGCCGTGTGGGATTGACTCCAAACCTACAGGTCTGGTTCACTCAATGGAAGACACTGAATTGACAACTGAGGAAGAAATGTCACGTGATCATAGTGATTGATGAGAAAAAAGTGATATATTTAACATCCAGTGGTGATTTATTGTTTGTTTGTTTGTCTGAGATAGGTTCGCTCTACGTAGTACCGTCTGGCCTTGCACTCACGGTGATCCTCCTACCTCAGCCTCTCCAGTGCAGGGACTACAGGCATGCAGCAGCATCCATGGGTCCATCCATCGGTGCTTTAAAACAACTCTAAAACGGATAGAGGAGAAACTTCTGTAACTTGGTACAATGCTTCTGACCACCCACAGAAAGTGTTGGGTTTAATGTTAAAGGTGGGATGTGTGCCCGAGGGCTGGGAGCTGCACAGGAGTGTCCACTGTCCCCACTCTGATCCCAAGCTGTGCTCGAGGTCCAGGCAGGAAAACAAACCAGAAAAGGAAACAAACTGTGTGCAGACCAGGAAGGAGGACACAGGTGGCCCTCTCCACATGACACTAGCTGCATTAATGTACAAGGGCCTGCTGTTTTTACTCGCTTTTCTCATTGCTGAGACAAAATACCCAACTCCCAAGGTTAAAGGAAAGGCCTACTTAGGCTCACGGTGTGTGGACGGTCCAGTCCAGCATCAGCTGGCTCCAAGGCGGGGCGGTGTGGCAGAGGCTTCGTGGAGGAGAAGCAGCTGCGGAGGGCAGGCAGGAAGGCAGCAAAGCCCAGGAGCAGCGAGCAGCACGCGGCAGCCCTCCCTGTGTCCAGGCCGCCCCGGCACCCTCTCCCGGGTGGGGCAGCCTTCCTCGAACCACAGTCAGCGCCAGGGCCTCACCCTTGATCCCAGCAGCACACAGCCTAGAGCCAGCCACCTCCGGAAAGCCCTGCCTGTGACCCCTGAGGCTTGGGGGCCTCTAGACACCAGCCCCAACATAAACCACGGACCACACAAACCTAGGCCTAATAAGATGATTCAGCAAGTCATAAAATCCAAGATGAAAACCAGTTCTATTTCTAGCAGCGAACAACAAAAACAAGACTAAATATACAATAGCACTTATAATCAATAAAAAATAAAATAGGGGCAAATATGCCAAAATAAGTCAAGGCCGTGTGCTGAGATCAACGCAGTGGGAGGATTTTTTCCTTTCGCTGGCTCAGGCTGCCCTAAGGGCGGGTCTGGTAAAGCACAGGAAGCTGGGGACTGAACGGCGGCCCCTGCGCCTGACTGGGTTTGCCCCTGCAGGTGTTTAAACAACTACACCAACCCGTAAGTCCCTAACACAGTGGGACAGAAGAAATGAGAGACGTGCCCCGGGCACCTGCCCCGGGGCTGGAAGACAGCCAGCAAGGCGCTAGCACGCTCTTCACACCGACACGCACGCGAGAAAACTCCTGCCAAAACCGCAGCAACACATTCTGGAGGTACGGCCAAGACTATTAAAAATTCATTTGGAAAGGGCAAGGAACTAGTCCAGTTAAGTTATTTTTGCAGGAACAATCATAATTAGTCTGCCTACTTTCAAGAGTGGCCACGTCGCTATGGTAACCACACCCATCGTTCCGGTGGAAGAGTTGACGCATGCGTGGATGAGACCAGAGAGAAGCCAGAAATGGGAGGCAGGGTAGGAAAACACAGTGACTGGTTAAATGAAGAAAAACGTGTCACGCTGAAAGACCACGGCTGAGTCCCGCCACCCCCGCGCCTGCGAGCGCTCATCTCTTCGTCCTCGCCACTGTCCGCAGCAGTTCTGGAGTTCTCTCTTCGGAGGGTCTTTGATGCCCTGCGGTGGCTGCCTGGGTGCCCTGAATTGATTCAATTTATTTATCTCTCGTGATCATTTTGGTTTTAGGGAAGAGTGCCAGAGCCAGTGAGTAGGAGGGTAATGGCGATGTCACAGCGTTTGAGGCAGCTTTCCCACCAATGGCGCGAGGCTGCAACACTCACCGTGATTTTTTTCACCGTACCTCGTAAGAACACGCGTAGAGAGGACTTCAGAGCTGCTTCAGAGCGAGCCAGGAAGCTGGGATGTCTGCGCTGGGGTGAGGGGGATCAGTGGCGACGTGCTTTCGCTGTCATATTCAAACTTTCTGAGCATTCGTCACGTTTTGGTCACCCCTGGGAGGCCCACATCCACGTGCCCAAAGGTGCAAAGGCAAATGCAGTGGAGGGAGAAGAGCTTTCTCAACAAATGGTGCTGGAAAAATTGGATATCCATAAGCCCTTCCCTCAAAAAATTTCAACACAATTTATATCTTATCCAAAAAATTAGCTCAACATGAATAATGGATTTAGATGTAAGAATAAAAACTTATAGAAAAAAGTAGAAAAAGCAGTAATGATGTTGGGTCAGCAAGCTCTTAGACTTGACACCAGGAACAAATCCATAAAAGAAAAATTGATAAATTCAACTTTTAAAAATTTAAAGAGCTGGCCAAATAGCTCAGCGGATTAAAGCTCCTGCAAGCAGGCGCAGGGGCTGGGGGTTCCATCTGGGGCCTGCCTTGCCTGCCCCGCCCCTGGGGCATGCTAAGACAGCAATTGAGACTGGGCGTGGGGGGGGCTGGGGAGATGGCTCAGTGGACTAAGTGCTTGCCTGGCAAGCATAAGGCCCTGAGTTCAATCTCCAGTTTTATTAAAAAAAAAAAAA
>NW_004524791.1:1447215-1469072 GCF_000260255.1 Octodon degus
AAAAAAAAAAAAAAAAAAAAAAAAAATTAAATTTTGCACTTAAAATACCCTTCTCCCAAACCACTGGTTTAACAAAGACCAGTACTCGGGATTGCATAGAGTAGTCTCAAAGCTCAGCAGCTAAAGTGAAACAAAACAACCCAGCCAAGAAACGGTCAAGGCACAAAGAAGCCTTTCGCTGTACGGCAAATCGAGACACGAAGAGGTGCTCAGCATCCTCGGTTGTCAGGTACCTGAAAACCGACACTAAGATGAGACGTCGCTGCACGTGTAGAACGGGTAAAATGAAGACCAGCGTGGCGATGCCCGAAGCCGCGAGGGTGCAGAGACGCACGCTGGGAGAAACGTACGATGATGACAGCCGCCCTGAAAATCAGTGGTGGCTTTGTGCAAAACCGAACGCTCCAGTGCCCGATGACGGGGCAGCCCGGCGCCTTAGAATGTATCCGAGAGAAGCGGAGGCTGTTGCGTCCAGGTACTCAGGGTGGGCGGCGGGGAGCGGGGCTCACGACTACTGCGGTGGGTGCGGGCGGGCGGTCCCCGGAGGCCTGCGAGCTGCTGCGGAGAGGCGCGGCGGGAGCGCCGGGCCTGGGCGTGGCCAGGACGGCGTATCTGCGCATCCCAGTCCGCCCGCCCCTCCGTGGCGCCGCTTCCTGCCGGCAGTGCGTGGGCTGGTTCTGCTCTGCCGCCGCCCTGCCTTGCAGCCAGCCGGCCGGCCGTGCGTGCGCTGAAACCGCTGCAAGCTGTGAACCGGAGCAAGCCTCTCCACTCCCGGGCGTGGGGTTGGGCGCTGCGTTTCAGCAACAAAAGCGTAACCAAGACAGATATCAATATCCACAAAACACCAGCCGGTACACAAAATGTTATGCGAGTTTTATTTGCAATCGCCAAACATTGTAAACAACCCAGATGTCCATCCAAACGCTTAAACAAACTGCCGCCACACACCGTGCCCCGGAATAACATGCGGCTGTGAGAATGAATGGACTGTCGACACAGGGACCGACCTGACAGAACTTCAGTCATTCTGTTCAATAAGAACATCCAATCTCAAGTGGTCAAATCTGTGTACTATTATTTATGCTGGAGTTTCAAAGTAGCAAAACTCAAGCAATGAAGAATGGATTGGTTGCTGGCAGGGTTAGGAGGGGCGGGAGGAGGTGGTCACACGAGGCTGGTGTGGGAGAGCACTTGGTGTTTCCTGTCCTCATGGACACGTGGCTGCATGAGTCCTTGCGTGCAATAAAATGGTTCAAAATTGGTTCTCGAGCGTAGGCCGGGGTGCAGGGGCCCCCCAGGAGTCCACAGGTGCTGGAAAGGAGGCAAAGCTGGAGTGCTAACGACCGCTGATCTCAAGGCTTACAACACAGCAGGAATCACCACAGCATCACTGGTGTCATGACACACAGTAGGACAGCGGAACGGAGCACAGGCCAGACACACATGTACACACGTGCACACGCCCGTGAACAGCTGGCATCTGACAAGGGGACAAGGACGACCTGATCTTTTCTATAAAGAGAATTGGAGCAGCTGGGTGTTCCTGCCCCATGCCCCTCAGGCCATATATGCAGGCGGACACCAGCGGGCCAGGGCTGGCAGGTGCCGGAGGCTTTCATTCCCGCTGGAGCCCTTGCTAGCTTGCTCACGGCTGTCTCTGCATCTCTGAGTCCTTGCTGGCAGAGTCTGTACCTCGGGCCCCACTCAGCTGCCCACATCCATGGGGAGAGGGTGGGTGTGAGCTCTTAGGACAGAATCTCAGTTTGTTGGGGAGCTTGTGCCCCAGGCCGTGACTTTCATGGGTGTTTCTCAGCTCTGGTTGTCTCCTTAGGTGACAGGGGAAGGCAGGCAGCTGGAGTGGAGTGGCTGCTCTGGCCCTAGGTAAGGTAATGTCTGGTAACACCTTCCGCTCCATCCAGGGAGGCCGATTGCTTTCAGACTGTTCTCTTCTCCTTCTCCACCCCTGGGGCCATGACAGCATGCTCCTGGTGGTCTGAGGCAATGCTGGGGTAAAGCCCAGGGTAAGTCCGGGTCTCCCTAAAATGTCCCAGAAGTGTATTCCTCATGCCTGTGCCTACTCAGCCCCCAGCAATTTGCCATTGGATGCCGGGCTGGTCCACTGCACTGACCTTGTCTGCGAATCTGAGAGCTTCCTTTGCACCTTCTGCTCTCTGCCATGTCCCAGAAGGGCTGTCGACGTTCAAGTTGCTCAGGATTTTCTTGTAGGAATGGGAGTAGCTCCAAGCTTTTATGAACAACCACCATGGGGACTAGCTTGGCAATTTTCAAAAAGTTCAACAGACTCTTGAGGTATGATCCAGCCACTGTACTCCTAGAAAGCCAACAAAAAGAAAGGGAAGTACACGTTTGTAGAAGTTTTAGTTATAATAACTCAGACTGGAAGCAGAACAGGCATCACTCACACATGAACGGATACACAAGTGTGGAATGTCTATGTAAGGAATACAACTCAGCCACAAAAACAGAATCAATTCTTGATCCAGGCTACAAAAGAGATGAATCTCAACATTGCTATGTCGGATGAAGGAAGCCATAGAAAAGGGCTCCGCGCTGTAGGATGCCGTGTTCACAAGACGCTGGGGATCCACTGTGACAGACAGCAGCCCGGATCGAGTCCTGGTGGCCAGGCGGCAGCGGGAGGGAAGGGTGATGAAGGGCGGGGATGCGACTCTGGGGTGCTGGGGGGTGCCCTGTATTCTCGGTGCTGATGAAGGCGCAGCACCCGAATGCATCCAAGTTTACACAAGCCTGCGCTTTAAGTATATGCAGCTTATTCTGCACCAATTATATCTCAATAAAAAGAAAGATTCTGCTGAGCAAGTCATGAAACAGATTGTACATTATGACCAAGTGGGATTCGTCCCAGCAGTGCAGGGTGGTTCAACATACACAAATCAATAAATATGCTGCACCATAATGACAATGAGCCAAAGACAGAAAGCATGTGATCACCTCAGCAGATGCATAAAAAGCTTTTGATGAAATCCAACACTCAACCATGATGAAAATCCTACAGAAAATCGGAATAAATGGTGTTTATCCCAATTGGATAAAATTCATCTGTGACAAATCAACAACCAATATGCTAAATGGACAAAATTTGTCTTTTTTTTTTTTTTTTTTCCAAAAGTGGACCTTGTACTTGCCAGGCAAGCGCGCATTCTATTAAACTATTTCTCCAGCCCCTAAATGGACAGAATTTTCAGATTCTTTCAGTTTAAAATCAGGACCAAGACAAGGATGTCCACTATCACAAATCCCATTCAATACAGCTCTGGAAACATTAGCAGAGCAATTAGACAAGAGAGAGACATGAAAGGAATGAGGACAGGAAAGGAAGAAGGGAAGTTATCATTATTAACAGATGACATGATACTCTAGATAGAAGACCCCAAAAACTCCACCAAGAGACTTTTAGACTTGCCCAGATGTAGTGACGCACCCCTGTAATCTCAGCACCCGGGAGGCTGAGACAGGAGGACAGTTGTGCGTGTGAGACCAGCTTGGGCTGCAAAGCGAGCTCAAGGCCAGCCTGAACTACACAGCAAGACTCTGTCTCAAAAAGAACCCCCCCCCCAAAAAAAAAAGATTTCTAGACTTAATAAGCAAATTCACTAGTGGAGCTGGAAAGAAAGTCAACACTTAAAACTCAGTAGCATTCCTATACACAAACAATAAACTCGCTAAGAGGGAAAGGTTAACCACACCCTTCAAAATAGCATCCAAAAAATTATTTAGGAATCAATCTAACAGAGGAAGTAAAATCTATAAATCTATACATTAAAAATGACAGTATTCTGTAAAAGGAGATCCCAGAAGTTAGCGGAAAATAGAAAGAGAGCCCTAGACGTTGCTTGTGGACAGGAAGAGCCAACACGGTAAAAACGCCGCGCTCCCAAAACTGTCAGGCGGACTTAATGCGGTCCCCATCACAATGCCATCAACACACCTCACAGATCCAGAGAAACCATTCTGCAGGTCATGTGGATCCGAGGAGAGCAAAGGCAATCCCGAGCAGCGAAGGCAGGGAGGGAGGCAGGCAGCACAAGCCCTGACTTGAAGTTATGCCTCAAAGCTGCTGCGATACAGTCAGCATGGTGCCGGCCAGACAAGCAGACTCGAGGATCAGTGGAACAGATTACTACAGACACACTCAGCCACCTTATTTGTGACAAAAAGGCCAAGCATGCTCACTGGAAGAAAGCTGATCCCTTTAATAAGTGGTGCTGGGAAAACTGGCTTTTCACACGCCAAAGGCTAAAACTAGACCCATGTCTATCTCTATACACTAAACTAAGGCCAAAATGGACAAAAAGCTAAATATGAAAGCAGAAACACTGTATCTTTTAGAAGACAAAGTAGGTAGAAATCTTTATTTTTTTCTATCTTTTTTCTTTCTTTCTTTTTCTTTCAGAACTGGGGATTGAAGTCAGGCCCTTGCACTTACCAGGCAAGTGCTTGTGCTACTGAGCCATCTCCCCGGCCCCCTAGGTAGAAATCTTGAAGACAGTGATAGACAGAGAGTTCATGAACAAAACCCAAACTGCCTGGGAAAGTACTCCAAAGAATCGACAACTGGGATCTCATTTAAGAAACTTTGTGCATCGAAAGAAATCACCAGCAGAATGAAAAGACAAACCACAGAGTGAGAAAAAATTTTAGCCAACTGTCCTTCAGATGAAGGACTTCTGTCCAGCACATATATGTATTGCAAAAAAGTCAGGTCCTCCAAATTCGGAGATCCACAAACGGGCATCTGGAATGCATACACACTTCTCAGATGAAGGAACGCACATGGCAAAGAGCTGTATCAAAAAGTGGTGCACGCCCTTGGTCACTCAAGAAATGCAGATTAAAACAACACTGAAATTTTATCTCACCCCAGGAAGAATGGCGAGCATCACGAGATCGCCCAGTAGCGGATGCTGGCGAGGATGTGGAGGAAAAGGCACCTTCTCCGCTGCTGGTGGGATCAGACTGGCGCAGCCTCTGCGGACACCAGTGTGAGACTCCTCAAGAAACTAGGGCCAGAGGTCCCATTCGACACAACTGTTCCCTTTCTGGGTATTTGCCCAGAAGAACCGAAAACATCATGCCGCAGAGATACATACACATCCACGTTTGTGGCAGCACAATGTACGATACAAATCTTGGAAACAACCCAAATGCCATCAATTGAGGAATGGATGAAAAAATTGTATTTTTACAGCCATAAAGAAGGATGAACTCGGGGGCCGAGGAGATGGCTCAGTAGAATAAGCGCTTTCCTGGCAAGAGCAAGGACCTGAGTTCAATCCCTGGTTCCGCCAAAAAAAAAAGAAAGAAAAAAAAAAAAAAAGATGAACTTGAGATTTTATGGGTGAATGGCTGCATCTTGAGACCGTACTCTCAGGTGAAACAAATCAGACTCACATGTATAAATATACTTAATGTAAAAAACTAGAAGAGTAAATAAGACCCAAAATGTACAGTAGGTATTGTGAGAGGGAAGATATTGGCCAAAAGGAAAGAAGAACTGGGATGGAGGAAAGGAGAAAAAAAAGAAGGAAAAATTATATTATACATAAGATAGCTAAGATAAATATGCTACTAATTTCTATAAGTTCATTAAAAAGAATGATTTGTGATTTATCTTTCATGCCTATATCTTGTAATTTGAGCAAGTACTTTGAAGATGACAATATGTAATTTTCTTTCTTTCTTTCTTTCTTTCTTTCTTTCTTTTTTTTTTTTTGCAGAACCGGGGATTGAACTCAGGTGCTGTGCGCTTGCCAGGGAAGCGCTTATTCTACTGAGCCAGCTCCCGGCCCCACGTAATGTATTAACCATTGTTTATCTCCTATTGTTTTGAAACTCTACATCGTTTTTATTGTTTTTTCTCTTTGAAATAAAAATGCCCCCAAAGTTTCCGAACAAATGGGCACCGGGCTGCTAGGCTGTTCCCCTCTTGCAGCAGGGAGGGACACTGGCGCTAGGGGCTCTTCTTCTGCACTAGCCGCTCCCTGGCCACGGGGCGTCCAGGAAGTGCAGGCGGGCTGTGAGCCGCACAGGATTCCCACCCGGCCTGGGCCGTGTGCCCAGCCGCAGCGTGACCTTGCCTCTCCCTCTGCAGCCCTGCGTCTCTGTCCCGCGCCTTGAGCCCAGTGGCCTGTGACCTTCAGCAGAACGCAGCAAAAGGAGCACAGCGAGATCTCTGCGGCCAGCTCACCACAGACTGCTTCTTATTCCTGCCTCTCTGGCAATGCTTACTCTGGACGGAGGAAGTGCTCCCCACCCCCGGTAAGACTCCTGACCACCCGGAGACCACCATGCCGGAGTCTACACAAGCTGCTCTGGCCAACAGCCCCAGCAGAGGTCCCAGGCAGCAGCCAGAACCATCACCGGCCATGCGAGGGAGACGCCACGGCTGTCCAGCTCTGTCCTGCCACCAGCGGCCTACCACCCCCAACCCTGACCACACTCTCTGGACAGACCCACTGACCACCTCCCAATGACAGCATCATCCCCAAAGTCCAGACCATGGAACGACGGACACACGCCAGGGTGCTGTTTAATACCACTGAGTCCTGGGTAGCTTGTTCTATGGCAGTTGCAAGTTGGGGACCAAGGGGTGACAGGGAAGAGTCACCCCTATGGACTCAGATGGGACAACCTGATCTTCGGAAGGAAAGGTTGAGTCTGGTGCTCCCCCTTTCCCTGAGAGGCGAGGACGAGGACACGGGACACAAGCAGGTGACTAGCTTTAAACTCGGAGAGGTCACCCTGGAGGCATCGACTGTGAGCCTCAGGCTCGGATCTCGGATCTCAGTGCGTCCCTGCCCACGGGGCGCTGTGTCTAAGCCCCCAGGTCCAGGGCTGTTCTTCTAGGGATCTGTGATGGTCCTGGTTCAAGTTGTGAAGCTTCCAAAAGCAAGCTGGAGCTAATTGGAGCATTCTGCTTTCAATCAGACAGAGGCCACGCCCCTCTGTGGGCTCCATGTAGCTCGCTGTTTTTAAAACATTACCTAGAGAAGCATTTCTCTACAAAATTGTAGAAAGAACGTATCAGTCTCACCCACACATATTTCCTTTCAGCTTCAACCCAGCCAGTCCTGGCAGTGCCCACAAGCGTGCTGTGTTCCTTTCTTCCTTCCACCCCTTTAATAGTGGGGAGCTGGGTAGACCAGTAAGCCACAGTCAGGCCGGCATTCAGAGACCATTAGCGCAGGAAGCAGAGTGAAATCCAAAGCAGTCCTGAGCCGCTGCACTGGAAAACACGCCATGAAAGGCCTTTTCAGGCCATTTCTTTTAGGAGGAGTTTGCTTTTGGATTAAAGGAGTTTATTCAGGTATTCACAAATACCCAGGCTCTCTGAACCATCTGGAATGTGGAAACCCCTCCGTCAAAGTCGATTGCTGTCGAGGGGACTGGGGTGTTCCGAGGGGTACAGGATGAAAGGGGTGTAATTAGGTGACACGCCTTCAGAGCAGATGAAAGGCCCAAAACACCCTCAAAAGCGCAGGCAGAAATACACCCTGAAATCACTGCTTTCTTTATTTTGGAAGTAGCAGTTCCAAGAAGAGCTGAGGTGCCGAAGGCATGGTATGCAGCGAAGCTTGGACTAGGTCTCTTTTTTCCCCTCCTTTCCTTTCTTAGGGAAGAAAAATGATAGAAATGCCATTCCTATATTTCCTGCACTCTTGGCAAAATGGGAAAATCCTCCCTTCTTGAGCAGAGGCTTGGGCAAATATTCCTTTCTGGTGGGCTCCCAGGCCGGGCACAGAGGGGACCTTCCAGGGCAGATGGGACTCACGGGGTGGGCTGCAGGGATTGGAGTGGCTCTCTTGGTCGGCATGTGCTTCCCTCACTCCTTTGGTGAAAGGCAGCGTCTTTCTCCGCAGGCAGGCCCCAGTCAGCAGCGAGCGGCCCCACTGCGCTGGCCTCCCCATGGCTGTTCTTGCAGCTGGCCACCAGGTTCTCCGAGCACAGGCATCTGCAGCCCGCGGGGCCTTCAGCAGTCTTACCTTCCTGTCCCCTGGTTGTCTTCACTGGGACCCAGAGCTCTTGCCAGGTTGGTGACCTGCCCAGTGACCTACCCCAAGCAGTGAGATTAGAGTCAAACCAGAAATTTCAGGGGCTGGGGATATAGCTCAGTGGCATACATTCCTGCCTGGCAAGCCCAAGTTTCTGAGTTTGATCCCTCGTACTGCAAAAAAGAAAGAAATTTCAGGGAATTTTGACCCCAAATTTATCCTTTGCGCAAGGCCTGTGCACCTCTCTCTGGTTCCCTCCCATTTTTAATCCTCTAATGGAGACGCTCTGCCTGTGTCAGAGCATCATTAACACATATTTAAATAATTATGAAAAAATCCGCATTTTATGCATCCTTTTTATGCATCCTTAAGCGCTTTGCCCGCCGGGCTCCTGCAGCTGGGTCTCAGGGAGCTCCAAATATTTGTCACCTTTTAATGTGTGCGCCAGCCGCCCAGGCGCTCCTGTGGTCTACTGCTGGCGGCCCCGCAGCACACCTGCCTCCAGCGCTCGCACACTCGGCCTTTTCTTCCTCTCCGCCCTGCCCTGCCCCCTTCCTGGCCGAACGCGCGAGTGCAGGATGAATGTGCCATTGAGAAGCAGCCCACAGCTCCGCAGCACAAGGCGGCGGCGCCTCCCGCTGGGACCTGGCCAGGCGGAAGGCGTGGGAGGCTCCTCGGCCAGAACACAGGCTCTGGCGCGCGAAGGAGACAGTGCGTACACGCACACGCACACGCACACGCACACGTCGGCGCAGTACAGATCCATCCATATACACCTATAATCACACGCTCTTGTAATACATGCACACACTTGTACAGAGCCACACGCATGTGCACATTTATACACACATGCACACATCTGTATACACACCTACGAACACACACTCTGCGTACATCCATATACTTGTACGCACCCATACACACATCTACACACATTAACATCGGTGCACACATACACACGTACACATGTATGTGCACAATACACAACCATGCACACAGTGACATACACACCTATGCATCTGCACATACACATGTAAATATGCAGACACCTATACATGCATACACGTTTATACACATACATACCTTTATATGTGCATGGGAACACATAAACACATATGCATACACGCACACATACACATCACTTGTGTGTGTCTGGGGTTGTGTTGCACTGCGCTCACTTGCCCTCCCCGGGACATAGTGTCATCCCAGCCGGATGCCTGGCTTACCTGAGGGCAGGGTCCCTGGAGGGCCAGGGGCCACGCTGGCTGTGGTCTGATGGCGCCTGCACAGACGTCCTCCTGAATCTTGAGCGAAGGTCAGCACTGGGCTGCTCTGCAAGGGGCTGTGTGGGCAGCTTACACCTGTGGGTGCACAGCCGTATATGGCATGAGCTGCGTGTGCACCCGCAGAATCTGTCATGGTGCTCACCATCCAGCAGGAAAGGCGACCGCAAAGCTGCTGCTGTCCCTGAGGATGCCCACCGCAACCGCCTGCCTTACCCTGCTTCTGTGCTCAGAGCAGCTCCCTGCGACCACGAGAGGCGAGGCCCAGGGTGGGGAGTGTGTATGCGCCAAGGTGGGGGAGCACTGCAGGTGGGAGGTCCGGCCAGGGTCTCAGCAAGAGGGCCAGCCCAGGGCCTGCAGGCCTCAGGAAGGTTGTGGCGGTGTCATGTCATTCTGCTTCCCGGGGTGCTCCCACATGCCTGAGAATGCAGCAAAGGACCCCGATCTCAGCTTCCGGGTGGAGGGGGCATTTCCCAGCCTGCCAAGCATGGTGGGCATTCCCGGGACCCCAGCCAGGCTCTGCCCTGGACTGCAGGGCCACTGACAAGGCTGCCCTGATGGCCAGCAGAGGACTTCCTGTTTCCTTCAGGCCTGGAGGGCTTTGTGAGTCACTGCCTTCCTCAGCTCCTCGCCAGGACGCACTGAGAACAATGCTTCATCCATGCCTTGTTATTAAACGTTTTTGTTAAATCAAATCCAAATCAACTCGGTTTTTATCAAGATATAGTTAGCATCAAGCCAAGAAATACTACTGTATGAAAGAGCTTGATACCCTTGTTCAGATTTTTTTGCACACTAAATATGCAACCATCTTAAAAAGTCAGCGCTCTGACTTCAAATGTTTTATGTATCAGCTGTCGGAGACTTACTGAGCTATGATAAATGTTGAACTCGCAGGCTCAAGTCCAGATGAATTCCTTTCATTTCCCCTGTGATTTCGGATAAAGCACTCAATTTTTCTGAAACTCTTTGCAAAATGAAGGCAATAGTATATAATTTTCAGGGTTGTCATAATCATTATGAACTCATTTAATGCTTCATGCATCCATTCATAGACACAGCCATCCATCATAATATCTATCTATGCATCCATCCATCCATCCATCCATCCATCCAACCATCCACCCATCCATCCACTCATCCACTCATTCATCCATCCACCCACCCACTCAACCACCAACCCACCCATATATCCATCCATCCATCCATCCATCCATCCACCCATTCATCTACCCATATATCCATGCATTCACCTATCAATTCATCCATCCATCCACCTATGCATTCATCCATCCATCCATCCATCCACCCAACCATCCACTTATCTACATATCCATTCATCCATCCACCCACCCACCCATCCATCTACCCACATATCCATACATTCACCTATCCATCCATCCATCCATCCATCCATCCATCCATCCATCCACCCATCCATCCACCTATCCATCCATCCATCCATCCACCTATCCATCCATCTATCCACTCATCCATCCATTTATTCTTCCATTCGCCCACCAACCCACCCATATATCCACCCATCCATCCATCCATCTACCCACCTATCCATCTACCCACATATCCATCCATTCACCTATCCATTCATCCATCCATGCACCTGTGCATCCATCCATCTATCCACCCACCCAACCATCCACCCATCTACATATCCATCCATCCATTCATCCATCCATCCATCCATCCACCTAACCATCCATTCACCTACATATCTATCCATCCATTCACTCATCCAAACATCCATCCACCTACTCACTCACCCACCAACCCACCCATCTATCCATCCATCCACCCATCCACTCATTTACCCTTCCACCCATCCATTCATCCACCCCCATCCATCTACCCACATATCCATCCATTCACCTATCCATTCATCCATCCATCCACTCATCCACACATCCATCCACCCACCTATCTATCCATTCATCCACACAACTGTCCATCTACCCATCATTCATCCATTGTCTACCCACCCAAAGTCAACTGTCTTCCAAATAAGATTAGCCTTTAAGGCCCCTCAGGGGCTACACACAGTAGATGCACCGTCCCTTGCAGCGGTTAACCTGAATCATAGCCTTGCCCTGGCTCTCTTGCTGGCTGGTCATCCCTAGCCTGTGTTCCCACTTATGGTCCCTCCCACTTTGCAGCACTTGAGTCTCCTTTTCCTGCAGTCCCCTTGCAGGCAATGTGGCAAGTGACATGGAGTGAGCACATGGCAGGACAGACACTGTGTCCCCCTCCCCATGTGCAAGCAAGGTTTCCTTTTCTCACCCCAGAAATTACCAACAGCACAATGAGGAGAGCAGAAAGAACCAGCCTGCCCCAGTATTGGAAGCAATTTGGCTTCCGCATTTTCTTTGCCATGAAGCTGAGATTTTTTTTCTTGTGTCATTACACTTTTTGAATTTTTCTTTTCAATTTTAGAATAGGCCTAGGTTTACAGAGAAGTTGTGAAAGCAAACAGCACCACAACTTTCCATTCATCTCACGCCTCGTTCCCTCCAGTTTCCGTGCCAACCCAAGTCGGTACCTTCGCCAAGATCCATGAAAATTGATCTGCTATTAACCCAAAGCCTCTCTTCCTTGCATTTCCCTTGTTTTTACCAGATGTCACTTTTCTCTCCAGGGTCCCACAGGACAACTGTCCCCTTGGGCTCCTCTGCCTATGACAGTTTTTGGCTGTCTCTGTCACTCATTAGACATGTGACCAACATGGAGCATGTGTAGATGCCACGCTTACTGAGATCTGCCACACAGGACCAGCCCTGTAACATGCCACTTCGTGAGGTCCCCGAGTGGCCTATTCACGGGGACAGAATGCAGAATGGTGGTTGCTGGGGACTTGGGGTTAGCATTTAAGGGGAGCGGGGTTTCAGTGAGGGAAGGTGAGTGCTCTGCAGCTGACGTGACACCACACAGAGCTGTGACCTGCCAAGGCCACCCCCGGAGCTGTGCTCTTCAGAGGCTTGGGGTGGTGGGTGTTTTGTGTGTTCTGTGAGTGAGCCTGACAGTGGCTAGGCCTGGATGGGGCTGTCTCTCTCACTCTGGGGGCCAGGGTGCCCACTGCAGACCCCCAGGGAGGAGGCACAGGGAGCAGGGCCCATGCAGAGAGGGACAGGTGCCGCCTCTGCTCCTCCATCTGTGGGCCAGGTGCCATCTTCACAGCCTAGGAGGTCACCCAGGGGACAGGCTCTTGGTGGGAGGCCGTCAGCTGCCAAGATGTCACTGCTCAAAAACTGCCAGGAGCCAGGAATGCAGAAGAGGTGTGATTCGGTGTCACCAGGAAAGCTACCAGGACCTCAGCTGCACTTCAAAGGCAGGACCAGGGAAGAGGAGTGGACAGATCGGATTGCACCTGACAGGCAACCGGCAGGGCTCCCTGCTCCTCCAAGGGCTCCTCCTGCAAGTCCCAAAATAGAGTGCCTAGGCCGACAGGAGGGCGGGAAGGGCCGGCAGCTGCAGCAGGGTGCACGGGGCCATTAGCCACTGCTGTCCACAGGCCTGATGCACTCCTGACTCCTGCTGTCTGAGTTCCTCGGCCAGGCCCTCCACCACCCCCTGCCGCCTGCCTGGAGCTGAAGGGTACCCAACCTGTGCCTGAGTCACAGAGCAGTGCATGGAGACACCCCAGAGGCGCTGCGTGGCTGGAAAACAATGCCCAAAACAGCCACGCAAAGGGCTAAGGACCCAAACTCACTCTTGTGACCCTCAGCGCTGTCAGAGAGAGGAGGCCCAGGTCCCGGAGGTCCTGGGTCCCTGGCAGAGCGCCTGCCCCACACTGCTGCCCACAGGCCTGATGCACTCCTGGCTCCTGCTGTCTGAGCTCTTGAGGGGCCAGGAGGGTCTGGGAGCAGCAGGCACAGGGGTGCTTTGTCAAGACATTGGAAAGAGTGTTTAAGGACAGCAAGTGCGCTATTCATGAGCAGCAGGCAGCCAGCTCGTGGGGGGCCAGCAGGCGCCCCTGCAGGTCCACTCCTCTGGGGTGCGAGGGGAGAGCAGCTAGTCTTCTACCTCAGCCAGACTGGCTCAGGCTCTGGGCAGGGCCAGGCACCAGTGCGGGCACTGCAGCCTCCCATACCCTGACCACTGCCAGCAGGGGCCATCTCCACCCCAAGGGAGGTGGGGGCTAGGGTGACAGCTGAGCTGCAGTGGCCACTCGGGACCAGATGACGCCCCGAGCCAGTTCTCGGTACTTGACTTCCAGCCAGAAGCATGCTCTCCCTGGGGCTCTGCACCGCTGCGTGTCCCTGTCCCTGGGTGCTGGTCCCAGGGTGCCTCTGGCCATGGATCGTAATTAGATGCCCCAGGAGCCTGCTGTGCTCATAGGTGGGGCTAGTGGATCTTGGCTGGGTTTGGTGGCCACAGGCCCACCGTGGCAGGGAATGGTCCAGCCTCGCAGGGTGGGGGACAGGCACCTATGTGCTCCCCAGGTCTCCGCTGGGTGGCCTCTCCCACCTTGGGGACCCACAGCAGAGACAGGGACCGGCAAGGTCCCTTCTGTGTGCTCAGCAGAGTCCCTGACCCCAGTGTCCCCTCTGCCTGCCACACCCAGCTCAGTCTGCAGGAGAAGAACTGGGATCCCAGCCCAGCAATTCTGGGGCCCAGGCTTCTGAGAGCCCAGGGAGGACCTGGGGAAGGACAGTGGTGACCGTCAGGCTGAGCGTCCAGTCCCCCCTCCCGGAGGGGGGGGGCTGTTTCTTGGGCTGCGACGCTGATTAAAAGCTAGACAACGGGGCCGGGGAGATGGCTCAGTGGAATAAGTGCTTCCCTGGCAAGCACAAGGGCCTGAGTTCAATCCCTGATTCCGCCAAAAATAAAAAATAAATAAAAAGTTAGACAACAAGCTCGCTCTTCCAAGCGTCCTCAACGGTAAAACAGAGTCAGATCTGCAAGCCCATCTCCGCAGAGCGCTGCGAGGGAAACCAGATACTCGCGAAACGTTCTTAAACGTGCTGACGCTCCGCACCTAGCGGAGAAGGGCACCGCGGGGTCTGTCCCCTGACTCGGAGCACGGAACTCTTCCGTCCGGGCGCCCCACCCTGGAGTCAGCCGCCTGCAACTGGCTGGTTGCCGGCGGAGAGGAGGAGCCCCCTGCAGACGCGCAGGACCTATTCCACCCCCAGGGTGGGCGAGGTCAAGATGTGGACATCAGGTGTCGCTGGGGCACCTTGAGGCCACGCCCTCTAGCAGAGAGAGGCGCCTCCTGGACTCAGGTGTGCAGCAGCCAGCGTGCCTAGTCCTCATGGACAGATGGATATTCACGCCAGCGATTCCATCCTTCTAAAGTACGGCCAGTTTAAAAAGGAGGAGGACGAAGAATGGAGACATAGCCTGGGCAAATGAAAACACGTGCCAGGGAGATTTGCTGCGCCCCGTCGGCTCGTCCGCCACCTCCACCCAACAAGCAGCTCCCCTTTGCTCTCCGGGAAGCTTCTCCTCTGATGAGGAAACTCAAAAGGCTTTCGAAACTGTTCAGAATTTATTTGAGGAGAGTCTGTTTACATGTTTCCGTTTTTTTGCCAACAAATGGGCATTTGGTAATATGTCTAGACTTCATAAGACACTTTTTAAAGTCATTGAGATTAGCAGACTTCATACGAGGTGTGATGGCAAATACTTAAATTAAAAAAAGTTTATTACAGTAAAAGACACACTGACGTTAGTGCCCGTCGACACCCGCCCTTGCTCGGGGCGCGCTCTTCCCAGCGTCCTTGCCTCTTTCGGCAGCATTTCTGGGGCCCCCTTTCTTGAGGGTCTCTGGTTGTGCTGGTGCGGCTGCTGGGTGTCCTGAATCTGTGCGAAGTGTTTCCCCTTCGCGGCTGGCCTTTGGGGAGGAGCCAGAGGCCACGCAGGGTCGGCGCAGTGAGCAGGCCGATGAAGACACTCGGTGGTTTGCTTTTACTTGACAGAAATCGAAGTAAACATTTGGAATCAATCCAGGACACAGAGGCAGTCACAAAAGAAGACACTCAGGAAAAATCACGTCCAGAACTGCTCCCGAAAGTGGCAAGAATGATGGGGTGAGTGTGTGCCAAGGCAGGGGAGAAGCGTGAGGATTCATGGTAATGTGTCTTTGACTATAATAGATGGTTGATTTTAAACATTCACCGTAGATTTTGCTCACCCCATGTAACTCACCCACTTAACAGATACGAGGCAGCAGTTTTAGTTTATTCAGAGGGCTGGTGACCTTCAGCACTGCCTGCCTCAGGGACAGTGGGCGGGGGGCCCTGTATGCCTACCCTCCTCACTGCTCTCTGGGACTAATATGCCAGACCAAAGTCTTTCCCGCACAGTCCTGCAGGGGCCAAGGGCGTCCCTCAAGTAGATGTCCCTGTTTCCCTTTCCTGGCTGAGTCCAGTAAAAGTCAGATAGCTGGGCCACTGACAGAGCCCATTGTCAGTGACATGCACAGCACAGGGGTAATGAAGGTGGAGCCCCAGAGCGCAGCATTTCCTGGGTCCAGGGGACCTAGAGTTACAGCTGGGAGAGGTGGGGTGATAGGATGGTGATGGGTGGGGACATAGCCTGGAGGAGGAGGGGCCAGCTGAGCCTGCTAAGTGCCCTCCTGGTGCGCTCACGGAGACTGTCAGGAGCAGAGACACTGAGACTGCAGCACTGGAAATGTCCTGGCCTGTGCTGCAGGGGTGTGAAGCCGTGATCCAGAGGTGGGGGACTTGCTGGGTCCCCAGAGTGCATTCTGAGTCTCTGTGGTGCGTGTCGCGGCATGATGAGACCCCAACACGTTTGTCCTCCCCCAGTTGTCACCGGGCGAGCCTCTCTGGCCACCTTGGTTGGGTGCCCACACAAATATCCAAGGCACAGGAGGCACTTCCCACGCGCTGCACTGTCCTGCTCCCAGCCCATCTGGGGGAGTGCATCAAGGGCTGCGGTTACATGGAGGCCGGCTGACTCTGGCAGCCTCGTCACAACCACGCCACCCTCCATGTCTTAGTTACTTTTTACTCGTTGCTGGGACAAATACCCGACACTCAAAATGAAGGAAGGAAAGGTTTATTTAGCTCACAGTCACTGGAGGGTTCAGTCCTTACTCCGCTGGCTCCAAGGCAAACGACAGCAGCTCATGCGGCAGAAAACAATGAAGAGCAGAGGAGGGGCAGCAGCTGCAGCGGGTCCATCAGGCCTCTCTCTTCCTTCTGCGCTGACTGAAGACCAGCTCCATGGTGAAGATCCGAACGGCTGCCAAGATCAGGCTCCTCTCTAGACTAAGACTTCTCCACGGAAGTGGGGCGGCCGCTTCCTGCCTTTCTCAATTCCTGGGCCCTGCCCACCTGCAGGGCAAGGCCCCCAACCTTCGGGAGCTGATTCAGCCAAGTTGACGCAATGTATCAACTAACACACTCCACTTTCTAAATCAGTTGGTCATTCTGTCCACAGGGATCCAGGCGTCCCTTGCAGAACATGAGCCCCTCTCTGCTGTGGGCTGTGATTTCAGATGTGCAGAAGAGGAGCCAGAGCCACGTGATACTCTCTGGTTCCCCAAACAGGAGCGGTCACCTCATTTGCCTCACGCCACCCTGCTCAGAGGAGCTGTAGACAGGATGCATCTTTACCACAAAGTGCTGCCCTGTGGCCCCAGCACAAGGAGAGAGGCGGGCGCTAAGCTGGGGTGGTTCTGTGAGCCCAGCCTGGACCTCTTCGGATCGCTCCATCTGTCTGGGTACCATCCTCCGAAGCAAAGGACGCCGTATGCTCAGGGCTTGCGCAGGGGTCACTTCTCTATGCCTCTTTTAAGCTGGGAAGTCCCTGAGTCTTTGATTTTTGTGACACTCTTATCTCATTTGCAGGATGGCTGTTTTGTAGAAAGTGCCTCTTGGGCTAGGAACTCCAAGACCATGAACTGTGACAACTGTGTCCCAAGCATCTATCCTGGCTGGACTGAGCATGCGCAGACCAGGAGGGGACTGGCTGGGTCCTGGGCAGGGACATTGGGGTCTTTCAAGAAGGAAGGGCCTTTGACTCCTTGCTGTTCTCATCCCCTTTTAGGCAGAAGGAGAAAGGGTACAGTAGACCACAAAGCCACCTCCTGTCCCAGGGATAACAAGGGTCCCAACATCAAGAGGATTGAAGCAGGCACAAGCTCTTCTGCTCCCCAAAGGAATCAGCAAAAACCAGAGAATGTGAGGGTCCTTTAGTCAAGGGTTTGGCCCCCACCCCATCCTTTATAGCTTTTTATTGCTTATGGGATAATTTCTGACTTGCTGCCTGTTTATCTATGTATCTGTGGTGGGTTGACAACTGGTGATCGACTTGTTACACCCAGCTGAAGTGGATCAGCACGGTGCTGGGCACGGAGGCCACCTGAGGACTGTTGTCAGCAGCATACAACAGAGAACTGGAGAGGAAGAATTGGGGGCTGTTGGTTTTCCCAGAGGACCTTGTCCTGCTGGCTTTCCTGATATGAACTCAGCTGTTCTCATTGTCAGAGGAGCTTGGGATCTCGCCATCAGTGAGGACAGCGGTGGACCTTTTGGAGGAAGCTCTGGGTCTCACCCTGAGCATCGATTCCTGGCTCCAGGGCAGAGCCCTCATCCTGAGGCCCAGACTTTCCAGCTTCCACCACTGACCTCTGGGCCTTCCCAGCACAGATCTGTGAAGCACACTTGCACAAATCATTGTCATGGGCCTCCAGTCAGACTTGGGGGGAACTGTCACAGGCTCCAGGTCTTCAGCTGGACTCACGTAGGACGTTTCTATGGGACTCAGGCCCGCAGCCAAAGTCCCTGTGTCATTATGTGTGGACAGATTTCCTACACTCTCTTGTATTTGATGTTTTGGTGACTACTATAAAATAATCCTATAAATTATATGTCTTGAGTAAAATCGTTTCCTTTTCAAACCCTGACCACAAAATATTCATCTTTATAATCATATAACCATACGTATCTTCCTTCTACATATAGTGATTATACGTGTCTTATTGTATTTTATAAACTATTTAAATCTATCTGAATGTTCTTATCTTTCAGAGTTAATTTTTAAGTGGAAAGCAGTAAGAGCAAAATTATAATTTTCATGGGCTGGTGAGATAGCTCAGCAGACTGAGCACCTGCTTAGCAAGTGCAAGGACCTGGGTTTGATCCCCAGCACCATGTGTCTTGTTTGGCCCCACCCCCCAGGCATGCTGAGCCATCCACTGAGTTCGGGCTTGGTGGCACACCCCTGTAATCCCAGCACTGGGAAGGCTGAAACCGGAGGATCACTAGGAGTCTGAGCTGCGTAGTGAGACCCTGTAACAACCAAATACATTATATATTTTTTCTTCACTTTTATAATTTCATTATAAAATCTTACTTTATATAAAAATATTCATAAAAACACGAAAGGGGCCCATTATTGCAGTATATCCCTGTACTCGCAGCTAATGGAGGCTGAGGCAGAAGCACCCCAAGTTTGAGTCCTGCCTAGGAAGCTTAACAAGAACTTGGGTCAAAATTATAAAGGGCTGGGGACATAGCTCAGCACCAAGGCCTTGGGTTCAACCTTCAGTACCGCAGGCGCAACCAAACAACAAACCCTGAGTGGGGTCTCTTGTGGAGACCAACAGGACAGAATGCAGCGCCTGGCAGGGGCTGGGTGCAGAAGCCCCACCCAGCCTGCAGGGCGGGGTCACCCAGCCAAGGTTGTCCCCACCCCTCCCTAGCCGCCTGGGTCTTGCAGCTGGCTGGTGGGTCTATCCCGTGAGGCCCTTGATGACACGCGACATCCTGCCACGGAGTCCTGGTCTTGCTGCCTCTGCGCTGTGACTGGTGCAACACTGTGGCTGTGACCCTGCTGTCACAGTTAATGTTAAAACCTCACCCCAGGGCCAGTGCAGGCTGCAAATAGGTTCTGTGCGGAGCCTCCAGAACGGCATTAATGTCACCCCAGGGAGACAGCTGGTCCTTTCAGGGGCATGGGGTCACAGTGGCCAAGGAGCTAGGAGCAGGTGTGAGCTTGGGCTTCCTGCCCAGAATAGCGGCAACTCTGCTTTTGGAAACTACCTGGTTTCCAGTCTTTTACTACAGTGGCCCAAATGGACAGAGGGACCAATGCCATGTCACAGACCATGACGTGTCAGCACGTGGCCTGCGCTGGTGTGTCCAGCCCTCCAGGCCATCCCTGCCCAGGCCCTTCTCCCCGAGCTCCTCCTAAAGGCTGAGACTTCCAGTTGCTGCCCACTGCCCTGGTGACGGGGCCTTCCTGAAGTCCTTCTACTCAAGCTTCCTCTCCAACAGCCCTGGGGTGGCCAGGACAGGAAGCTGGGTTCTCTTCCAGCTCTGGGAAGGCACTGCCGTGCTGCACTAGGCGTGGGGTGCCATGTGCACCTGCCTCCCTGGACCCCCATTCTCAAAGCCTCCCTTGGCGCTGGTCTGACCTCGGAACCATGTGGCCATTGCGGTGACAATGACCACGGAGGCTTTGCATGGCCCTTCCTCGTACTGGGCATCCATTTAGGAGATACTCTGCTGACCGCCAACCAGCTGCCTGTTTCAGAGTCATGAGGTACACCGAAACCTGCCCTTGTGCACCACTTTGATTTTTACTTCTGAATGTAGGGGCGCACAGAGAAGCATCTCCCACGTTTCCTTTATAGTGCATAGGGAGAGTATCACGTATCCATCCAGGCATCAAAGGTCTTCCTCCACCCTGACTGGTCAGTTCCAGTCAGCAGTTGCCAGGGGACTGCCAGGAACTCAGAGACGGAAGTCTGGCTATCCGAACCAATCACTGGCCAGTGGGAGGGGCTTGCTTTACCAATTTAACCAATCAGGCTCCACCCCTAAATCTCGGCGGACCCCTGTGACGGGCGGAAGGGGAAGCTGTCAGGCTCTGCTCTGGAGTGGTGTGGACATCCGGAGAGCAGCAGGCAGCGTGCACAGGGGCTCCCGGACTGCAGACCAGCCCGCTGGATTTCCGGGAGCCCACAGTTCCTCTCTAGCTGTGTAAGTTGGCCGGGACAGTGTCAGCGACTCAACAACCGGCATCTGTGCTGTGAAGATTGTCCACAGTGGCACCTGCATGATATCGTCCATAGGCGGGCAAAGGGATGGCCGTGAGATAGCCTGTCCTTAACAAGAAATGAGGCTGTGTACGTGGTGCAGGGACAGAAGCCGTCCCGGGGCAGGTCCCTGAGAGTCCCTTCCATGAGCGTCCATGCAAGAAGTGAGGGCTCCCACTCACCAGGACATGGTTTCCACTGGGAAGAGGAAGAGGGTCCGGGGACAACTGGTGGCTATTGCTGCGTGACAGAGGGGTGCACCCTAAGGCCACACAATGTATGCTTGAAGACGGTTGTGCTGTTGGGTTTGATGGTATGTGTGTTTTTCCTGAATTTCACACAAATAGGCTTTTGTAAAGGTACAGCCCGTGAAAGTGGGGATGCTAACCCTTGTTGTGGAAGGGCTCCCCAGGTCTTCCCCTGCCAGCAGCGTGAGCTGTGAGCTGTCCCTCCCCTGCTGAGTGTCACCGGGAGCAGTGGCAGTGGCGCAGGGACTGTGCCTTGAAGAACTCTTCCTGACAGCACTTGTCGTTGTTTGCCCCGCGGTGTCTCCTGAGCAGTGCATGGCACGGGTCTGCAATGCGGGTGAAGCAGGCCCTGCCATGATCCTCCAGCCCCCTGGGGTAACAGGCCCACGTGACATGGGCCCCAGCAGCGTCTCCACTCTCTGGGATAGGTGGGGGCTGTCCCCCATGGCACCACTCCACGGCAGGGTGAGTGGCCCACACCTCATGAAAGAAGTGGCTGGCCATCGGTTCCCTGTGGGACGCAGAAATCCAGATGGGGAGGTTTTCTAGGTGCGCCGCCAGCATTTTATCTGGCAATACCATGGAGAAGTGCACTGGTTTATCTGAAAAGTCACAGGGCGGTTGTAGTTCTGGGGACAGAATCCAGTCTAGAAAACAAAGACACTATGAACACAGCTCCTTTGGCCTGTGGCATTTTAAGAGTTGGGAGAAATTTTAGGGTTTCCTAGAAGGCCCTCTGGTTTTATAGACACAGAAAATGAAGTATGGGAGGTGGGTGAGGTGAGTTGCCCCACGGCTCGGCCTTGACCCTGGGCGCTGTTGATGCGACGAAGCATCCTTAGCCTCCGCAGGTGAGCGAGAGGTCATCACAGAGCCCCCGATGCTCGGATCTCTCTGCCACCAATCATTGTGTTACTGAGTCAGAGACAGTAGTGGTTTCTTTAAAAGTGCCTGGGAGGCTTAGCTGACCCAGTGCCCGTACGCTGGCAGGCTGGTGATTGTGCGTTTTGGTATAATAAGGGGTGCCCACAGACCTGACCCTGTAGGGCTGGGGAGGGGCGGGCTGCGTGGAAGGGTCAGGGCTGGGTGTCACGCACACTGCCGCAGCCCGAGCACGGCGGGGCTTGTCCCGGTGACTACTTGCTAAGGCTGTCATAGCACATTGGAGGTGGTCTCCGTGGAACATGCAACGGGGTTCTCAGCGCTGGACGTGGACCGTCCCCCAGCGGCTCCTGGTCCCCTACCGGTGGCACTATTGGGCAGAGGT
>NW_004524791.1:1469872-1492440 GCF_000260255.1 Octodon degus
CTCATCATCCTACTGGTCTGCCTCACACACAGCAGGCGCAATGGAGCCAGGTCACCGTGGGCAGAAAACCCTGAAACCAGGAGCCAGAATCAAGCTTTCCTCCCCTGAGCTGATTTTCTCAGGTATTTTGGCGCAGTGACAGAAAGCTGACTAAAACAGGAGCAGTGAGGTTCCCTCTTCCTGTTTTGAGCTTCCTGTTTTCCTGCTCGGATAAGCTAGCACCAGGTATGGTTGCTAGACACGGATTGCGGGTGGGGACAGAGGCTGTGGTGCTGCTTCGCCGCCCTTCCCGCCAGGCTGTAGATCTCCTCGGCCAGCTGGTAGACTCTGGGTGCTTCCCAGCCTTTGGTGGTTCCCCACACGCTACCCCAGCCCTGTAAACACTGTGACATCCTTGTCAGCCACTTCTGGGGTTGTGTTACGTGCTCGATGAGAGCATGGCCCTCGTAGGCATGGCGTGTGAGACCACGGGAGCGCTGTGATCTGTGTCGCGTGCAGTTCTGAAATTGCAATCCAGGCCTCCCACCAAAGAATGAAACTTGGGGGGCCAAACAGCACGGGCACGGCTGCTTCAGCGGGCGCCGCCAGGTCGCCACGTCCAGACTCCCTCCCACATTGCCCCCAGACTCAGGGTCTCGGAGCGGGCGCGAGACTTCAATTTGTGTCCAGTGTCTTCTGTGTTACTAATTACCACGTGTCCACCTTCTCTCTTTCATTTTTCCATTGTCACAGAGTCGCAGGGAAAAACAGCTATGAACATTCTTCAGGTTCACAGAACCTAGCTGAGTGACTGTAACACGTGGTCGTTGGACCTTGCTGGCACCAGGACCTCTTCCAGGGACCCACACAGTCATCTTATTTTCAGGAGTCACTGCCTTTTCGCAGAGCTACTGTTCACCCGGATTACCCAGAAACAGGTAATGATGTAACGATGTCAGACGGTGGATGGCCCGTGGGTCTGATGTGTGCTAGGGGTCGTGGTTGTCACCACTACATGCTTGCAACTAAAAACGACATCTAGTAATGTCCTTGACGAAGCAGTGACATTGCTGGTGCTGTTACATCCCAACCCCAGCGTTCCACGAGATAACCCAGGGGAGGCACAAAGCGCACGCCTCCTGCACCCGTGTCCCCAAGCTCATTGCTGTAGTATCAGCACATCCCTGGGAGGCACCCGCTGGGGCCGCTGCATCATGAGCCAGGCCGCCCTGGCTCTCGTGGGCTTCTCACAGGAAAGCGCGACTGGTAGATGGGCCGGGTGGCTCAGCTGCATCCTGACCAGACAGCTGTTTGCCATGAGCACAGCGAGCAGGTCACGTCCAGGGAAAACTGAAGCTTTTAAGCAACACTGGGACTTAGAGCAGCTTGTGTGTGCCACTGCGGGCCGGACCACTGTCCTTTCAGGAGGACTTTCTTCATGAACGTATGTGGCTTTTCAGTCCCTACCGGGCTCGCACTGAGTCTTGGCAGAGCTGCTTACGCCAGGGAACCGGCATTTTCCAAATGACCCAGAGGCAGACCCTCTGTGTCCAAGAGGGACCAAGAGATCCTCAGTGTTCCAAGTAGACAGCAAGATCCCCGCCGAGCTGGCTTCACACTCCCAGGCAGTGAGTGTGCGAAGCTCTCTTTTGGGGACTTCTGGTGCAAAATTCAAGGCCACCAGGGTGCAAAGAGGCTCCTAGCCCCCACCCGCTCCAACCGCGTATCCTAGTGTGGACAGGATTTCTTTTAAACTTCAACAACTCAGCGTGTTGTGCCAGATTGAAAGCAGAAGTAAATAAGAATAAGCAGCTGCTTCCTCTTATGCCAGAGATGAAAGGGATTTGTAAAATAGTAAAACAAGGCCAATCTTCGCACTACTTTTTAGAGACTCTTGCAAAGTATACTTAAGTTTCCTAAAATATGTTACTGGTGTGAATGTGATGAGTCCGCTCTAGTAGACTGGATAAAATATCTTCAAACTTTTACCACTTTTAACAGCAAATTCTGTAACTGCTTGGATGCAGGTTGCTTGGGCAGAGGCTCTTGTGGTCTTCCTAAGTTCTCAGGGTGCAAAGAGCTTTGGGAACCCCAGAGCCTGAGTGCCTCGGTTCTGTGGTAGAGTGTGGCACACGCTGCCATCACTGGATACCTGAGCAACGGCAGGTGGCACAGTGGCAGCTTCCAGGTCCTTTCCAGACCACCTCTGCCAGTGTCCTGTGTGCCTGGGGTCCCAGGCCTGTTTGGAAGGCGCTCCATGGCTAGGTCCTGCTTCAGGAACTGAGATCTGCTGCATAATTTCTGAAGAGTTGCAGGAGACACGACAAGGAGCTGGAACTGCCTGTCCCTCTGGTTTAACTCACAAATCCCGATGCGTGAGGGGAAAGATAACACAGGGCTCCGCAATGCGTGCAGGTGCCATGGGCTACTTAAAATGAAAACAATTATAACTGGATGCCGTTCCTTTCTTGAGCCTCAGTTTTCTTACCCGAGAGAGAGGATTGCTACACTTGCCACCTGCCAGAGTGTTTGTGTGCATGCGTTGGGGGGGGGCTCAGGGGACAAGGAGGCTGTGGGACAGAGGGAGGCTGTGTGTAACACAGGTGTAGGAGCACGTGCCGGACCTGAGCCCAGTCAGTGTACTCGGCTGCCCCCAGTCGCATGTGCTTTGTGCGGCCCATGGCTGGGCATGGCTGTCCCCTCCTGTTTTGTACTGTGGTGGCCAAGGCTACTCATGAGGGGGAATGCGAAGGTGCCTGTCACTGGGCAGACACCCAGTCCCAAGCCTCCCTGTCATGGCTGTGTCTGGACAGGCCTCACTCGTTAGTAGGTAGGGCTTTCCAGAGCTGGCTGGGCCATGCTGTGTGATAACTAACTTAGCTTTCTGATTGGTGTAGCATAGTTCTGGTGTGGATAACGGAAGCCCCATTTCGGTGTGAGTGGCACCAACCGACAGGTGGTACGTAGCCTTGGGTGGGAGAGAGGGTAGGCAGGCTCGCTGCTTCTTGCCTCCGGCCCGCCCTGCTGTGGACTGTTCCTGCTCTGTGACATCCCTCTGCCACACCACCCTGCTCTGGAGCCAGGCAACGGCGGCTGGAAGCTTACAGGCTGTGAGCTAAAGTAAGCCCATCCTCTTTTGACTTAGGTATCTGGTCATCTCTTTCAGCAAAGAGCTCTGGGATGGTGCAGGAACCTCTGGGGCCTGAGAACCTGGGAGAACACTCAGAGCTCCCAGCCCTCCCCAGATCCCGAGGGATGGGAGTCCCCGTCCACCTGCCTGAGCTGTTGCGGAATCTTACAAACTGGCTCTTGCTGGCGAAGCAGGTGAGCCATGCCAGCAGGGGACGTTCTGCTGGGCTTCAGGGTTAGCTCTGGCCCTGTGCCTGTTAGCTTCTGGGCTTTTCAGAGCTGTTCGTGTTACTGGGGACCTGGCGCTGGGGCACGCAGCCACGGAGCATCTACGGAAGCGGCTGCTGTGTTCTGGGTCCTGCACTGAGCTCGGGAGACAACGGGAGCAAGCCTGAGAGCTTAGGCTTGAGAGGTAATTGCGGAGCTGTCAGCAATATTTAGGGTGCCGGTTTCACCCTGCTCCCGCCTGGTTTCTCACAGTGGAGCAATAAGCAAATGAACAAGCAAATTCTAAAACGTCTCTGTGGTCGTAGGACGAGGACGGAGGCTTTGTTCCTGCCTAGAGTGAGATGGGAGGTCTGGCGAGCCTGCTGTCCCGGCTTCTGCCTGCTTGTGCTGCAGCTGCCAGGCTGGGTCTTGAGATGCATGCTGAGCCCCCACTGCCTGGGCACAGCGAGGGGGAGGCAGAGCCCCTACTGCCTGAGCGCAGTGAAGGGGGAGGCTGAGCCCCGACTGCCTGGGCACAGCGAGGGGGAGGCAGAGCCCCGACTGCCTGAGCGCAGTGAAGGGGGAGGCTGAGCCCCGACTGCCTGGGCACAGCGAGGGGGAGGCAGAGCCCCGACTGCCTGAGCGCAGTGAAGGGGGAGGCTGAGCCCCGAATGCCTGAGCGCATCGAGGGGGGAGGCGGTGCAGGAAGGCAGCAGAGTTCACACAGGTGTCACCTTTCCAACAGCTGCCCTCATCCTGGTCAGGAGGCATGGGGGAGAGGAGAGGTCCGGCGGTGGGGAGTCTCCTCCTCACCTTGCTGGGCCTCTGGGGAGTGGCAGAGAGGAGGCCAAATCAGGGCTCCCCATTGCCCCCCAGGAGACCCTATGCTTGGGGCCCCGAGGCTGGGCAGACACTGGCTGGGCGAAGGAGCAGGGCTAGTTCAGGCCACAGTTAGCTCAGGCAAAGGGCCCCGGGGAGAGAGGCTGCAGCAGAGTGGGGAAGGGGCAAGAGGCGCTTAGTGAGGCTGTGGGCTCAGTCCCTGCCACCCGCGGTGACTCTGGCCACAGGGAGGAAGCCCCTCTGCTTGCTCCTGTGGAAATACTGGGTGTGGGGAGTAAGAATATGATTTGAAGCCAGACCTGCGGAGGGAGGTAACCCTGGGTGAGATTGCAGGGCGGATGCAGCAGAGGGAGGCAGGGGCGTCAGCTCTGGGCCATGAGTGTCTGAAGCATGCTGGTCTGCAGGGGACCAGGTGGGTACTGGCAGGAGCAGGGCGGTAGTGAGAGTGTGACCATGCCCCCAGCACGGTTTTGGGGGTGTGATCAACGGCATGGTGCAGGGCTGGGCGTGGGGGGCAGAGGGGAGACTCTAGAAGGCCTCGTCTGCCAAGAGGAGCGTTTTCTTTTGCTTGTGGTGCTGGGGTTTTGGCACTAAGAGTGAGCCCGGGATTTTGGCACTAAGTTGCATTCCCAGCCCTTTGTTGTTGTTTGGAGACAGGATTTCACTAATTTCTTTTTTTTAAATTTTATGTATTTAGTACTGCAGGGTCTTAGTATGTACATTAGACTCGTAGTGATCCTCCTGGTTTCAGCCTCCCAAGTGCTGCAATTACAGGTGTGTACCACCACACCCAGTCTCAATGGCTGTCTCAGCATGCCCCGGGGGCAGGGCCAGCCCTGCACGCCAGGGATCAAACCCTGGCGGCTGCCTTCTGCCTAAGCAGGCTCTTTAGTCCGCTGAGCTATGTGGCCGGCCCTGACTTCACTCATTTCTTAAGTTGCCCAGGCTGGGCTTGAACCTGCAGTCCTCTTGAGTTGGCCTTCCAGAGTGCTGGGATTGCCACCGCACATGGCCAGGAGGACGGTTGGACTGTTTCCCGGGCCTAGGCCGAGACATTAGCTGTGGGAGCTCAGGACAGAGCAACAGGCTGGGGAAGCTGTAGCGGGACCCTGGGGCTCTGATTCCCAGAGCAGCGCGAGGGGAGGAGCCGAGCGCGGGAGGAGCAGCCGGGCTGGCCCTGGACAGAGCCTCCTGGGGCCAGAGCCCTCAGCAAAGGTGCAGGGTGCGCAGCAGCAAAGGCACACAACCTGGTGCATCCGGGCTCCACTGAGCGGGGACTGCATGCCGCCACGCCCAGTAGAGGCAAAAAGCCTAGACCTGCCTTCCCAGACAGAACTAAAAGCTGTCAGCACTAAAAGCTGAGTGTCTCTCCTTTCCTGTGTGCTCCCGCCTGAGACGCTCCTTTTAGAACTGTCTGTGGCCCTCAGCAGGGCGTGGGCACCCTTGAGGGCCTTGCTCTGCCGTTCGGGGCGGAGGGGGGCTGGGGGTGCTTCCAGGCAGCGCTGTAGCAAGCGTGCGGACTGCACGGGGTCTCCCACCCTACCCAGCTCGGGGCCACCTGAAGCTCAGCCGTCATCAGCAGCAACACATGGGATTTTCCTTCTGGGAAGAATGAGCCCTTCACTTCGCACAGCGATGCGTCCATGACTCCAGAGTGCTCGCACGGCCTGCTCGCAGGGTCTCCACGACAGGGCTCAGAGCAGAGCCGAGGCCCCTAGAGGCTGACCCAGGTCTGTTCTCAGGCGCCGCGCGGAGAGTCCCGCTGGCCTGTGACACAGGCCTGTGCAGAGCAGCTATTGCAGCAGCCCGGGAGCCCTTGGAGCCTGTGGTTCCCCTGTGCTGGCTGCGGAGCTGGGACTCAGAGGAAGGGGCCCCAAGGACCAGTACGAGTGACGGATAGCAGAGCAGACAGACACTTGCAGCGCCTGCCTCTGCTGTAACTCTCCTCCGCGGTTATTTACGTGCCATTCCGCTTGCTTGCCCGTAACTCAAAACCTGGGCTGCCACACTGGCCCCGTGCTCCCGAGTGCGGGCAGCAAGCCGAGCCCCCGCCAGCCGGCCGACTCAATGCACTGTTTATTATGGTAGAGGAGCAATTTTCAAGGGGCTGTGATACTTGTGAAAATTGAGGTAAAGAATGTAAACCACATCCAGGCCGCCCCACCTGAGGCCTCAAAAGCCTCTTGTTCTGCAGACCCTGCCATCCTTCAGGCCCCTTGAGCACCAGGGGCATGGCTGGGCCCCAAGGGTGGACACAGAGTGGCTGGAGGGGGGCTGGGGGGTGCCTCAGGGCATGCACCACTGTGGGGTCCCAGAGGCACCTGCTGGGCCCGTGTGAAACTGCAGCATCTCAGGGCCTCCTTGCCCAGAGCCAGCGCTGTCGTGCGGCCATCGAGGCAGACATTTGCTGTAGGGAGCAGCAGCCGGCACCTCAGAGCCTGTGTTCTGTCACAGGGAAGGGCAGATGGAGCACAGTGACAGCTTTAAGTACCCACTGACGGTGTGGGGAGAACTGGAGAGGCCCTGTCCTGCTCCTGCTCTGAGGGGATGCGGCTCCCACCTCCAGGGACTGCTGCTTCTGGCAGCAGCTCCCGCAGACACAGACCCCCTACAGCCAGGAGCCTGTGCCTTTCCTCTGTAACAGGGATGCAGCCATTGTCCCACTTCACAGATGTGGTGCGGACCCGGAACCACAGGGCACCTGCAGCACAGTCACGCCTGGCAAGGCGGTGTCTTTGGTGTGGCCCAGGTGTTGAGCCCTGAGCCCCGCGGACAGCAGGTCCAGAGCGGCACACGAAGGTGGGTGACTGCGCAGGCTCCAGGAGGTCTGCAGCCACAGGCCTGGGGTTTGTCCTGAACCCACCGCACCCTCCTCCTTTGGGACCCTGCGTCCTGCCTGAGAGAAGCTGGGGCTGGCTCAGCACATCCGGGGCAATTTAGGCTGGTGGGTGGTGGTGGGTGGTCTCCTAATCACTGGACAATTAGATGTGACAAGGCCCCTCCCCGAGTCCCCACACCCACAGTGCGACTGCAGGAGCTGGAGCCCCCCTCCCCTGCCCCTCCCCCCTCTCTCCCTCCCCTCCCCTCTCCCTCCCCTCCCTCCTCCCCTCTCCCTCCCCTCCCTCTCCTCCTCCCACACAGCTTCGGGGACTGGGCAGGGTGGGGCACCCAGGTGTCACAGGCAGGTCTGGGTGTAGAGCCAGAAGCTGGGGGTTTCTCTGCCACTGCTAGGCGGGCAGGCCAGAGCAGCTCCACACCTACTCCTGCATCTAGAGGGGCTGGGTGGGATGGATGCAGGTTCACAGAGGGCAGGAGAAGTCTCTGGGTGCCTGGGCTGCTGCAGCCCACGCGTCAAGCACAAACCCATCCTCCGTGGCAGGCGTTTACTTTGGTCCCTTCTCTCTGGGCATAGGTGGGTCGCGATGGACAGCTTGCCCACTATGGAGATTCCTGGCAGGCAGAGGGCTCAGAACAGCCCCACACAGCCAGCATGGTGAGGCGTCTGGCCCATCACAGGTGCTGACTGGGGCGAGGTGAGAGCGCTTTTGCATGTGTGTCCCTGTGTGCCTGCATGTGTGTGTGCCTGGGTGTGTGTGTGCAGGTGTGTGTACGCTTATGAATATATTGTGAGTGTAGGTATGTGCAAGTGTGTGCGTGGATGCGAACATGACACGGGAAAATGTGTGTGTGTGTGTGTGTGTGTGTGTGTGTGTGTGTGTGTACAAGGCCAGAAGAGCTCTTTCTGATGAGATAACATTTTGAAGCGATCTACAGAACTGAGGGTTGGGTATCTTGGATCATGGGGAAAAGTGTTGTCGTCATGGGAATGGTGGGGCAAGCGCCCGGGGGCAGGGCCAGGGCTGTTGTGCCACCAGCTCAGCTCACAGCAGTGGCGGGGACTGCGTTCATGCAGCAGGGTCTTCAGCACTGCCCTCTGCCCTCTGAAGGCTGTGGGGAATCCAGCGGAGGGTGCCCCAGGGCCAGGGAGCCAAGGTGCTCCGCATCGACAGGGTGAATTTTCCTTTCTGGTCTGAGCTCAGGGCCCCGGGACACTGCTGTGTCCGTGAGGGAATTGCCCAGCTGTCCTACATCGCGGGCTGCTCTTCGGGGCGGAGGGAGAGGCACACGGTCAAGAGTTTGAAGGGCAGCAGCGTGGTCTGCAGTGAGTGTCCCTGTCTGCCAGGAGTCCCGCAGCACTTTTCAGTTTCTCAGATCTTCAGGTTCTGCTAGAACAAATCTGTCCTGGAGAGGCCTGGAGTTCAGATGACCCTGGTCACCGGCACTGCAAATTCAGGCCAGACAGAATTTGGGGCATGTGGGCAGTGTCCCGGGAAGGCAGGAGCCTCAGGGAACACCGGGGATCAAACATTGACCACTGATGTCCTGAGTCCATAAGGGAGCGAGGCACTCCAGTGTGGCATCGAAGAAGCAGGTCGAAGTCCAAACACAACGCTGCACAGTATGTGCGCATCCCAGATGCTCCACAAACCAGTCAGGAGCTCCCTCCCGGCCTCCTGGCAGTGGAAGTGGCTCAGTCTGAGAAACAGAGAGGCCTCCTCTCTCCCCTTCTGCTGCACTCCCAAGCACCGTGGGTGGCGTGGTGGGAAGTCAGGGGAGTCACAGCTCCTTCCATGCATGCAGGGGATGGGGACAGAGCTGCCCTGTGGGGAGGTGGCCGGAGGAGGGGAGCAGTGGTGAGAGCCAGCCATGTGTGGGACCGCTGCCCCCAGCAACGGACCAGGTGTGACAGCTGCCCGGCTCTCTGCACAGGCCTGGACAGGTCATGCCATGTGTCCTCGTGTCATCCCCAGTTTAGAATTGCCAAAAGGCCACATCCACCAGGAGGAAAAAGGACAACCCCGCCAGGAGTTTGGCTAGAAACTCTCGGCTGTCGTGTCAGGAATGACGGGCCCGCTTCCCCACTGGCGTGCAGGACAGCACCGCCAAGGGCCACATCCAAGTCAGCTCCCTTCAGGCACAGAGATAGCATAGGGGAGCTCACGCAAACACCGTGGGCCCCATGTGTGGACCTCACGCCCTGTTCTACCTGGAGTGCTTGGTGAGGTGCTCCCTGAGGGGCACCTGACCAAGACGCAGCAAGGGCAGGCGGCGACAGAGACACAGCGTGTGCACCTGACAGCGGGCTTCACACCCTCCGGCACTTCTCGGTGGAGGGAACCACGGGGCACCAGCCCTGATGCAGTCACGAGCGGGCAGTGGCTCGAGCTGGGGTAGAAAGGACTTAAGCAGCCCTCCTGGAAAGAGTTTCAGGAAGCACGTGGCTCATAACCAGGTGGAATTCTTTCAGCAGTCTCCTCAGTGTCCGCTTCTTCCTGAGTTTCTAAAATGATTCCAGTTTTACCATTAGTGGCCTCTCCAGTGAAATTAACACATGTTTACTCTGCTCTTTAGCTTCTTTTGCGTAAAGGAAAATGACTAAAAAGGCACTGACCATGTTTATGAGGAACAATTTCAGGCAACTGGTTGCTTTCTTCATAGGAATTGCTGACTAATATTTCAAAAAGTGGACGTGTCAGCAGGCTTTTGAAACTAGCAGTTAATTGGAAGGATTCCCACCGTGACTAACTGTATATGCCGATGCCTGTGAACTAAGCAGCCGCACTGAAGGTGGCGGTGTGCAATGGTAGGGTCGTGCTTGGAATGCCTGCCCTTCTGGTCTTCTAAATAAGTACTGTTTGTCACGACATACCAATTACTGCTATACTATCTCTCAAGTAAATGTTTGTTTTTTTAAAAAAAGGGTAATAAATGAAAGCAAGAGACAAGAAAACAAGTCACAGGACTGTCCTGCTACAATGCTATATGCAGTTAGATTTCTAAATTTCTATGTAAAAATATGTAATTGTTTATTCCTATTTTTAAAAATATTTTAAAAATATTTTTATTTTTTATTTATTTTTCTTCACATTCTGTAGGGATTTAAAGTTCTACGTATCAGTACTTGATGGAAAATGCCTGTTCCATGCTATGTCTAAGATGCTTAATATTCAGATAAGAGTGAGGTGAAGCTCACCTGCCTGTGTTATAGGGTAATAATATCATTAAGCTTCTCTTCTGGAGGATTAACAACTTAAGTTTGCAGACCAAAAATTAGAGAAAAAGAAGGGCTGCAAGGATAACCACATTTTGGCCCATTGAGGACTCAGGACATAAGAGAACATGTACTGTAACATCCTGTAACTTAGTTGTGTCCCATTTTTTTTTTTTTTTTTTTTTTTTTTTTTTTTTGTGGAACTGGGGATTGAACTCACACCCTTGCGCTTGCCAGGGAAGCGCTTATTCCATTGAGCCATCCTCCCGGCCCATTGTCCCAAATTTTCTGATCGAGGAGATTATGGGGCCACAGGGGAAAGTGACCAACAATGTAGAGTGTGCTTAAGGAGAGAGAACATTCTCTCAGGCTTTCACAGAGAGCAAATTGGTCAAGCAATAGCCGTGACTCATCCACATGGCTCACACTGACAAAGGTTCTACAAACTGCGGTACAGGATCTCAGGATAAATCCTGAGGGGATTTGACTGACCTTGTCAGATACAGAAGTTATATTGCTTGTTATAGAGGTCTGGCTCTATTTTGGTCTTAACCATCCAGCAGAAAAGTATACAAAGGAGATATAAAAAGTAAAGCCATATTAATATGCTGAGTTATAAAAGGCTCAAGTCAACAACTTCTGACATTGCCAATCCTACGGATAACCCCCTACTATTATGGACTACTGGACTATATTGGATTATTTTGCTGAATTCACTCACCTACAATATTTAAATGGCAATGGAATACCCATCTCTGACAAAACTAAACAAAAAAAGAGGATATAAATGAAGGACTATTTTGTATCTGTATATACAAAATAGTTAGGATAGATATACAACTACTTTCTCTTAATACAATGAGAAGAAAGATTTGTACTAACAGTGTTTGGACAGGATATCATGTCAGCATCTTGTACTATGAATAACTACTATGAAGACAACAATATGCAATGTATTAATTATTATAACTGTCCTGCTAACCTGTTTTGAAACTGTCATATTGCTATTTGTTTTTCAATAAAATAATAATTAAAAAAGTTTAAAAAGGAGAAAGAAAAGTGGACGTGAATAATATTTGAAACAGCAGTCCACAGTTGGGGAAACAGGGAGTGGCTGGGGGTTAAAGCATGTTGTGTCTGTTGAGCGCTTTCTTTTGCTTACAGTTCCACCAGGATATATCGTGGAATAATTATGCACCATGCATAACTGCAGAGGGAGGGTGAGCCCGCCCTAGTCTTCTGGCCACTAGATGGTCCCATCTGGGAGCGCGGGAGACCGTGAAGTGCACTGCTTACGACCCGTCCACACTGGAAGCTGTACCCTTACTTTGATGGCTCTCACGGAAGAAAAGCCTGCTTCATGGAGAGAGGGCACTGGAAGTGGGGGCAGGCTGAGCGGCATGTCTGTGGCCTCTCCTTCAACCCAGATGCCCTGGAGGTCTATCTACAGTTGTCTCAAATGCACTTCGAGGGCCACCAGCCTCTGTGACTTCAAGCTGTTGACCCTCCGCCAGTACAGCCGCTTCACGTGGGGTCTTCTGTGGTGGGAGGCAGGGTTCAAGCTCTGCGGAAGGCTGAGACAGATGACCGTGTGCAGCAGGGAGAAGGACGCCCCAGGCCCACTTTCCTTCAGAATCTCTGTGAAGCATCGAACATCCCAGTGTTCCTCACTGCCTGCGTCACTCCGGCTCGGCCTTGAAGTGCTCGCCTGTCATTCTACCCTAAAGTGACAGAGTTCACCAAATAGGCTGAGTAGGTCCCATGGGTAAGCAAGCTTTGTGACCCATTCTATGTCACCAAAATGTGCTGGCAGTGGTGACTTTTCTACAAGAAATATCTTGAGCAATTCTCTTAACCCAAAACTCCCGGCCAGCGCTCTCTGCCTAGAAAGCCACACCCTTCCGCATCTGTGTGCTCTGAGACGGTATCTGCGCAAGGACAGGAACAGATACTGACGCAGGACCGCCTTTTCTCTATGGATGACGCGCATGCAGAAGTGACTTCTTGGACCAGAAAGCCTTCCAGCCATGGCGGCCACTCCACTAGCGCTCTACACACAAGGTGACTGATTTAGCTCTCCTGGTCTGCAGTTATCCGAAGACTCGGACAGTTCGGCAGCTGTGGTGTGGCCGGCAACACGTGTGCACAGAACAAGTTCCCTGAAAAAGACAGCACAAAAACAAGCATGTTTGCCTAGTGTCCCTTGGTGGAAACTTGCCACCCTGGATTGCAAGTCGCTGCCCGTTACTCCTCCCTCACTGTGGTGCCTCAGCGTCCACTGCTGCTTCACCCGTGTATGTAGTTTGGTGCCAGCAAGCAAGAGAATCCCGGCTCCCCTTTGAGCCACAGCTTCTCCTAAAATTTCAGTATGAGCTGCTCTGTGGCAGGCAGGATCTGAGCCTCAGCCAGGGTAAAGGGCTGCTCAGCGTTACCAGCATGTGGCCACCAAGAATAATGCTCTTGGGGCAGACACAGCGGGTGGAGGTGTGGCCTTCAGTGGCTGGCTCTGCATAGCCCCAAAGCCTTGTCTTTTAATGCATGGCTTGTCTCCATGTGGACAAGCAGTCTGGAAGGTTCTCTGGCTTTGCTGGACAGCTGTCACCACCTATTGTGCAGACAGGGCTTGGAGAATGTGACCCACCTGCTATGGTGGCCCGTGATTTAAGTAAGATCCTCAGTATTTGCGTCTCAGCACAGCTTTCTTTGGGTTGGCGCCTCAGAGTCCTCCACTGTTTTCCGTTGGGTCTTCCCACTCCTTGAGGCTTTCCAGTGATGTTTGCTTGTTACTCATGTTGGCAAGGGCCAGCTCCGGGCCATCGAAACCGGGACTGGGGCAAGAGTGCAGTTCAGGACAGAGATGCAGATGGCGACGATTAAGACAATGGGCAGGCCATGCGCGCTGCAGTGCACACCCGATTCTGACTAAACGCTGCCGCCAGATTCAGCTGTAGAGTTGAAGCACTCCCACTCACCTGCCACTACACAACTGGATGCCGCTCGAGTGTCCCTTGCCGCTCACTGAAGGGTTTAGTAGTGTCTTCAGCGACAGGTTCCTGGAGCTCTCTCTGCAGTCGGCTCCTCTGCTGATGTCCACTCGCATTTGTAGCCGCCACCGAGGACGAGCCTCACTGCCTCAGCTCCGCTGTGGGCTGTCAGGCGTTAGATTTTCATCAGAGCGCACGACCCAGATCCCTTCTGAGTGCAGCTCACAGGAGCATTCATGCTCTGTGAGAATCGGGTGCAGCTGAGGGAGCCCAGGCGGCAGCGGCAGGGTGGGATTGCTGTGAGCACAGGTGAGGCTTCGCCGGCTCACCCACTGCTCGCCTCCTGCCGTGGGACCCACTTTCTAACAGGAACAGTGCAGGCCACTGCAGTCTGTGGTCCTGTGCACAGTAAACCCAGCACTTTAAAAAGCGCTCACGTGCCTTCCTGGCAAGGGAAAGCACATCTCACTCTGCAGGACACAATGCAGCTCTCTGCAGGAGAAGCCTCAAGTAGCGTAATTCTGAGAGAGAAAGCTAGAAATGTGCAGGGAACGTGGAGTCAGGAAACAGAATAACCAAATATATTTCAGTCATCAGAAATCCAATGCAAACCCAAGGCGCGAATGGCAGGATGACTCCTCAGCTACTCAAGAGGGCGGCGGTTCACCCCACAGTGTGGGTGTGAGCTGGCCACGCTCTTCTCTGGCCATCACCTGTGAGCCCGCGCCTGAGGACAGGGCTGAGGGAGGCCTGAGCAGGAGCTGCAGCCGGCCCTCCCGAGGGCGTCTCGTTGCACCCTGCCCACGGGAAGGCCTTCCGCAGAGAAGCTGTCGTCACCACTGCACAAATACTTACAAGCCAACAAGCCACCTCCCGCCTCTCCTTTCTAGAGCCACGCTTTGGCTGCAGCCATGCTTGGAGATGCTGACAGCCCTGGCCCTGTTGTCCGGGGAGGATGCAGGTGGCAGCTCAGGGCCCACCACCTGGGTCTGCAGCCTGATGCTCAGTTCTGTGGTCACCTTCCTGTGAGTGGCCAAGCCAGCCCCACCTGGCCCCTGCACCCCAAGGGCCTCCAGCGTGTCACTGTCTTCATTGTGTTGGGTGGAGACCTATCTGGGGGAACAGAACTATTCAAATGTGCCTGCAGTCATCACAGCGGACTTATCAGGTGGGCTTACGCCACGTGTGGTTTACAGGTAGATGCCCCCCAAGGCCTCCCACACTCATAGGAAGGCAGTCGGGTCACAGGGCTCCTGACTGACTTGCTGTCAGCAGGGTCAGGTGAAGAGGCGGGCCACTGTGGCTGTGACCGGAAGGGCTTATCGCCCTCTCTGGCTCCTTCCTTGGCTCCCTGCTTCCTGTCCACCATTCCTTGGGCAGCCCTCCTCTGCCATGCCCCTCTGCCACACTGACCTGCCTTGGAGCCGGCTGGCTATGGCCTAAAACCTCTACTGAGTCACAATGAACCTCTCCTCTCTCAAGTGGTGGGCATCAGGTGTGGTGTCCCCAAGATGAAAAGCGTGACTCAGGCAGCGTCCGAGCTGGATGACCCCGCACAGCTGTCCCACGCCGACAGCCGGAGCACCTGACAGCTGGAAGCCGCAGAGCAAGGGGGCCCCAGGGTGCTGCCCCTGTTGCAGGCCGAAGGAGCAGAAGCTCTGGGGTCACTGGTGCCTGTCTATACTGGAAGCAGAAGAAGCCAGTGTGACTGCGCAGCCCATGGCAGGAGCCAAAGACATGCGTGATGCATGGCCCAGGCAGCGTGAGTGTGTGGGCCCCGGGCCGCCTCTGTGTGTCTTCTGGCCCAAGTGTGCTGGCCAGACCGCTGCCCCTGAACTTCCCCCATCCCCTCTTCCCGTCCAGTCACCCACCGTGCATTCTCGCAGGCTCAGCGCTTTCCCACTGCCCCAGTGCCACGGAGCCCACGGAGTATGTGGGTTTTATTCAAAGCTGCATTCAGAGCTGGTTTACAGCAGGTATCTGACAGTTCCTGTCTCTCTCCTGGCCCCACTGGACTGTGGGCTCCTGAATAAAAGAAAGGGGGCTGGAATGGGCATTTCCTTGGGCATCGGAAACTGAAAGTAAATTATGCCACATCCTAACCCTTATTTTTCCAGAATTACTTTTCATCTTGAGACAGGGTCTCACTGAGCTACTGAGTTGCTGAGGCTGGGCTTGAACTTTCTATCCTCCTGCCTAAGCCTCCCAGAGTGCTGGGGTTATAGGCATGTTCTGCCCTGCCCAGTCTTGAAGGGGTGTTTTCATTGAAGTGCCTTACTGTCCAGAACAAAGTCGGCGGCCAGTTTTCTGTCCAACAGATTATTTAGTGGGTCTGAGGGATCCCAGAGGCCAACTGAGTGTCCTGGAAGCCCTGGTTCAGCTGGGTGCAGTGCAACCAAAAGGGAGCCATAGGGACGGGGAGCCACAGGAAGCCCGGGAGCAGGTGTCTCTGAGGACCCAACTGGCAGGAGGGACAGCAGCCATCACCAGGTACAAAGGAGAGGAGGACACGCCACCCACGTACCATTACCCTGGCTCGGCATCAACAGGCCCTGGCAGGTGTGTGCTGGCTCAGGCCCAGACCAAGGCGGTGGCTGTGCCCTCCAGAGTGGTGGGGCTGCCCAGGATGGGCGCTGCGGTGGGAACGGAGGGGCAGAGGCCCAGCCCCGTGGATGCTGCAGTGCTGCTGATTGTGACACCACCCTGGGATGGAAGGGCAAGTGCCCTTGAGCAGGCACTGCCGGGAAGGTGCAGCAGGGAGCACTTGCCACTGGGTCCTGGACAGACACTGTGAACCCCGTGTTGCTCACGATGTCCCGCTGTGCCTGAGGACAAAGGGACACCCATGTCCCCCGCGCCCACGGAGAACCTCGGTGCAGCTGCTGGGCTTCCACCTGCTCATCTAGCTGGGCCTGGCCGGCCACGGGCCAGGCCATCTCCAGGTGCACTGTGACTTTCCCATCCAGATTCCTGTCTCAGCATGGGCCAACTGTTCAGGGCCTCAGTCACGTGCGTGATGGCTCCAGCAGCCCCTCTGGGCTGTGGCCTGTCACCAGCTGTCACTCAAGGTCCTGGACAGGGATGGCAGGAGCAGCTGTCAGGGTCATCCTACCTTATGACGCCAGGCTTAGCCCAGGGGACAGTGTTGGGACTGTGCCTTGCAGGCCAACAGCCTCCACCGGTGTCCCCTTGGGGACTATGGACAAGGCTCGGTGCCTGTGCCCCACCTGTCCATGTCTGTCACTGGTCAGTGACCTCTGGGGCTGGCAGCCAGTGTCCCTGCTGAGCAGGACTTCGGCAGTGGCTCCTTCCCCCAGGGACAGGTGTCACAACTCCAGACATGTGCCTCCTTCCTGGCCAGGCATGGAAGCGGCTTTCATTTAAGCAACCCCCTGGGGAGCAGTGCCACTTTGGAAGCAGAGGCAGAGGCAGAGATGAGGCAGAGCGGAGGCAGAGCAGAGGAGCATCTGGAGGATCCCGGGCGTGCTGAGGACATTTTCAGAGGGACAATGAAACCAAAGGGCCGGGGAGGGTCCCTGGCTTGGGCCACAGGCTGTGTTCGGCAAGCATCCGCTAGGAGTCTGTCTGCTGTCCCATCTCCCCTGGCTGTACTTTTCTCTTTCACGTTCACGCAGCCCCTCTTCCTATCCCCTCCCTCCAGCCCCTCACCCCCAATCCTGTGCGATCCTGTGCGCTCTCAACTCCCTGCCCAAACTTGTTGGAACAAACAGATCCCAAACCAAAGCCAGTCATTTACACGCTAGCGTCAACAAGGAATGGGCGGTTCTGGCTCTGGGCGAGGTTTGCCCCACTAGGCCCCGTTGTTTCCACGCTGGAATTGGCAGTGAGCAGCTGCTTAGAGTAGTTGCTCTCCCTGGAGGAGGCTGTGCACACGCGCATCAGAAATGTTCACACACTTATGCGCGGGAGCCCCATGTGAAACGCTCCTTCGGGGGGGGGGCTGTGGCGCGGTGGGGAGGAGGTGCAAAGCTGTCACTGGCTGCGCTGGCTCCTCCCCTCAGCGGGTGCCAACGTGCTAAGTGTGGATGGGCCCCTTGGCTGCGTGGCTCCCCCAGTGGGGTCTGGTAGCTCTGTGTCCCTTGGGACCTGCCACACAGATGCCTCGCTCCGCCACTGGAGGAGAGCTTGAGGCCCCCTCTCTGAGTCTGGCACCACCTTCTAGGACCACGTTCCTTGGGCGTCTTTTGGCATCACCCTCTAAGACCACATTCGGGCGCCAGGGGCACCAGGAAAGCCGCGGTTACCAGTGCTGGGCTCTGGGGACCTCTCTCTGTGTCTGCATAACGCTTTGCAGCTTGAAAAGGAACTTCCGTGCCGGGCACAGGGGCATATACCTCAACCCCAGCCCCGGGGAGGCTGAGGCAGCCCGGGCACCGAGTGCCAGCTGAGTTCCATACCAGCCTGTCCTACACAGGGAGACCCCGCCTCGTAAAATGGAAAAAAGTAAAGAGCGAGATGACCTCTCGCTCTGCCGTTACTCCTCAGTCTATGTTTTAACCCTAAACCACCGGGGCTCTTATGGCAGCCCCAGGGATGCTGCAGAGAGGGAGCCCGCTCCTGATGCCAGCTGGCAGGGGCCAAGTCCTCTGGGGCAGGACCCGCATCTGCAGCGCCCGTCCACAGAGGAGGTGCCAGGGGAGGGGACTGCGTTCCCTTCTGTGGGGTGTTGGCCTGGGAGGGCCGACGGGGAGCCTTGAGCCAGAGCCAGAGCCGCAGGCTGGATCCCCCAGGCTTCCGCACCCTTGGGGAGACCTGGCATCTCTGCGTGGGCAGCCCCTGTCACCCCAGGTGCCCCAGGCTCAGCTGGGGTCTGCCAGAGCTCAGCTTCTCTTTAACCATCAGCAAGCCCAAGCTGCCAGCGTGGCATCCTGACAAATCACGCACAGAACGCCACTCCTGCCCCCTCGCGCGCGCCTGGTGAGGGAGGGATGGAGATGAGGGTGGAGATGCGTTCAGCGCCGATGCCCTCGAGAAATGGTCAGCGTCGCTGGCCGTTGGAGCGATGTGAAGCAAAGCTGCGCTGGAGTCCACCTCCCTCCAGAAACAGCGGTCTCGAAAGGCAATCAGAGAACACTACCCGCTGGCGAGGCAGCTGGGAAAGAGCCTCCCGCACCGTCGGCCGGGAGGTAGCTTTCGCAGCTGCGGTGGAAGTCGGTGTGGAGACGGCTGGAAAGGCCAACACTCAGCATTCCCTCCAACCCGGGTACCCCCCTTCTAAGCTCCCCCCAAAACAGCTAAAGATGGGGCGCCACGGGATCCATGCTTACCACGTGCACAGCGGCACGCGTGGCGCTCGGGAAATTCTGGACGCGGCCGGAGCGCCCATCAGCCGAAGGACCGCAGCGGAACGCCAGCCCCCAGGTGCTTGTGACCCATCGGTGGGGAACGGATGCCCCGGCCCTGCAGTTCCGTGAGGCCAATCCGGTACAGAAGGCTCAGGTATCGCTGCTGCTCTCCCACACAAACGCGGCACAGAAAGAACGCAAAGAGCAAAGCCAAGGCGCAGTAGAGCTGCGTGCGTGGGCGGCCGGTTTCCCCAGGAAGAGAGGAGGCCGCTCACAGGCGACCGCGAGCACGCGGTGGTGAGAGCTAGCGGGCCGAGAGCAGGCCTCCAGCAGGAGGGAGCGCCCGCCGGGCAGGCGGCAGCGCTGCGGCGCAGCTGTGGCCGCTGAGCTCCGGGGACGCTGGGGCTGGGCTGCTTGGTGCCCAGGCCTCTGAGGGTCAGGACGTCTCACTTCTCGCTGCCGCTGTTGCGGTCCGCAGCGTGTTCACGTCACAGCTGACGCGGGCCAAGTGAATCTTTGAAGCCTGTCTTGCGGCGCCCCACCCCATGGCCAGTGGGGGACAGGCGTGGCCCCCCCCACAGTGATGACCCAGGGGATCTGGCCACTCTGGTTTCCTTTTGTGTTTGTTTTTGGTTGTTCTGTACAGAGAGAGCTGCAGCCGCCGGGCCCTGCCGAGGACAGAGGCAATCTGCCTTCTTCCCTAGGAATTCCTGGTCCTCTGCCCAGCTCACTCTCACGCCCCGGACTTGCTGGGCATTAATGGCGTTTGTATGTGGGGACCCAGGCTTGGAGAGGCTTGGAGGGCACTATGGCCGGTGCTGTCAGGCCCCACCAGCTGGGTCTGCCTTCTTATGACCTGGAGCACAGACAGGAGGCATTTCCTGGCCCAGGAGCCCAGCCCACTCCCCTTCGTTTAGCATCTGCAAGCAGCAGGGTAAATTTGCTGTCCGGCAGCAGCTGGTCCAGGCTCTGCGCTGCTGGACCAGCTGCTGACCTACTCTCAGCCTCTCCATCCAACCTGCAGCAGGAAGACAAGGATAGCCTGATTCCTCAAGGTCACTGAGAGGTTAAAGTAAGGTGGAAAGTGTCCAACACCCAAACCCCTCCTCAGGCATCCTGTCCACTCCGTGCCCACCCTCTGTCTCAGGACCACAGCTAAAGTTCACCTCTCCCCTTGCCCCTGATGCCAAGCAGCTGCTATCAATGAAAATGCCCTCCCTTTGGCGCCTTGCTGCTGTGGAAGAAGATGCAGTAGAGTATGCTTTCTGTGGGGACCTGTGGAGAGGATCCTTCACCCTCTGAGGAAGAGGGTGCCCCCTGAAGGCACCAGGCTGGACCTGTGGGTCATGTGTGGGGGGAGGGTAAGGGCGGGCCCAGGGCTGGAGGGTGGCAGGCCCCTGTGTGGTCTGGAGAATCCAGGCTGGGGACAGCACCGGGCTGTACTCTGTCCCTGGGGAGTGTGGCAGGACAGTGAGTTTGGGTCCCCAGAGAGAGGTGAGCAGGAAGCAGGAGCGGGGCAGGGCCGCACATGCAGCTGTTGTTACAACTGCTATTGATTCTTGCCACTAACCCGGTCACTTTATCCCAGGAAATCTCAGAATAATGCAATTATGGAAGCTAATCTGGAATCGGGCACTGGAAAAGAGAGACTTAAAATCATCGAGAAGCCACCCCGTCTTCTTTATTTTCCTATCAGCTAAGATTTCATTTTCCACTTGCTTTCCTCCCACCCCCAGTTCTCTTTCTCCAGTCAAAATAAATTCCCCTTAGTGTGCACCTCTCACCAGGGGTGAGAATCGCGCCTTGGGGTAAGTTCTGCGCAAGGCTGGCTTTCTCCTGCGATTTGTTTTTATTTTCCCTCATCGTTATCTGCGAGGACTCTGGAGTCACCCTCCCCAGGATACTCCTTTGCTTCCCATCCTAGAATTTTCCAATGAGGTAGGAAATGTTGGGTGTTCTGGACGTAGTGCAAGACCCTCGCCAATAAGAAAGAAGTTACAGCAGAACAAGCTCAGGCCAGCGTCTTTCCTCACCCCAGGATCTGGACCCCACTGATGGCTTCCTTGTTCCTGTTTTGTTTGGGAGACCGAGGAGACCCCTGAGTACCATGCTCTGTCCATGTGTGATGCCTGGTGTCTCTAGCCGGTGTCAGGGCAAGGGCAGGTAGGCCACAGGGTCTTCCTTGGGCTCTGCCATGAGCCCTGCAGGTGCCAGCCAGGGAAAGACAGGCTGAGGTGGTATCCTGCAGTGCCACCAGGGAAACTGAGTCAAGGCATGTGCACTGCTTTGGCATGGTCCCATGTGGCCACAGATCCACCCTTGCCCATCGGAGGGAGGCCAAGATGAGATGGAGCCTACCTGGAGATGGCCCTGCCTAGATGAGAGCCTCTGGGCCCTGGGGTTGGTTGCCCCGGGAGGGGATGCCCTGGGGGTCTCACCAGCCTCCTGTCTGAAGTCTTTCCTGCACTGCCAAACCCATGGAGACTTGAGCCACTAGGTTTGCCTCCTCCCTCACTCTCGCCCAGATTTGTGCAGAGACAAGAGTGACCCCAAGATGCTGCAGGCCTGGGACTGTGGAGCAGGGGCCAGTTTTCCTGCGAGTATGAGTACTAAGTGGCTTCTTCCTGAGGTGCCACCCATGTGCCACCTCTCCCATGCCGTCCCTCTGGCTGCTGCACTGTGTCCTGCAACCCACATCTGTGGCTCTCTGTCCATGGTGCCAGCTGCCATGGGACTTGGGAAAGGGGTGCCAGCTACCTGCCCATGCTGCCCAGGGTCCCCCAACCCTGGCAGGAAGAGTACGCAAGCCAGGTTCTTGGGGTGGCCTGCCTGGAGCCCCCACGGCCCCTGTCTGAGGCCTCTAAGAGCTGAGTCTGGGGTGGAGCCTGGGACTTGCTGTCCGCAGAGGCCACTTCTCCTGCCTCCATCCTCCCAGACTGAGTTGGGACCAGAATCTGCAGGGCAGGCCAGGGTGCTCCGGGAGGAGGCCCCCCAGGAGGACCCATGAGGACACAGACTGCCCAGGTTACCTCCCAGTGGCCATGCGTGGAACTGCGGCAGCTGCGGGACAAGGCCAGAGGACCCGGCAGAAGGGCGGCTCTCCTCCCACTGGGTTTTTATTAATACCCTGGCCTTTGCTTGGATTTCCCCCAGTAAGCAAGGGAACAAGATAAAAATTCAAAACACCTGGTGCTTCAAAATGTACTCATTTTATTTAAAAATGCGGCTAATAAAGGCGATGGAGCAGAGCATGAAGTCCAGATGAAGCCCAGCTGCCCTCCAAGGGACACGTCCCCATCGCTCTCACCCCTGTGGGGAGGGGTCGGTAGGGCGGGGCCCCACACAGATCCCACCACAGCCTGCCCTTGCAGCCCCAGCAGCCCCACGAGGATGCTCCCCAGTGCGTGCAGGGTGTGCAGCAGGCTGTGGGCTTGATTCTCGGGTGGGGATTCTCGGCGGGCCATGCAGGCCACGAGCTCCACTCCAGCAAGTCGGGAGGACCCTGGCTTTTATTCTTGCATCTCTCAGCCTGGGGACCAGACTTGGGTGCCCACGCCTGTTTCTGGGCCACGTTTGCACAGGCGCCAGCAGGGATGTGACAGCTGCTCGTCCCGGGATTTCTGTCCAGGGCAGACTAGGAGCTCAGGGGAAACCCATAGGAACCCCACGGAGCTGTGGTCAGTGGTTGGCACCCGATAGCTTCCGAGGGAGACCCAGCCGCCACGGGAGGGGTGTGGGTCTGCGTAGCTGAGGAGGGCACACGGGGAGGGCAGAGGGGTCTGCGTAGCTGAGGAGGGTGCAGGGGGAGGGCAGAAGGGTCTGCGTAGCTGAGGAGGGCGCACGGGGAAGGCAGAGGGGTCTGCGTAGCTGAGGAGGGCACACGGGGAAGGGCAGAGGGGTCTGCGTAGCTGAGGAGGGTGCAGGGGGAAGGCAGAGGGGTCTGCGTAGGTGAGGAGGGCACACGGGAGGGCAGAGGGGTCTGCGTAGCTGAGGAGGGCACACGGGAAGGCAGAGGGGTCTGCGTAGCTGAGGAGGGTGCACGGGGGAGGGCAGAGGGGTCTGCGTAGCTGA
>NW_004524791.1:1492946-1511463 GCF_000260255.1 Octodon degus
GTGCTGGGTTTCTCAGGTTCGGCTCTGCCGCTCCCCATGGGGCTGCTAGTTGGTGAGTGTGAGCCCAAGCAGCTACCTGTGGGTGTACCTGGCCCCAGCCTCCCTTGCTGTGTGTCCTCGAGAAACCCTGCTACCTCTCTGTGTCAGGAGGATGGCACACACGGAGTGAGTGCCCTCCACAGAGTGCCAACATTGGTTCCCAGTCACAGCACTCAGACAGCTCCACTCCCCCCCTTGGTGACGGTAGTGACAGGACGACCCTGGGGGTCGACGGGGCACACCCTGCCCTGGCTGCATCTCGGGCACTCAGACTACAGGACAGGACGGGTCCTAAACACAGATGGGTCTCTGCTCCCTCTGTGCCCCGGGAACCTAGAGACGCAAGCCTGGATTGCTGGGGCAGGGTATTCTTAAATTGCTGAGCACCACCCCAGTGCCGTTCTAGAGCAGAGAATAAATTAAACTGTGGCACAGGTAAAACAAGCCCTCGGTGACCGCTCCTGGGTAAGACTCATGAAGTCGAAGGAGAGGAGCAGCAAGCTAAAGAAGCAGAGCCTGGCTAGGGGCGGTGGCGTCCCCCTTAATGCCAGTCCTGGGGGGCTGATGCGAGAGGACCAGGGGCCGGTGTGGACTACATTACAAGACGGTCTCCAAAAGCATGCATTAGTCTCTGTGTGGCGCTGGGACAGGCGTGAGTGTTCCTGCGCAGTTAAGTGGCCCCTGGCCAGGAGCGAAGCTTGGTCTCTCCAGGCCTTCTCCTCACTCCACAGGGAGCGCCAGTTTCCCCTGCTGCCCTCTGAGGAGGTCATGACAAAGCCCGCAGGGGACCCTGGGTGATGGGCCCATGTTGAGGCAAACTGTGTCCTTCGGGGTCTGAGATTGGCCCTCCAGAGGATGGGTTGGACAGGCAGGCTTTAGCGGGGGACCAGTGTCCCTGGCAGGTCCCTACAATACCTGCTACCCGGCATGTCAAGTGCCACCCACCACTTCTAAGACAGCCACTTCGCGTGACACTGTGCCCTCCTGTGCCTGCTGAGCCCCTTGGACGGCCCTCCAGCGCAGAGCTGCCAGTCCCCAGCCAGAAGTGGGTGGGCAGAGAGTGGGCAGGGCCTCCCCTCTCCACTGGGCGCGAGGGAGGGTGGGGGTGTGTGGGGGGGGTCAGACGCTGTCCCTTGGTCCAGGTGCTGACCGGAAACCAGAGCCTGGCAGAAGTGCTCGGCCTAATCAGCTCATCCCGCAGAGGGGATGAGAGGCAGCTGCCCTGCAGGGTTGCCTGCAGGCCAACGGGTGGGCAGGCACCTGCGGGTGGGAGCTCTCTGGGAGGTCTGTTGTTCTCCCTCATGCCCACCTGCCTCCTTCTCCCCCCCTCCCTCCCTCTCTTCCTCCCTTCCTCCTTCCCTCCCTCCCTCCCTCCCTCCCTCCCTCTCTTCCTTCCTCCTTCCTTCCCTCCTTTCTTCAAAGGGGGCGCTGGCCACCGTGACCACTTGTTCCTTCTCAACATCCGCCACCGGCAGCCCTGGGTCACCAGCAGGAACCCAAACCTCTTAGGTGGCCCACGTGACCCTAGGGCAGTTGGGGCCATCACCTGATCTGTCACCTCTGATGCTGCTGTCAATTCAAGGATGAGGATTCAAGGATGGGAATGGTCCTCTCAGAGCAAGCTCAGGACTGTGGGGGAGCCCTGGCACTGCTGGGCCCCACCTGCTTAGCCCGGGGATCTCATTCTCAGGGAGGGGCTGCCACAGCGAGGGAGGCAGGCCCTGGAGAGACAGTCCACAGCCAGACCACCCAAGACTGCGGCCCGCCCTGTCCCTGGACGACCCTGGCATCTGGCCGCACAGTCCCCTCCACGGTCACGCCGGCCTGACGCCTGCTTCTGGTCCTCCCGAGAGTCCTCCAGGCTACTTTTCAAGGTCATGGACAGCGAGCACAGGCTCCTTGGCTTCCAATTGAGCTCACCTGGAAGTACCTCACTCGAGAGTTAGCTTTCCCTCTTTCCTGTTGGGTTCCAAACCATTTCAGCAACACCACTGAAAACTAGACTTCCAGGCTGCCTGAGGAGGAGTGCTCATTGGTCAGGACGGCTTGGCGCTCTTCACGTCACTGTGCGCCTTGGGAAGGAGTAATGTGACGCTCCCGTGTTTCCCTTGAGACTGAGTGTCACACGAAAGCATCTGGAATTCAGAGCGCCAGCTGTAGGGCTGCCCTCGAATGGGACGGAGGTGGTGTTTGGTTCAGTTCTTACAGCCGCTTTCCTGCCGCCCACTGGCTGATCGGGACAGGCAGGGACTGACAGACCCAGCAGGCAGGCAGCTCCAGGCCGCAGGCGAGTCCCCCTCTGCGGCACCACCTGGGGGCCCACCCCCGTCCCCGCTGGAGCCCACTGCCTGCACTCGTGCTCCCTGGGATATGAGGGCATGGTCACAGACCAGGATGGGAGAGAACCGTGGCCTTCACTGGCCTCTGGCTGGAGCGCAGCCCTGGCTCCAGGCGTCCACATGCCCTGCAGCCTGCGATCTGATGTGTCCCTGTTGGGTTCCAGCTGGGGCTGTCTCAGGGCTTTTCTTTCCCATGGAACTGTGGTAGCTGTCACCTCTACAGGAGAGGAGGGTGAGCGCTCTATGTCACTGGTCTCCCCTGGGGTGGGGGGCTTGGCACATTTCTGTGTGGTGGATTGCTTCCTGCGCGTGCTCATGGAGCAGGGGAAAGGCTTGGTGCTGAGAGGCCCTGCAGGCTTCCTTGGCATCCAAGGGTGCTAGCCTAGCAGGACTCAGACTTGGCTCAGAGACTCGTTCTGTGGCTCGGCCAGCAAGAGGAAGCCAGGAGGATGGCCGTGGCTGAGTCTCATGGCCAGTGTCACAGGTGACTCCAGTACCAGGCCACAACCCAATGGAGGGGCCAGGACACAGAGTGGCAAGGAAGTGCATGTGGTGAGCACCATGAGGACACTGCTGTGGGAGGCAGGGCAGGAACAGGGCAGTGGGAGGTGACTGTCACCCAGCGCCGACATCCAGAACGGTCCCAGGGCAGCAGGATGGGCTGTGTATGTTGGGTGCACAAGCTCTTCTCCGACTGTCCTTGTGCCTGAGCACTGCAGCTGGGGGTTTTACAAGGGGAACAGTACACTACAGGATGCATGGTTTATAAGATTATTTTAGAATGTGTTGCCCAAAGAATCATATACAAAGAATACAGGAAATCTATCCACACACTAAAGAACAAAGAACCCAGCTGAAGGCCTGAAGCCTAATATCCAGCACGAGTCCAGCTGAAAACCTAGAGCTCACAGCAGTGCCCCCCACAAGGCCAGCCGGAGGCCTTGAGCCCACGACAAAGTCTCATGCAGGCAGCTTCCCTGATCTGTGCCGGGAAGGCCCAAAGGTCAGCGGTGAAAGCTAGAAAGTCTGTGCCAGCGGGATGGAGGATCTGAGCCAGCAGGCTGAGGGGTCTGCACTGGAGCCAGGAGGCAGCCACGCTCAAGGCAAGCACAAGAGCTCCCCAAAGGTGCTGTAGCCGTCCTCAGCGGCAGTGAGGTCCCGAGCTCCTCCAGCAATGAGGAGAGCCGAGTTCCCACCAGGAAAGCCAGCACGACAGGCTTCCCCGTGAGGCTGAGCAGTGCCCCAGCCTCCACTCCGGAGCCAGGAAGCGATGCTCAAGGTGAGGACCAGAGGAACCCCAAAGTGAACCGCAGCCATCCTCAGTGACAATGAGGTCCAGAGCTCCTTCTCTGGACAGCCAAATCATCAGGAAAGCCAGCATGATGCGGACCCCTGCAGGACAGCCCAGGAGAGCCAGCACCTTCCCACAGTTCCAACAGCTTCTCCAAACAGCTTCTGCAAAACAGCCTCAAACAGCTCCTCCAGTTCTGTCTCTTAGGCGGCGGGCACTACCCTCAGGTGGGCCTCCACCCCCAGCACCACACTAGTTGACCACCAGTTGGCATCCGCCACACTGAGTGTCCCTGAAACAGCCCCGCCCAGCTGCAGGGCCACATCAACCTGAGCAGAAAGAGCGGGGGAAGCACTGGGACAAGGGGGTCAGGATATTGCCAAGGGCTGTGCCCTTCACCCCTGTTCCCGGGAAAGCAGAGAGAGGCCCAGGATCTCTCTAAGTAGTGGCATGGGCTAAACTCAAGGGTCACATCCTCACCCGTACCTTTGGGTAAGTTTTCCTATTCCACTTGCTGAGAATTGGCCCTGTGTGCATGCACATGCACACGCACACACATACGTGTGCATGCATGTGCATACATATACACAGGCACACATGCATGTATGCAGACTTGTACACCCACGTGCTGGGCAGACACTGCTCCTCCTACCTCTGCCTCTGCCTCGCTCCCGCTCTGCCTTCAGGAGGGATATTTACAGTTTTTTAATAACTTGGCCCAGTGTTAATTAAACTCCTCATGCCAGCCCCCGAGACCATGGCCCGCAGCTGTCCTCTCCTGCCCCTGAGCCACAGTGCTGCACGTGCCACAGTGGTGACCTCATGGTCACTGTCTCTGTCCATGATTAAAAGAAAACACACACAGGGCCATCCCGGGCACCACCAAACGTGGAGTGAGACCCAGGGACCAGTTTGTGGTCACTTAACTGGGATTTGATTTTTTTTTGGGGGGGGGGGAACTGGGCATAGAACTCAGGCCCTTGTGCTTGCCAGGGAAGCACTTATTCCACTGAGCCATTCCCCAGCCCCTTTAACTGGGATTTGAAGTTCAGGCCCTGCACTGGGGTTGGGAGTGAGGGTGGCGAGTGAACAGATTCCCTTCCTGCCCAAGGCCCCAAGCTGCTTCGGGAGGCAGGGGCGTTTGTCCAGAAGGGAGAAAATGCTGCCATCGGAAGCTCCCTCTAAGTCCCCCCGTCTTTTCCTGAACTCTACCTGCTCAGGACTGTCACTGAGTCCAGCCACATCTGAGCCACCAGCCACCCTGGAGGGGCGAGGGACACATGGTCACGGCTGCCAGTGCAGGCAGGGGAGGGCTCGCGGGGCTTGCAGGGTCCTGCAGCTGTCCCATGTCCCCGGGCCCCTCCTGCTTCGCGCTCTGAAGTGGGGCTGTGACTCTCAGCAGGGCACTGACCTTCCTTCCTCATTGCTCGCCCCAGTGCCACTTGGGGCCTTCTGTATGGAGGGTCTGTCCCTGTCCCATTTTTATTCAGCCACTCGAGGGCCCTGCTTGGACTGTGGGTGCTTGGGAAGTGTCTGGACAACAGTCCTGATTTATTTCATTCTGGATCTGCCCACTCGGGGTCTTCCTGGTTCTTCACGTCCCTGCCAGTCTCGGCGTCCATCTCTGGTTCCCCTCCAGTGATGCTGATCCATCCCACAGGAGTGGGATGTGGCAAGAGTGCCCGGGAAGACAGGACAGGCAGAGCATGCCGTGGCAGCCAGGCATGTGACAGCCTGAGGCCTGGGCCAGGAGCCCCGGGACTGCCCTCCACTGGCCAGAGGAGCTGACCTGCAGCGGGAGAGGCCTCCTGCACTGCTGCCCCGTTCCCGAGGAGGAGGCTGCACCTGCTGCCCTGCATCCCCATCTGCTGAGTCCCAACAAAGGGGCTGGTGTCTGGGGCCTGCACCTCCTTCCTTGCTGATGGGGCTCTGTCTAAAGTGACTGACTGATGGTGGCAGGGCTGCTCCAGCTGGAGCGAGGACATTCAGGGGCGAGGCAGGACCCCCACCGCCTTCTGAGGCATAGCGAGCCCAGTGGTGACAGGGCTCGGGGCCACAGTGTGGCTTCCCCCAAGTCTTCCCCTGCGGCACACTCAGGCCACCGCCCCCTCTGGGCAGGATCTGGGCACTTGTGAAAGAGCAGGAAGGGACCTCCATGTGACCAGGCCCACAGGTGGCCAAGAAATTTGCTTTCTCATAGCCTGGGAGCTGTGGGGCCCAGGACTGTGGCTTGGCAGAGAGGAGATGAACCGTTCTCCTCCAGTGCTTCATCCCTAAGTGGACTTTAGGAATCATCCATGAAATTTCCTTTGTGCTCAAGGCTGGGCCTAGTAAAAGTGTTCGGTCATTTTTAGCAAGTCCTATTAAAGAGTAATTTTGGGTGGAGGAGCAAAGGACGTAGGGGCTCTGTGTGAAGCGAGAGCTCCGAGGTCTGAGACACAGGGAGAACTCTTGGAGCATCCGGGCTCCTCGGACGTGCCAGGAACGAGTGCAGACGAGCTTCACATGCAGTGCTTCCCAAGGGCCGGGCATCTTCGCGCTGGTTGGAGCCAAATCAAACTGCCAGGTTTATAAATCAGGCAAGCGGGAGGAGGTCAGGGATGCCTTGGTTCCAGCCACACACACACTGCTTTATTCTTGAAAGCCAGTGAGATGATTAGTGACGTCCCCACTTCACAGACGATTGAAATGGAGCTGGCCGAGGAGGTGGTCGGCCAGCCACGCGAGGCGCAGAAGGGTGGGACGCGGCAGGGTGGGGCACGGCAGGGTGGGGCGCCCTCAGCTTGCACACTGGCCTTCCGGACGCGTGTGACGGCCGCCTGGATGGTTGTGCAAGCCAAGGAAGCCCTTGCACGCAGTGCGTTGATCGTGGGACACCCCAGCCACCCTGCCACGCAGCACAGTGCCCTCCACGCTGCTGTGCTCAGGATGTGCAAAATCCTGGGTCCCCCGAATCCCTAAAGCCCTGCCCATGGAACCCGGTGCCACAGGCCTGCCAGCCCATCTCTCAGGGAGGCTGAGGCAGGCAGGTCGCAAGTTCACGTCTGACCTGGACAACTTAGCAACTGAGTTACTCCCTGTTTCTAAAAACTAAGTAAAAAGTGAGCTGGGGTTGTAGCTCAGGGTGAACACCCTGGGTTCGGTTCCACTACCACAGAAAAAGGAAGGAAGCAAAGCCAGCACGACTGAGAAATTCTCAAAGTTTGGTTTTAATTTATCTAAATTCAAGTACCACACATGCCCGGGGCCACCGGATTGGACAGGGTGGCCACTGCTGCAAAGCCACTCAAAGCCGCAGCGCAGTAGCTCAGAACCGAGCCCCCAGGCCAGAAGGCAGGGCTCAAGTCCAAGAGGGGGTCTACAAGCAGAGAGGCTCCTCCTGGCCCCTTTCCCCTGCCCTTCCTGTTAATAGGGACCCCCCCCCCCAGGACTCCTCACAGCAGGACTTTGGGAGCCTCCAGGCTGGCACAAGGCACACAGGATGACACTACAGGTGACACCTGGAGACAGAGGCAGCGACTCCACAGCTGTCATCAGGACCTTCTAGACCCAGTCTGAGGGAAGTGTGGGTGCCAGTGGAGAAGGCCCCAGAGCTCTGTAACCATGGAGACCCCAGGAGCTGTGTGGGAGGGTCTGCAGCCTCAGGCCCTCCAGGGGTCGCAGGGAACAGAGGGACCGAGATAGCGCCCGGCCTGCATGTGCAGCCCCAGCCCAGCCTTGCTGCAGGAGAGCAGAGAGCAATCTATTCTCAGGTGGTGGAGGAGGAAAGGACGTTTTGGGGACAAGAGGGGACCTGAACTGTCAGGCCTCAGGAGCTGACCCAGGGAGCAGGTTTCGTCGTGGCTGTCCCAATGTGTTACTGTCACCTTCTGCATCCTCTTCTCCCCTGCAGGTGAGGGGAGGCAGGGTGGGCTCTGTCTCTTCCATCTTCTATGGGTTTTATGCAAAGGGGAACAGGGCAAGGCTCGGGGAGCGCAGCTGGGGGAGCAATCATCTTGAGGACCCTGTGGCTGGTGGGTCGGAGTCTCAGGACTGGGCCCGAGGCCCCGGGGCCGTCACCCTTGCTTGGGGCAGCTCAGTGCCATCATGGGATGACAGCTTTGGGTCCTTCCTGGGGTCACTGCACCGTTCTGGGTGACCTCATCATGGGTGGCTGGGAGGCCCTGCTTTTCCAGGCATCAAGGTGGCTGTGGGTTCCAGATGGTGACCAGAGACTTCTAGGCACCACTCCAGGGTGTCTGGTGGGGGCAAAAGCCAACAGGTGGCATCCCTGCCCATGCTGGGGACTGCGTCCATTCTTCTCCTGCTGGTGTCCTCAGAGCTGGGGGGTGAGAGGGGCCGGGCCGCGGGGGCCTCACAGAGCCACCTGAGTCCCCACAGGGACCTGACCCAGAGCACCTGGGTGGCCAGAAAGACAGTGCCCTATGCCGGATCACCATCCATGTTCCTCCTAACAGTGGTGCCCAGCATGGTCAGAGTCGCCGTCCGGGCTTGCTTTAGGGAATCAAGTTCTACAGCAGCACACACAGGGAAGCGGAACTGGCACAGCAGGACAAGAGCTCGGTTCATCTGCAAGTGACAAGGACTGAAGAGTCTGGGAGACTCGGCAGAGGACCAAGTCCAACACCACCCTGACAGCCAAGTTTCACCCTAAAGCCTGCACCTCCTTGGGCTTCCCTTCTGCAGTCTCCGCCGGTAGTTCTGTGGAAGGCAGGGCGCGTAGTGACGCGCCCCCCAGGAGATGCGGTCACCCTGCGGCCCCGCAGGCAGCCAGGCTAGCACTTGAGGGACCCTGCTGCAGAGCAGAGCGGCTCCCATGCTGGGTGTGGTCTGCGGGCGCCATGAAAGGCAGGCCGTGTCCACAGAGCTGCTGAGACGGCCAGCCCAGCGCCAGGCAGCCGAACCTGCAGGCAGCGTCAGAAACGCGCCTTCGTTCAGCGTCCACACAGAGCAACTGCGCAGATCGCAGCCGCCTCCCACCCCACCTCAAGCCCTTCCTCTTCGTTATGATGGCTTGATTGATGATGTCACGACACGGCCCGTCAGCCCTTAATTAAAACCATGCTGCAGTGCTAAGCTCATTTGGAGACTGAAAGCCAGGGCCATCCAGGGAGGCCACTGCGGGGTGACAGGGCCCTGTGGGCTCCTGGCGTCACCGTGGGCTCCAGGAAGAGTGCAGAGGGTCTCAGAGGCCGCAGAGACCATGAACTGTGTCCCCAAGACAGACACACTGAAGTCCTCAGGGTCCCTTGGCACTGACCCTCCTGCAGGGTGGCCACGGATGTGATTAGGTAGGCTGAGGTCACCTGCAGCAGCGAGGACCCCAACTGAATGTGACTCGCGTCCTCATGGGACAGAGGCAAGCAGGGGCCCCACGTGGGGACGGAAGCAGAGATCTGTGTGCTGTCACTGTCGCCACAGAGCACCAGCAGCGGCCACCTGGAAGGACGCTAGAGTCCCAGCCGTGGGCCTCTAGACCAGCGAGCACCACACGCCCATTCCAGACCCTAGCTGTGGCACTGCGGTGGCCTCCAGAGGCTCACGTGGGCTCAGGGCTTTTCACGCAGCAGGATTGAACTGCGCAGCCTCAAGCTGCCCGTGTGGCCCCTGCTCCGGGCCAGTCCAGCCCTGCTTTCTAACTCAAGGGGCCCCTCTACCTCCTTCAGCTTTTTAAATAGAATGTATTAGTTTTGTAGGATTGAGGATTGAACCCAGAGCCTTCACACTGAGCACCATCCCTATCCTTTTTATTTTTTATTTTGAGACAGGGTCTCCATAAATCCCTAAGCTTGGTTTGTACTTTTGATCCTCCTATCTCAGCCTCCCAGATTGCTGCGATGACAGGCCTGTGCCACCACACCAGGCTCTCTTCTCTTGATTGTCGCATGAAGTTTGGGACTCTGGCGTTGCAAGACGGGGTCAGGGAGAACCAGAGTGGAGCTTGGGCCCTGGGGAAACTGAGGCTGGCAGAAGCAGCTATGGGTCCAGGTCATAGTCAGGACGTCTGTGCTCAGGAACAAGTTGGCTTGGTTACAAGACATGGCTGCAGGGTCCTGGTATGCACGCGCACGCGCACGTGCGTGTGTGTGTGTGTGTATGCGCGCGTGCTCACGCGGCACTTAAGAATGGACCCAGGGACTTCAAACTGAGCTCCATCTCAGGCCATTAACTTTTCCTTATTTATTTTGAGCTTGTCATGCTGAGCTTGCACGTGTGATCCTGTCTCAGCCTCCTGGAGCACTAAGATCACAGATTTGTACTTCCTAATCTGGATTATAGCTCTTACATTGCAGTAGAAATGAGATTAGAGAGGAGCTAGTTACTAATGTCATTAGCCATTCTTCATAATGATACTTGGCCTGCGTCTTTAATTCTTATTTATCAAGTTTGGCCTGAATTCTCACGTGACTGCTGACAAACGCCCAGTGTGGAGACACTAAGCACAAACCTGGAGCCACGTGGTGACCCAGATTGATCTCTGAGGAGGAGAGTGGACTGGACGTCTGGCCAGATCCGTGCTCCTGTGAATTACACATGGACACAACAGCTGCAGTTTAGAATAATTAAAGTAGTTCTTGGTGATAGCATCCCTACGCAGCCATTAAGGAAGTCTGACAACTCTCGCTGAGAATAGTTGCTCATTTTAATCTAAAGAGCATTTATTTATCATGGCTGGGAATCAATATCTGGTTCAGACACACACACTCGATCCATTCCTGGTTCCTTTGTTTCCAGATGACAAAAACAACAGATTTGTGTGTTCCTCTGGATGCTGTGCTTGGACACACACACACGCACACACACGCACGCACACATGCACATCTGTGTACACACGATGCACTGCATACCACGCAAGCGCTCTGATGCTGAGCGGCTCCTCCTGCCCAAGCCCCGAGTTAATCAAGAGGGGAGGCGGTGGGGCTGCTCTGCACCCCAGCCTGGGCTGGATTATTATGCAGCCTCCTGCTGTCTGTCAGAGAAGTCATCCAAGAGCAAGCTCCAGCCCCGCATCTCTGTCAACCGTAGCCTGACACCACATTTCACTGGGGTCATTTTTACCTTTCACCCTGCCTCCTAATCGCTAAATGTTCAACAATGAAGCGCTTGGACTAGGTGATGGTGCAGCTCCCAAGCACGCGTCTCTGGCTCCGGGAGGAGGCCACGCCCAGCCCTGGGCGCTGTGATCCTGTGAGCTGAGCGCGACATCTCAGACTCCAAAGGCTCCATCCTGGAGAATGGGCCGAAAAGTGGCAGCGACCACCACACACTGATAATCAGATGTGTGGGCTCAAGCCCCACGGGGGTCCTTCCTCCCCCGTTCATTCCCTGGTACACTCACCCACGGCTCTGTGCTCACACACGCTGGACAGGGCTGCACAGGCGATGGGAAACACTGCTCCCCAAGCTCCAGGCATGGGGCTGGAGGTCGGACTCTTCATACTCCACACAGACAACATGCTCTGCGTGTCTGGTGCCCACGTATCTGATGCCCACGCATCTGCCGAGGGCACTCGGGAGCTTCTACCTGGTGACTGGATCTACCTCGTGGCTTTCCACAGATCTATTTGAATCTCACCTCAAAATCCACAGTGAGACTCACTGGTAAGAACACTGCCCAGAACTTGTACTATTTGATTTGTAAATAGCAGCAATAAGCCTTTCTACTATTATTGACACCTATTCAAGGAATTCGTAAGAGCACTAAGGGCCAAGCTAGGCCTTAGGACAGCGTTTCCCCTTTGCCTTCCTCCAGAGGGGCAAAACCAGCTACAAACGATCTGTTTGGAGCTTTTGGAGAGCACATTGCTTTACTAACAAGGCACCGTTGGGGTGGCGGGGACTGCAGCTGCATTCCAACGTCACTTTGGGTGTTTGGGTGGTACCTCTGCTCATTGAGGCCACAGGTCCCACCACAGCACACGCCATCACTTTCCTCGCGGGGTCCGAAATGAGGGTTTTCGACCCTGGATGAGGTTGCTGCCCAGGGCCGACAGGCCGTGGGGTCTTGGCTGCCACAACTTGGGGGCGCACGGTGCGTGTGACCAGTCTCTTACCAGCATCTACTGGAGATGAAGAAGCCACCAGCTCAGTCCACAGCTCCGCAAAGTAGGAAAGTCTGTGATCTAAGAGGAGTTTTTAAAAGTTTATTCATACACATCTTACTATTTAAATTCATTTACGTGATACAATCTGATAGATAATTTATTATATGTAATTTAAGGGTTAACTTTTGAAATTCTATAGGTAAGCAGAGCAAACACGGAACACTTCATGCCCACGGCATGCACGTGCACACCGCCTGCCCGCACCTGGGGTGTCCTGGGGGCTGCCCTGCACCCTAAGTCCTGGCTCTGGAGCCGGGCTTGGACGCACATGCTGCACCCTTGGGTGCTGAGGGACGCCTGTGCGCCCTCTTGGCTGGTGGCCTCTCACCCTTGTGCCCTGCCTCCGCCTGGGCTCTCTCTCTGGAAGGGGTCACGCTTCGGACACCTGAGCCAGTGCAGCCCCCGGCAGCCCCTGGGGGTTAACTCACCCGAGCCCAGGATACCCGCCTGTGTCAGGGGTCAGAGGGCACAGCATGGGACTTAAACCAATCACCAGCTCACAATTTTACAGACAATTACCTGCAGTGCGAGTTAAAAGGCCAGCGGGGCAGAACGCGATCCCGCAAGCGCCCTTCTGCGCATGCGTCTCTTCCGCGACTCCCACAGCGCGCGGGGGGCGCGGGGTGCTGATGCAAAGAATCCGAGCTTTGTCCCGGTGTGGGAGCAGGGCCGGGGCTCCCAGGGCGTCGCCATGCCTGGGCCTGTTACAGCACAGTGAAGGACCGGGCTCAGGCGAGAAGGAAGACAGGCTGTCCTGACCACTAAAATGCAAACTTTCCCGTCCCAGGACACCAGTGACCCCTGTGGCTGAGACCTAGAAGAAAGGGTCACCGAGGAGGGGAAACTGAGAGCCGCGGCTCCATTACAAAGCAGGCCTGGGTAAGGGACACCAATTGGTAACAATTAGAGGCAGATCAGATGGGGGAAAGTTCAGGCCCCGCTGGGCTGGGTTTCTAATCCTCCCTGGAGCAGAGGCCTCGTTAACCCAGCCGGTTATCAGCTTCCCCATCGATGACCCGACCGCATTCTCTGGAGGGATTCCGACGCCGACACGGCACACGGAAAGTGAGTCTCAGAGGAGGATGCATCCTCTTCAGTCCTTCAGGGGCCCTGCAGACCCAGCGCCCCACCCCCAGCCCAAGACCAAGAGTGAAAAGCGCCAGGGCAGTGGGGTGGGACCGGGGAAGGGACCGTGGCTTGCCGAGGGCCCTGCCCGCCCAAGGCGACAACTCACACGTCCAGCGGGACCCTGACTCGCTGTGGCCAGGGCTCTGGGGCTTCCCGGACAGCACTGGGACGTCTGGATTTACAGGGACAATGTCCCTGTTATGCAAGCACTGGGGCCCACAAAACATGCTCTCAGCAGCGGAAGACTCCTAGACCACAGGCAGGGTGCCAGCTTCTGTCCCCTGGCCAGCCGAGCCCTCGGCCCAGGGATGGCCCTAGATGCTGCGCAGCACATCCTGCTGGCCAGGTCAGTGAGTGCCCAGCCCATACCTGCTAGGAGGCCACGACCCCGCCTCAGGGCACGTTGTGTGCGATGACATCGCCGCATGACTTGTGGCACAGATGTACCTGGTGTGCCGTGGCCACCCTGTGAATGCAGCTCCTGGTGTGGACGCTTGCCGTGGCCCTGAAGCTCGGGATGCTTGGGCTTCCTGCGGCGCCAGGTTCATGGACTCCGGCGGTCCAGGTGGAGGTCTCGTGGTCCCGCCTCCAGGCTTGGATTCCGTGGCTCTGATCTGAGACACAATTGCAGGTCCTGGTGGAGCCTGGGGAGGTGGCACTTCCTTGGAGCTGGGGCACAGCGGACACCTGCCCGTCGGCAGCACTCGACTGCAGCAGCATGCCAAACACTCCTGGGACCTCTGCTCCCGGCTAGCGCCCCGCTTACGCCCGCTGTTGCTCATTTACTCTTGATATTGAAATGAGAGGGTGAAAGGGAGTCGACCTCTGTGGTGTCCAGGCTCGGGATTTGTCCCTCTGAGCTGGTGGTGGTGGCCTGCCCTCCTGGAATGACCGATGCCAGCCATGCCTGCTGTACAAGCCAGGAGAGTCTCCTTCTAGAAGGCTGGAACCTGAAAGCCTTGTGAACCCAAGAGGTGCAGAGTCACACGAGGCCTCACGGCTCTGGACGGGGGATCGGAGCCCGCCTGGCCATCCCCTCCCTGCGCGTGGGGCTGGGGCAGCTCGGCCAGGCGGGCTCGCTGGGCACAGCACACTGAGCTGCACAGTGAGAGCCTGTCTCCAAAGACCCAAATGTAGTTGCGACGGGCATGACGTTCATTCTTTGGGGACAACAAGAAGACTTTTCTAAGCCAAGCAGGTGGCAGGAGGAGGGTCCCGGCTCTCCAGGGCTATGCTGGGCACCGCTCGGAGGGTGCTTTGCTCACTCCACCCGTGGCATCTGCTGCTGCAGTCCTCCTTGCTGACTTCAAAGGCACGCAGCCAGCCTCTACCAGGGGCGAGCTCTCCAGGGCAACAAATGCAAATGGCAAGGCAGCTTGAGGTCAAAGGCAAACAGCAGTCTCCTTGTTGATGAGTGGTTTGGATTTAATTAAGTGGGGAAAAGCCCAAAGCAGAGAGTGGGACTTGGTCAGGCTTTGAGCCCCTTCTGTGACGAGGTCAACATGCACCAGTGCAGGCAGCAGCTTGAGGGTGCCCAAGCCGTCAGGGAGGGTCTCCTTCCAGAAGGCTGTAACCTGGTTCTGGGCTGGCATGGCATGTGGTACCAGGGGTCCAACTTGGGACTCTATGTTTGCTAAGCATACACTTATGCCGCCAATCTATCTCCCAGCTCCACGATGACCGGATTTTTTTTAAAGAGCTTAGGTTTAAAGTTCTCAAGCCAGACAGGTTAAAGCAGGCAATGGTGCTACCCCTCCGGGGTTAAGTAAGGTCTTGGAGCTTGTCACAGCCTCCTCTCCTTCACTCAGTCCTCCCATATCCATGGATGGAGCCCAGGCAGCAGGGAGGTGCCTGATGCGCAGCTCAGAGTCCCGTGCTCCCCTGCCCCCCTGAAAGTGCACTAGGGATGCTGAAGGGGCAGCCCAGCTGAGGTGACCGTCTGGGGGCATCCCGCTTCTGCTGCTCTGCCATTGCCCTGCGCTGCCCAGCTCTCCAGCACTGCCCACCTCTGGAGCCAGGCCAGTCCCAACAGGGACCCAGAGGAGACTGGGCCACAGTCACAGTCCAGAAGAGTTGGGTCTCAGAGTTGCTTTAGGATGGTGCTTTCCCACCTACTAGCATCTTAGAGTCCCCTGGAAAAAAGGAAGAAATGGAGAGGACAGAGAGGGGAGGGGAGGGGCAGCAGTAAGGCTGGCGTCAGGCAAGCGGCAAGAGCCCCTGAGTCCAGGGGCTGCAAGACCACTCCTGGCTTGGGGTGAGCAGGTTGCTTCGGCCAAAGCCCGGTCCAAGCCTCCACAGCGCAGCCGCTGGGTCTGCTTGGCTCCTTCGTGGAGCCTGCTGTCTCTACCCATCCTTGGGCTCTCCCAAGGTGAAGGCCAGCCTCACCTGGCTTCTGTCCTGGTCCACATGGGGTGGAGCACCATGTGTAGAGACACGGGGAGGGAGGTGTGGGCGCAGGCTGGGAGGGGACACCGGAAGCGTCAGCGAGGAGCAGCGTTGCCTGGGCCCTGCTTGGGTCAGGCTCACGCACTGAAGAGACAGGTCTCCAGGAGGAGCAGAAGTCATTGAGCATCTTTCTCCCTCCACCTCACGGTTGCCACTGTGGCCTGGCCAGGGAGGGAGCTGGCCTCCTGTGGCCCCTGGGTGCCTCCCTCTGGGGATGGGTGGGTCCCTTCCCTACACCTCAGGGCCCCTGTCCTTGCCTAGGCTTCTCCGGTGCTTGTCCCTTCCTGGGGCTGGAGGCAGGTGGGGTGCACACAAGGCAGTGCCACCAGCTGGCGACATCCTGGCCCTTGGGCTCACAGGCGCCCCCGGCACTTGCTGCAGCCCTGCTGCTCAGAGACCTGGGAGGCCACTCATGCAAAACCACCCTCAGCGCCACACTGAACAGAGACGACAGCAAGTGGCACCCAGGGACAGATGCCAGGCGCGGTCCCGCTAGGTGCCAGGGTCATTGGTGCCTGTGCTTGCGTAATCACCCCCTGCTGCTGAGGGCGAACATCCAGAGGGAGACATCTGCATAACTTGGACAAGCAGAAAAATTACACCAGATAAGAGCGCCAAATCAGCCTCCCCAACGCAGGGCAGTGGCATCCCATAGGGCAGCTAGCTGAGGCCCAGCAGCAGGGAACATCTGGTTCTTTTCTGTCTTGAAGAACTTGCCACACGCCCGTTGGGCTCTGCTTATTGCCGTGCTCTTGGGTTGGGTTAACAGAGAGAGTTTCCATGGAAGGCGGCTATGCGTGTGACGCTGTTGTTCTCCAACACTGGATTCTCTCTTGACGATTTCCTTGTCGTTAATTACTTCTGCTGAGATGTAAATGTATTTTATGGCAGGAGTCCTAGGGAGATGTCTGCTGCGTATATGCTGCTGATTTGCAGGCTGCTGATTTCCTTTTGATCTGTATTACAAATCTACGTGAGATACACCACATACTTTCTCTTGTCTAGCCCAAACCACTGGACAAAATCCAACTCGACAGTGATGGCCGCAGCTGGCCCCCTTGCTTGTGTGCTGATAAATTCTGTGGGACTGTTCATCTTTACGTCACGTGGTCTCAGGCTTCTGAGCACCGCCCCATGTCCTTGTTTCAGCTCGGCTCTTCGGGATATGTGGTCCTATGGGTTCTTTGTACCGGCTGGGCTAAAGATCGCAGTTCTCTCCCAGTTCTGAAATGCGCTTTTCTCTATCATGCGCAGCAAGGACTCAGGCGACTGAGTCTGTGAGGACCGCGTGTACAGGCGGGGTCCCAGGTCGCGACGCAGGCCCCTGCATGCTCCCACTCCCTGTTTCTAGAGCCATTTTTGGTTCTGCTGTTAATTCTTGCTCCTTTCCAGCTAGTTAAGCGTGTCTGAGTCTTGGAACTGCTGTTAACTGTGGTGGTGCTGTGGAAGAAAGACTCTTACAGAGACGTGAATGCCTGTGTCCTCTAAACTGGGACTGACTGGCCCCCAGGCCTTAGATTTCGCTTGGTACACCCTCTCACAGCGCAGCATTTGAAATCACTCAACAATATTTCCAGCCAACAGCACCCCTTCTCTGAGCTATCCCAGGGGTGGGCGGGCCAGCACTACCCGAGGAATTCCGCTTCGGACAGCCCTCACAGTGCTGTGTTAGTACACGCAGTGCAGCTCCCCGAGCACACCCGTCTCCGGACCCACCGCTGCCTTCTCCTGGGTTTAGGCTGGTCCGTGTCTCTCCATGTGAAGACCAACATCACTCTGCAGCCTGCAGAGATCTTCCTGGGTGGGCTCAAGTTCTTCCCCCAGGGATAAGCCCTGGACCTTCCACGCCTGTGGAGAGTGTGGGGCTGGCGCTGGAGCGGCGCAGGCTGAGCTCTCTGGGCTCCCCTGGGTGCACCAGGCACCCAGTGTGGTCAGCGTGACTGCAGCCACTGTGATCCCAGTGAGCCTTCCTCGAGCACTGCACGGAAGCCACTACCACACAGTGCACGTATTAAGTGTCAGCCTAAAAGGGTAGAGCAGGCCGGGGTGGTCTTTAAGCTCCCTAAATCTTGGCTGCTGCTGGGTTTCCTTCGAAGGGCTTCTGATCGTTCTGGCAGTGTGTATCTTGGACCGCTCCTCAAGCCAGTTCTTCCGCAAGCCCCCAAAGGAAAGAAACACACAAGAAGGTATTTGCTTTCATCCAGCGATCTGGCCACTCAGCAATGTGAGCCGAGGCCTGTAAGCCCCGACAACCCGGAGGAAGTACAGACTCCGCCGCGTGCTCCCAGCCCTTCCCTGGTGTCTTGGGCTTCGTGGTAGGTGGCCCTCAGGGTTGAGGAGGCAAATGCAACCTCTGTCACTGGGAGACCTCACTCAGCTCCACGTAGGTGTCCTGAGCCCCAGTGCCCGCCAGGCAGAGAAGTCCACGGGGGCCACTCAGCTGGCTGCACCTAAGGACTGCCGTCCTGATGGGCTAACGTCATTTCTCATAAGATGTAAGTGCCCACAGCCAGGGGCGAGACACGAGGACTTTGAGCATCCCCTCTCCAGACCTGAGTACCGCTCATCTGTGAAACAAGTGGCTTGGGCGATTGTGCAAGCACCCGTTAGGTGTGCAGGTTGGTCAGAGCCGCGAGAAGAACGACAGCGAGGCTGGACAAGGCCGGCCACAGTCGTCTCAGAAGGCTTGTCTGTGTGAGGCCTGCACTGAGCATGCACAGCACATCTATCGAGAAGCGCAGAAAGCACCAGTCATTAGCAAAGGGCCATGTGTGAGGAACGCTCTAAGTCGCAAGATCCTGATCAGTCACACACTGCAGTTAGCCTAAAGTTTAAGGTGCGCAGGATCTCCTCCTCTGCTCTCTTAAGACCGTTCTGAGAAAACAAATGGGTTGTTCTGTTCTGACAGCTTGCTGCCAGGTGAGCATTTTCTGCTTTGTTTGCCCTGAATTTCATCCTCAAAGATCTATCATGAGTCATCCAGCAGTTCAGTCTTATGTTCACAGAGTAAAGCTGGTTGCCGGGGGAGTAAGCAAGGCCAGGCTCACTTGCTGTTATTCCCAAGACAGCTGGTAAGAAACAAGGGTACCCAAGCGAACGCTGACCATGCAGGGATGCCCAGCAGAGCCAAAGGTGCTGTTTCAGCTGCCACCACTGCTCTCCTCATCACC